>NC_034409.1:88413143-88729563 GCF_002078875.1 Numida meleagris
ATAACACTATTTGGTAGAGAAAATTCTCAGCTATGCAGCACTTTTTTTCAGCATACATACTACAATTAGCTATGCAGCACTTTTTTTCAGCATACATACTACCATTAGCTATGCATTTTCACCCATAATGAACAACAGCCTGCATGCCATGATCATAAACATCTTCATGGTCATCCAGAAAGTGGCTTATCTTTCACATCACTGTCACTACTGCTGAAATACACCACCCACTGCCTCATTGTCATTCATCAAGCATCGATGAATGTCAGTGCGTGCCATTTTTTCTGCATGGAGGAATTCAACGAGATACCTTTGCTTCAAACACACTTCCATGTCAGACACCACTGTATTAGACATCCCCTCTGCTGCCATCTGTCAAACAGCAACAAAACATACTGGAATACTGGTGGGAAGGTTCAGCCTCTGCTGCCATACCACCATTTGCCTCTGACGTCATGGGCCAACATAATAACATAGGAGACATTACTTCAGGAGCAACCCTGGACTTTATCTACATTTTTTTTAAATTTATACTAGGATATAGATGTTAAGTACTAATTACTCTACCTTTCCTTTGAATACAAAATACAATGAGAAAGAAACCATAGTGTTTATGTCTGGTCTGCTTACTTCAGTTCTAAGGAGAGCTTGCTGGAAGACAGAAACGAGACCCTTGCTTCTGTTGTCACATCATCAAATGCCTTAATTTATGGGCCTTAGTTCAAACAGCCATGTTTTGTAAGTGCTCAAGACAAAGAAACTCAGCCTTCAACTCTCTCTGACTTCAAGTGCTGGGTAGCGATATCATTTGCTAACAATGTGTTATTTGACGTGGGTGACTCTACTACAACACCAGTGGCTGCTGCTGCCACTGTTTCCCTCTTGAAGCAGATTATCTCCACCACAGATATATCCAGATATGATGCTCTTCAGCTCTACAGATGCATAAAATGGAACATGATCAACAAAAATTCAGTTCTGAGTTCTGCAGCAGAAACACATACAATTTCATAACTTTCCAGATTGTACAGTGACTTTCAAGGTATCACACACTTGAAAATATTAAATAATTTTTTTTGTAATACAACATCTGAAAAGCCTGTCACTAGATATCACAAGGCTCACTGTCGGTCATTTTAAATAAACTAGCAGAGAAGCATCTTAAATTTTGCTGCCTACTTTTCCTCTGGTATTTTAAATTAATTTACTCTAGATGTTTGTATGCTTACACCAAATATGACAGAGATAAATAAAATACAAATGAGGCTTTGCTACAGCTACAAGAACCTTACATTGAAGACAGCTTAATAAGAACACTAAGAGTTGTGGCAGGACACATTCTGTAATTAATGTCTCTTCATTTGCTTTGGACTAGAAGAGTATTTCCTCATCCTTCTAAATCTGAAATGAGACAATATTCCTGTTATGGCATAGTCTTCCACAGAATGATTTGTGTCATTGCTAGTAAAAACTAAGTGTAACAATAAAACAGCTGTAACAATAATCCTGGTGTGGACCAACAATTGTCCACTGAGAGCAAAATGCTAATCAAATTTCTTGTATGTAGTCATATGGTTGACAGTGGCTTACTGTGATTCAAATATTTATTGCATAGGAGTAAGAACTCCATCTTTTGGAATAAAATATTAACAATGATCCTTCCAGTTCCCACATGGATGTACAAAAATCCTCCCAGCATCCCTCAGTTTCTAATCAATCTATACAAGAATAAGTTGTTTTACACTCAACTGCTGTAGCATACAGATTCAATAAATAAATAAATAAATAAATCTGCTACTGTGCCCAGAACTTTGGAAAGTTCTTGAGGACTTTTGCAAATCTCTGTATTTTATGACATTTGTGTTTGTTGAGTTTTTTTTGGAGTACATACTGAGTCAGTAAACTAGGACTCTTCAAATATCTAACGGTACCCAGCTTTAATGACAAAAACATGTTGTCTTTATTTTTGAAATACGGCAAGAAATAAACAATTGAATGAAGATCGCTTCACTTTAAGTTTCAACTTGACAGCAAGTTCAAAATCCATCAGAAGAACCACCAACCTTGCTTTCTACCTTGCTTTCTTCTTTATTTATAAAAATAAAACAGAAGCAATTTATGGAATAAGAACTGTTAAATTGTTTTTCATGTGACAAAATTTCAAGAAAACAACGTGCTTTTCTATCTACCACAGAGGAAAGTATAAACCCATAGTCTCTGTTGCAAAATTCAGTGAGAAATCAGAAATGGCCGTGTTTTGATTCAGAAATGCAGGCACGGTGTTTACTGTGAGCAGAGCTTCAGATGACACCGCTCCCCATACACGTACGAGACACCTTCCCAGTGACAGGAAGCAGCAGTGAACAGTAGGAAGGTGTTGCTACCCAGAGAGCTTTGATGGGAGGAGAAGTGTTCACAATATAATTCTGCAGTCTTTCTGAAATGAACGTCTTGTGTCAACTGAACATTTATGGGCTTTCAATTTTTCAGAGCAGAGGAAGGAAATAAAAGTACTTTTTGTGAAAAATTATTGTTTATCAGTGGAACAGAGAAGTTTTCAATCAAAGGAGTTTTGAGAGAAAGAAATTCACTTAGCAATGATTCAATATCCTTTTATCCACACATGCCTCAAGTTATTATTTTCTTTTAGAAGAGAAGACCATGAAGATTTGTTACACTCTTAAACATCAAGTGGGAGATCCGGGCTCAGTCTCTCACTGTCAGAGATACATAAGTAGAAGCTTTGGCTCCTCAGATCCAAACAAAAACTAGTAACTATTCATTATTCATTGCAAAAAAAATTACTCATTTGAGGTGCCACATGCTTTACCATTCTTCACTCAGGATCAGATTATTTAGCATTACCATACACATAATGAAATTCCTGAGGTTGTGAATTGGGCGTTGATCTTTTCTCCAAAGTTGTCCATGATACACTGGAATCAAGAATGAAAACAAAATAATTGATATCTCTAGATAGATAACAAGACCTTGTAATTGTTCAATACACCCTAAATCTGAGAAGAAAGATGACATTGAGCAGACAGTCAGAGAACAGAAGTTTGTGAATGAAGTTGGGGGTGGTTGTTGCTCATTGAAACAACTGCATATCAAAGGGGCCATTTGTGACCTGCATTCAACATGGAAGTGCTTTTGAACTTCAGTTTTGAATTTTTTGTCTAGCAGTCATGGATCTCTGAACCTTAGTCTTCATTATTCACACAATTACATAATACAATAATACAATTTTTACCCACAGATCCCAGTGCTGATAAATGAAACTGCTAAGCTCCGTTTTTATTACTATTATTATTGGGTTTGTCTTTTAAGATTTAGCCAAATTTCCTGGGGTTCTAGAGATGCTTTTAAATTATGGAAACAAAGTGTAACTAAAAGCCATATTATCTTCTAGAGATTAGATTTACATGCAAAATATATTCTGTAGAAAGAAAAGTGAGGTTGAAAGTGCATTCTCTCCATATTTGACCTGTATGGAAAGACTGTGATCTGGTTTCCTGTATTACTCGCTGAGATAGCTTCTTTCCTTTGACCACAGTAGGCTTCAGAAATACCAGAACAGAGAAAGACATCAGACATTCACAATATCTCAAATGATGAGTTGTCTTTTTGAAGGAGAGAGGAGAGTACTAAAAGATACGTAAAGATACTAAAGATAAGAGGTAACACACATGGTTACCTACATAATTTTTTCAGAAGACAATCTTTGGAAGACAGAAATCATGCTGTACTTGCAATAAGCTCAGACAGAATTCAGTGTAAAGACAAATTCAGTATCTTAAACAATAGTACCCATAATTTTTACAGACATTTTTCAGTTTTCCAGGTCATCCTGGTAGTAATCTGTGGAATCGAGATCTCAGTTGTGTAACAGTAACTACACCAAACTGGAGTCATTTATTAGATGCAAAATTTTCAACTTGTCTATTGCTCAAAAATGACACACTGTTCTCCCACCACTGCATCAGTCCCTTTATGTTATGGTCTGCTGCCACTGTCAAGTAAAAAGCACTTAAAAATAATCTTTATTTCACCCAATGAACACATGAATAGGATAGCCTGCAAACAATATCGGTGGCCATACCTTCTGGCATACTGGAAATGCTTCAGTATGAGCAGTATAAGAGATCAAATGCATGCCTAAATTCACTGTCCAGTTAATTCCAGATTAAGACAAAATCTGACAATAGAAATTGGAAGAATACTGAGCAAATAATTTTTCCTAAACATAGTGGATAAATTTGCATGTATTACTTAATACATGAAGAAGGATAAAAAGGAGATTGCTGGAAATCTATATCAATTACAAACTAGTTTTGTTCTTCACAGAAAGCCATGAGATGAAGAGATAATAAAAAGCTCAAGATTTTTATTCTGGCAAGATTAATATTTTTGGGGAAAACATATAACTGTGTGCATATGGTCAAGAAGAGACGTGATAAATCATTAGCAGTTCTATAGGATATTCAGCCTCAGGATCTCCCACTGTTATGCAAACTTTAATTAATTCTTGCATTACTTCTGCAGGATAGAAAATAAAATGTTATCTCCAGATTGCCTCTTCCTCTGTAATTATAATAAGTCCTCCAAGGCTGCATTCCAAAACTGTTCCAGACCCAGGAGCTGAATCCAGACTTTCTGACTGACAGTTCCTGCTCTAACAGCAAGCTGTACTCTCACAGTAGCAGAGAAATGAAGCTAAAAGTCCTGCAGGTGTCTCGTTGTATTTTACTGAAAAAGAGCACAGAGCTGACTCAAGTGGGACATGAATAAACTGCTGTCGATACCACTTGCTTCTGTATTTGTAAATTCTGTCCCAGATTCCCTTTATCTAACATTTTAAAGTGAAATAAAACCGTGAACTTCAGTTTTGAATTCCTCTGTTTAATACATAAACCTATTTTGTGGGATGGTGGTAAAGAAGATTGCATTGTTTTCACTGTCAGCTACTAAGCACTTCCTGAACTGCAAGATTAAGCTATGATGTTCTAGTTGCTATTTTGATAAAGGCTTTTAGAGATCAAATGAGGGAAAAAAAAAAAAAAAGGAAAACTCTATTAATGCAACATTTATTTCACCTATTACTCCCATTCTAATAATCATAGACTCAGATCTGAAATACATATTTCAGATTTATTTTGTTCATTAGAATTTGAATATGATGCTCATTATATTTTGATGGTAAATTCTGACAGTAAGCATACTTGATAAAATTATGGTCTTTCTTCTAATGAAGAATTTACCCTGGCTGCGATGCGTATGAAATACTCTCAATTCCTTGCCCAAGTAAACATAAGATCTTTTGACAGAGCTGTGTTTCACCAGACTGAGATATAGCCTTAGTACACCATAACCTATAAAGCACTTTCAGTAGGGACCTATATTTTTCAGATAGAGGTAGTAAAATTACTTCCTTTTCATTCTTTGTAGACATTCCTGCACAGATGTCAACCTACGTATAAAAAAAATGAAACTGGAAATCTGACATTTTTAGTGAATTATATGTTTTCAGAACATTTTTCTTGCCATTATTTCCACTATTAAAGAAAATAATAATCTCATTTTACACATCTGATTTCTCTTAACTGCTTACCAACACAGCACTTGTAACTGATAAAATCTGCTATAAATTCTTCTGAACTTGATCTAGATCTGATGGCACCTGGCAAACAGCCTCAGAGAGCAGTAGTTTTCTGGTTAAGAAGCAACAAAATTTTCTCACCTAAATCTCAGTTAAATTCTGGCCTGGGGCATGACAGAAGCATGCATCATTTCTTTTGATCTCACATCGTAAATGCCTGTGTGGACTACAGATGGAAGACAAGTCTCAATAAGAATGCATATTGGGCCATGATGTACTAATGTTCTCACCAGAAATTACAAGGTTTTATTACCCTGTAGGATAGTCGCCTCTCCTTTGCATTTTCAACTGAATCAACTGCTAGGGTCTTTTTCACGAATCAGTATCCATGTGAGTGCTGAGCATCATTATAAACATTCCAAGATGAATACTTCAACCTGTTATATTTGCTGCTGTTTATAGAAAGCATACTCTTGTCTGGAATAATACTATCCCACCCTACTCCATTCACTGCAAGTTCCTGTCCTAGAAGAACACCTACAAAATGTAACTGATTAATAATTATAGTATTCAACTTCTTTGCTCTTGCTTCTCTTTCATTTTACAGATGACATCAGATTGAAGAGAATGCATCTAGTACAGTAGGAAAAGGTTACAAAGCCGATCTGTGTAGACCACTAATGTCCACCTTATGAGTTAGAATCCTTCATATAGTCTGAAAGAGTGAGGAAAAGTATTTAGCTTTCATTTCTTTCATTCTCTGCTACCATACCATAGAGAAGTTTTACACCTTTTCACAGAACTCATAGCCTTCATCAAGACTATCACTTTGTAATCTCGTAACATTTATGCAGTCACTTCCACCTGTGTAAAAGAAAACTAGTTTTAACAGAAGCCACTACAGCTTAGATGCAAAAAATTTAATTTCTCTACACTTTCTGAGGAAATGCAGTATCTGTATTCTGTCATCCCAATAGTTGCTTCTGCTTTGCAATTACAATAGCTGGTGGGAGCTAATCTAGTGACCAAGCAGGTCCCTTTCCTAAGAAGCAGCAAAAGTACAGACGTTGTTAGCCTTCAGTTAAAACCACACTATTCTCCAAAGTAAGTTTTTAAACCTAAAAGTCACTAGAATTCAGATCTTTGTAAATGTCCATCTAAGGGGACCTGGCAACTCCGCTTATCTTTTGCATGCTTCACAGCTATTTTCTCTTCAGGGTGACACTGTTAGCAGAGGTTTCGGAAAGAGGAACATGACTACCATGTGCAGGCAATTGATATTCATAGCTTATACAAAATACATTTAGCAGGATTGTTCAGTTTTAAATATTCTGTGCAATTGTTGCCTAATCCTCTACCTTAAAATGTGAGTTCACATAAGAAAACTATTGTAATTTTCCTGATTCTAGCAGAGATTATGATGTATTTGAGACACTGCCTCCCTTCTGAGAGGGCAACTCCAACATCACTTTGTCACTGTTTGATTATTAATTTTTAAATATAATTTTTGTGGAAGGCTCTCTGCAGTGTCAGAGAGGCTTCCTCATCTTAGCAACATCTACTGACTCTCCTACTTGTATAATCCATACTGTTTTTTCACCTGTTTCCTCCCATTAATGTGGTCTTTCACTACACCGCTTGAGGCAGAACACATGAATGTGGATGATATGCCAGTGGGCTAGCAGAATCAGATTTTTACACTTTTTAATGATAATCTGAAATTTGATAAATATTCTGTTTATATTCTGTATCTCTTTTATGTAATAAAGTGTGTTTACACATCTGTGCATATTTTTAGCTAAAGTAACAGGATGAAAGAATAATTTCTAAATGGTACAGGATTTTTGTAATGTAATCTGCAATATTCCATTGCTAATAAACACGAACAGCTCAACTGTAATGCATTAACCACTGAATAATCTGACATGGATGTGAGGTAGGGATAGGTGTGTGAGTGTAATATATGTATTACATTACATACAAGTCCCCTTGTCTCCTCTGTTTCAAGCTCAAAGTAAAAAAATCAATCCCAAATTGCTAACTAGTAGGCACATAGCAATTGCTGTACCAAGTCACAGCAATCAACTGACTTACTCAGTGTCACAGGTTCAGATCCTGGAAAGGCAGTTATTAGCTTTTCATAAATGATAAACTGCCCAGTGACATAACCTTGAGGATTAGGGAAAAGAAGACTTCAATTATTTTATAGTCTGAAATAACTTGCCTGTAAACTAAATGGGCAAAGTCCTTCTATGCCTGAGACAACTTTCATTGTTCATCCTACTGAATTCTCTCTTCAGCTGTTATTGGATAAAAATATCTTGGGCTGTTGTTTTCAAATGGTTTCTTTTAGAGTGCATTAAATGGGACTGATGTTTAATAACACACTACCACAATACATTTTCTTGAAGATCAGCCTGTAAAATTCTCTCTTTTCTTTATTCCTGTTCTCACTTTTTCGTGAGACTGAACTTCTCCGTAAAGCTGGAACTTTCCATTGTTCACGCTGCAAGTTGTACCCCAGTAAAAATCCAGATGTCAAAGAGAAATTTAAAAACTCTGTTCATCTTCTTTTTACTCATCTTTAATGAGAATCATTTTTGCAGTCTAGCTCAGCTTGCAGTCCCACAGACTCTTCGATAGGAGGAGAAACAGGAATGACTGCCTGGAAGCTGAAGGAGGGAGAAACACTGCATGGAAGGAACGCATAGGAAAAGTAATTCTTAAGCTGAAGAAGTGGTATATCACGGCAATAGACTAAAAAAATCCTGCAAACAAGCTTTATTTCTGATTAATGTTTTAATGAAACTAAATTATTCATATGCCTAATCATGCTGTTCTGATGTCAGAATATTTCCTGATTTTGTAATTAAAGTTCGTTAGAGAAGGAGACACGTGACTCTGGATGAGGTGAAGGATAGAAAGGGAAAATGTCCTGGAGGAAACAGGTGCGTTCGGAATTTCTGCTCTGAGAATTCTCATTTTCCTAAGGCTTCTATGGAAAAAGCAAGCAGCCTCAGGGAAATTACGTTGCCTGGTGTACTATCAATTTGGTGAATTCTGGTGCTTCTGTTTGTTATTCAAGGCAATATCATTGTAATGACAATAGTTACTCAATGTTTTTTCCCCTTCATATTCATCTTGAAGAAGGCAACACTCACTTCGCCATTACTTACGTACAAATTAGTAAGTGCAATGGAATGTTTTACTACACAGGTTTGTGAGTAATCGGCAAGGAACAATGGCTTGAACGTAACTGGGTGTCCATACTCAGGCCGTAACTCCCTTAAGTTAACATAACATCTTATTGCTGGGCATTTCTGTGTAGTGAAAAGGAATGAGTTCAGTTTCAATTGATTCCTACATAAAAGGTATGGGAAAAAAAAAGGTGATGTTGAGTGAAGCACGCAACAAGAAATTGGAGAAACTAAATTACAGTACGAAGGGCTCAATGAGAGATACCTCCCCTACTCACTGTCAGGGATTTTAAACAAATAGAACTTCGTAGGACAAGGAAGGGGAAAAGCAGTGGAGAATGTAGAAAAAAAGAGTAAAATACCAATTTAGAAAATCTAGGTAGACAATGGGGACTAATTTTGCCTGGTCTGATTGCATTGACTATAATCCCAAATCAGTCTTACCCCACTCAAGAGAAGCTCAGGAGGCACTCAGCTGCCACCTTCTTCCAGCAACTGTCATCTAATCACAATTTGCAGACCATATTCAGGAACCCCAGATCTTAAGCAGACCAATTAATCATTTTTAAGGCACACAGAGTTTATTACCCCTGCTGCACCTGGACCACAGTTCAAATTCTTCCTCAAGTTTCATGCACCTAGTGTCCTTGGTCTGAAGATCTTTACCCAAGTGATTTGTCAAATGCTGTCAATATTCCCATTTTTCTTAGGACTTTCCACTGCTCTAGCAGAACTTTGGATTTGTTGGACAAAGTCAGTGCATTACAGATTTTCCTCACTGAGACTTTACCCACAGAATACAGGATTTTTTCCCCTCCCTGTTCTCATGAGACTCTCCCACAATACTTTAAAAATGTGTTGTTTTTTTTTTGCAGCAATTTTTTTTTAGCTTTCTTTAAACAGAACTCCTCAATTTTTGCATAGTATATAGTTAGAGGAGTCTAGACCTCTCTGATCATATCTTCTGGATATTCAATCAGGTAATTAGGAGAGGAAAGGAAGAAAAGATAAAAAGAGGAATGAGTGTGCCATAAGAGGGAAGTATAGAAATTAAAGTACAGTTACAATTAGGGTTGCAGTAAACAGATAGAGGAGAGAGATACCAGTCCGAAAAGCCCAAAGCTTCTCCCTGCAGGAGGAGATAGTCTTCAAAAATTTGCAGTGCTGTCTGTAGTGATCGGAAAGATCAACACAATGGAAAAGGCATTACAAAAGAGGTGGAAGGACTGGCACAATAGAAAGGTGCTACAAAGGAAGTAGATCACTCACCCATATCAGAAGATTTAAGGTTCACAGGGAAAAGCTCCCCCAAGGAGGCATCTCTAGAAAGAGATCCTTCCTCAGCGGCAGTCAGCCCTTAAATGAGGCCTAAGAGGGGTGGAGCCAGGCTCCTTCTGGTCACACAGGTGAATTGTCTTCACCTGTGCTCCCAGGGCTGACTGGGTCTTTCCTCCAGGTGCTCAATCAGTGGTTCAGGCCATGACTCAACAGTTCCCATAGACTGTCCAAATTCAGTTCCCAGCTGATTATTTTCTATGCTCTTTAGAGAAGGGTAGCACTTTGCTCATAGTATCCTGAACCAAAATCTTGGTTCTGTACAGATCTGCCCCTGATCCTGGTATTGCTCTTGTACCTCATAAACCGGCAGTCAGGCATTCGGTTCCTTCCAGTTCTGATCCAGAGACAGCAAACTCCTTAAATTAGACTTTCATTTATCTTAGTTATCTTGATTTATGCAGCATTCTCTGGAACATTCATCATACAGCTAATCTTGACTAACCTTGAGTAATATTTGAATCTTGCTGCCCCTAATTTTACTCTCTTTTTGCAGCCTGAGTTTTGAAGTACTCTCCTTCTGCCCTTGAAAATACTTATAAAAGCTTAGGATACATCTCGCTTTCTTCAAAAATTTTTCCTGCAGCTTCCTTCTCCTCAGCAGGTCTATTTTCCCACCACATTTAAAACTGATCAAAGGTTTGAGGTGTCTAAAGTGACACCTTGCTGATGTGATATTAGCTGTCTACAAAATCTGTGTGTTAATTTCACAGTACAAAGTGATAAGGTGTTGCTGTTTGCCAGTTTTCAATATATGCTTTATTGAATTTGGAATTACAGTTATTTTTATTATACTTTTTATTTTCCTTTTCTAGACACTTCCAAATATTTAAAACTTTGGTAAAAACTCTCCCATACCTCACAGCCATTCTACTTTGGATTCTTTTCTTCAGGGAAGAAGAAGGTCTAGATCTCATTTATTTAAATTGTTTAACACATTTTAAACCTTAGTCATGTTCCCTCTTATCATTCTTCCACACTCCCATGATCTGTGAGTTCCTAGAGGGCACATCTTCAGGCAGTCATCTTCCTAGCCAGATCCTTTCTAAGCTGTGTTCTACAGATTGTCCTTCCCTTCAGAGCCAAATCTGATAGACTTGGACTTATTCTTATCCAGGCTCTCTGGCTATGGCTCTGCAATAATCCTTGGCAGCAAAACTACTAGCTATTTCTCATGGTGATAATCTGAAAGTTCTCTTCTGATCTGGGGACAAATAAGCCTGAAATCAAGACTGCCTTTCTCAGAAACAGGCCATTCCACTCAGCCTCACTGATTTAGAGCAATTGACTAGAAATGCACTCTAAAATCTACCAATAATTTTGCACATCTTCACATTTTTTGTTTCTCCTCCCTACACACATTTATTTTTATTTATAAAAACTGGAATGATAAAAGTAATAATTCTGCATTTTGTTAGCAACTTCATACAAACTAAGGCTTGAAAAATTCAGAGGCCACGTTAAAAATTTATTTTGTAGCTCAACATAACAAGTGAGGATCCAAAAGTCTCCAAACAGCAAGTGATTTCACATACTGTACTCTGCACAAAAGACAAAAGTGGACAAAAGACATAATTGCAGCCTTATCTCTGAGTTTTATGCCTTGATTTTTGCATAGTTTAGTGCTTTAAACTGAAAAATGGCAATGGACAAACAAATTCTTTTCTTACCCTCACTGTGAAGCCATTTGAAAAAGTTTATAAAGGGATACATTCCCTTTGCTTTCTTTCTAGTCCACTCCTGAGCACTTATTCAACCTGCCTCAAAGAATCCAGCTCAGAAGGTCCTGCTCTCTTGCCTCCATTTTGATGACTTCTGTCTCTGGATTCCTGCTGAAACAAAAGAGGAAGCAATATTTTTATTGCAACTTTTTCCAAAGGAATATTTTACACAGGCTGGGATGTTTCCCAGCAGTACAATATACAACAAATACAACTCCTTGGTTAAAGATCTGAATATATTACTGATATCTGATTGTTGCTAACATGTAATGCATGCTCAAGGACATATATGAAGTAAAATAGATGCTCTTGTTCCAGTCACACAGAAACGATATACATATATTTGGGTGTCTTCCCAAGTCAACATGACTGTAGCTGGCACAGTAATAGGTAACTCCAGCAAAGAAGAAACATTTCAGTGATGAACTGACTTTCCAGCCAAGGCACATGTCTTCCTGATCATGAATAAACTATGTCAGTGGAGATGCACAGAGAAAATCGTCTGGGCAGTACTCTTCTAAACTACAATCTGCAGAGCTCAAAATCTGATAGGCACTGAATTCACGTGAATGTCTATGCAATATTTCTAAACATTTCAGCAGGTATCCTACTGGAAAGCAGGAAGTAAAGTTCCTAGAAGCATTCTGGTAATCACAGAAAACATCACTCCCCAAAAATCTTGCTGTATTAGTAAGCCACTGCACTAGTTTGCCTTCCACCTAACAACTTGTTAATGTAACTGCTCTTGGCTCTGAAATACATTAGGCAAACTCAGACGTCCATTTTAACTGTTAAATGTAAGGAAAAAGAAAACAAACAAAGCTTAAACAAACAAACAAAAATCTAGCTCTTGGAGTGGATGCAGAGGAGGGCCACCAAGATGATCAGAGGGCTGGAGCACCTCTCCTATGAAGAAAGGTTGAGGGAACTGGGCTTGTTTAGCTTGGAGAAGAGAAGGCTCTGGGGAGGCCTTACTGTGGCCTTCCAGTACTTGAAGGGATCATATAAACAGGAAGGGGAAAGACTGTTTACATGGGTGGATAGTGGTAGGACAAGGGGGAATGGTTTTAAACTACGACAGTGGAAGTTTAGGTTAGATATTAGGAGGATGTTTTTCACACAGGGTGGTGACGTGCTGGAACAGGTTGCCGAAGGAGGTTGTGGATGCCCTGTCCCTGGAGGCATTCAAAGCCAGCTTGGATGTGGCTGGTCTAGTGGTTGGCAACCCTGCCCGCAGCAGAGGGGTTGAAACTAGTTGATCATTATGATCCTTTTCAACCCAGGCCATTCTATGACTATATGAAAAATAGAAAACATAAATTGTAAGAATTTCCAAGTGCTTGTTACAGAACACTTCAGTTTGTTCATTTTCAAAAAGATTTTTCCTTAAAAAAAAAAAAAAGGCAGCAATAGAGATACTGATTTCTGGGTTTTGTTGTTAGTTTGTTTTGTTTATTTGCTTTCCTATTGGGTAAGTAAACAAAGAACAGATATAAAGTAAGAAATACTTCAATACCAACTGCTTGAATCCGTCCGTGGATAAAGGAAGTAAACAAAAATTTCTTTTAGCAACAAATTTTAGCATAATTTTCTAAGAAAATTTCTGTTTGAGAAAGGTTATGTCATAGAATCATAGAACTGCTCAGGTTGGAAAAGACCTTCAAGATCATCAAGTCCAACCGCAACCTAACCATACTACCCTAACAACCCACCACTAATCATGTCCATGAGCACCACATCCAAACGGTTTTTAAACACATTCAGGGATGGTGACTCAACCACCTCCCTGGGGAGCCTATTCCAGTGCTTAACAACTCTTTCTGTAAAGAAGTTTTTCCTGATATCCAACATAAAACTCCCGTGGTGCAGCTAGAGGCCATTTCCCCTTGTCCTGTCACCTGTCGTAACATATAAGACTGTTGATACAGTGCTTTGACAAATATTGTTGTGTCATCTTTTTGTAAAAGTTTCTTTTTGTATCCTGGGTAGCTCAGAAAGAAAATTAAAAATTTAAGACAACTTAAAAGCCTGTTTAACAAACACAAACCTAGAGTAGAAAACATTACCAAAATTATAAATTGGATTAGTTTAACATTAGAAAGCAGATCTATCTTGTTTGCAGGAAAGATGAAAGACACTTGAACTGCTCATTAATAATTAACCTCATAGTGAATATGGCAGTACTCTCCCATCTCACTGTATGGTAGATAACTGAACAAATCCACTTACTTTCATTCCCTTTTCTTCCATCAAGGGTTCTACTCTTCGTGCCCAATAATCAGCAGACTGACTAGAAGGCAAAACTACACTGCAGTCACATACCTACAATGAATAGCTTTATAACTTTCCTATCTCCCAAATGTCCCAAAGGGTTCTTGTTGTTTCTTACTGATTGGAATAGCAGCTAGGAATGAGTAATACTATGCCACATTAAATCAAATAAGCTAGCCAAAATAAAAATCTGCTACATAGCTAAGGAAGAACATTTTGCCACTTCCAATGATTTATGAATTCTGGGTGAACTATTCAGTTCATTTCACAATGGCAATAGCATGGTGTATTGCTAAAAGATGTCAAATCCAAATAAATATATGTGTCTATGTACAGCCTAAATAACTGTTTCATAAAAGTGAAAACATATGAGTAAAAATACTAAGGTATAATATAAAAAAAAACTGTAACTTCTACAGTGTGTTGTGAGACTTTTTATAGAGATGCTGAGGAGCGCTTGTATACAAGGATTGGGGGAAGCTGAGATTCTCTCATAACATTTTGTGCCAGCTGTTGACAAGGTAATGAAAAGATGTGTTGTATGGGTGTCATGCTGGAGACTGCAGAGCTGAAAATTCTGCTAAGTCAACTCCATTGACTTTGGCAGGAATCGTCCTGACATAGGTCTTGATTCTGAAGGATGTTGAACTACTGTCTTATTAGCCCAAGGAATGGGGACTCAAGAGCTCCACGGGAGGTCTTCTCATTGATTTTAAATCTGCTTGTTGTAACACTCATCACAGTAATCTTGTGGAATAAAGCCAGAAGAGCAGCGCCGTGGCAGATACAATGGTCACGTGAACATTTGGGGTTGGTTGCATTTGCAGCATAACACAGTCACAGCAGTTGTGTGCAGTCTGGTCTCCCAGGTTCATGGCTTGGCTGAACAGAGGAATGGGGCCAGAGTCCATCTCTCTTCCAAAGTTCCCTTTGCACAAGGACCAGAGAATGAGAGCAGCCAGGTGCACAACACACACTGCCATGTGTCCAACACTGAATAGTCTGGAAAATAATTGGGCATGAAAAGGAGTGAAAATTTCTAACTCCCTTTAAACAGACTACTGCTCTTCTGTGAAGAAACTGAAATGAAAATGTCTATATGAATCCAGCATGTTTCCGTGAGCGGTAATGTTTTGTATCTTTATATCACATTTTAAATCTTACAGGAGAATTTTTAAGGTATAAAAAGCCAAAAATTTGCAATGGAATTAATTATTAAAATTAAAATAACAACTAGGAACTGTTTATGGTTTAGAAAAAAAACATATATAATATTAAGTCAATTTATGTTTTAATGTGTGTACACGTATCTATACATACATCATGACCATCACATTCATTCCATTTATTTAGCACATGCAGGTGTATTTGTGCATAATCCTAACAGAAAACAAGTACTTGCTAAATACAGACTTACTCTATGCAGCTAAAGTTTAGTTTCTCTCATTTTCAGCCTGTATTTATTTAGCTATCTAGGGATTTCTTTTAAAATACCAAAATTCTATGTTCCTGAGCACTACTGCAAGTTCGCTGCCAGACTTACAATGGATCATATCTGTCTTTGTGGTCATGCATCAGTGCTACTGTAACTCTTTATATTAAAATTGCTTTAGCTCTCCAGATGGTTTTTTAATGTTCCGTTACTTTGGGACTCTAATGTAGTTTCCTGTAAGGAAAAAAGGAACAGGGAAAAGAAGCTAGCTGAAAAATTAGTATCCTTTCAGTCTCCTTCGTTACTGTAATTTTTGCATGTGGTAAAAAGTTTGGAAAGCAACCGCAAGATAGTGGCATTCTGGCACCGCCTAAGGAAGGGAGGGGTTTGAGTTGAGGGGATGCCAGAAGGCCTGGTGCTCCAGAGGCTCCACACTGACCCAATAGGCAGCATCTTGCTTACCTTCACCCTGTCAGATCCCCTCAAACAAAATACAAAATCTAATCTCATCTGCATCAGTGACATACTGTGGACACAGCTGGGTTAACTGCCAACATAAAGTGGACAAAAGTACAGGCAACATTTTTTTTTTTTTAACTTTCCAAGCTTATAAAATAATAACCTCCACTGTTAAGCTAATCTGGTTAAGAAACATATGTCTAGTACTGTGCTTTTTTAATTTATTATGTCATGAGACTGACTGGATCCCCAGAGGAAGCAGCCCCAGCACCATTCTGTAGCCCCTTGTTGAGTCTAGAAGTCTTCGTAGAGTGTAGAAGCTTTATAGACTTTGTCAGCAGGCATAGTATGCAACACTGAACAGGATTCCTGATCCTTCGTACTTGCAAGGTGATAAGTCACCTTATATGTCCTTGGAGCCCTCATGTGCAGAAGATATAGAAAAAGAGAAGAAAATATATAAAAATAAATAGGGAATGATCTTTGATAGCTCATAGTTCTGGCCCGTGGCAAAGTCCCGAGCCTAGCTCTGCAAGTTATCTATGCAGATGATTCAAGCACACCTTATAGCCATGAATGATGCTCATGGAGCAAAGGAATTTATCAGAACAGATCTGGAAGAATTCAGTTCCTTGCTGTGATCAAATGCAAAAAGTCCCAAACTACTTGTGCTGAAATCACTTGGAACTGTTATTGCTATGATGCAAAAAATCAAAATGAGATCTATTTCAGATGTTACCAAATAAACAGCTGATGTCAGATTTGCTATTTTCACATTACCATTAAACTTTATGAAATAAGGTATTTCATATGTGGATTTTTCTGCCAGTGTGAATTTTTACAAAGAACAAAAAAAAAATGACATTCCCAATTTAGTATTAAATAACAGCGATGTGAAACTAATAACTTTGATATAGTAAGAAGAAATTAAAATGACAACTGAGTATTTCTTCCTCAAAGTTTCAGCCATAGTCACTTTTCTGCAGAATATTATGCTATGTATTCACTGCAATATTAAGAATATTCTTCTTAACCTCACCTATTTTCAAATAATCATCAAAGAATGGTTGTCAGATGAAAAATAAAACTGTTGTTTCATGCCAAGCAAAATACATCTTCTATATCCAAATGATATGAAAACAAATTGAACAAAAATGTACAGATTAATGTCTGGAGTGAAAAATAAAACAAAAAAAAACAAGAAGCCAGCACAGACTAAAATATTTTATATAGAATCTACTAATCTTGAAGCAAAGGAAGAATTTGGATGAGCACCTCTGCATCTCTTTTACTGGCACTGTTTTATAGTGTCAGAATTAATATTAACTGGAGCTAGGAGTTAACAGTAAGTGAATAATGCTTGGATAAAAATATCGTTGAGGACACTCAACTGGGTTCACATCATACTCTAGTAGATTTTGAGGTCTGACAGCATTGATGGATGACCTGGGAGATCCTTCTCTGAATAACATTCTTCTGGGAATATTTTACAGGAAGGAGGGGATGCAGATCTGAAGATCCTCGGAGTTTGAAGAGAGGGAACTGAAGATATTCTGCACCATGGGAAATGTCTCAATTCCTTTGGTACTGAACAAAACCTGAGATCAGTGAGAGATTGATCAATCAGACATCTTATCTTTGTATTTACTCAAATTATTGCATCCGAAATACAGGCTAAATTTGAGGTATATTTCTGATGTGCTTTGGGACAGCTCAGCACACTTAGATGGGCTACCAGTCATTGGTCAAACATAAAATTTCACAGATCTAATTGACAGAAATTACTTTTGCTAGGTGTTTGTGAGTTTGGAAGTGTGTCAAATTCATCTTGATGGTTGTTTACTGATTTCATATGTTTCAGCCTTTTATCAAATCAATTACTTATGCCATCATCTGGAGGAAAAAAATAATTGTAAGTAAATGCTTACCAACTATTGAGACAGTTTTTAAAAAAAAAATAGAACACAAAAACAGTTTGCCTTCAAATTCTTGTACAGAGCTGTTAATAAGATGGTTTTGTACAAACTTCTGTTGCATCTCTTTAATTTGATAAAAATGAATTCACTAAGAACTTGCACACTCCCAACTCCTTGATTCTTTTTATAGAAAATGAAAGCAAAAGCAAACCTATCTGCAGACTTTTCCCATCACTAATAATAAAGATGAAGTTTGTTAGCAAGCTTAAATAAGGAATAAAAAGACAGACCTTGCATACAAACATAGCCAGTGTAAGTTTCTGCCTGTCCATGAGAATGTACTCCATCAAAAAAAAAAAAAAAAAAAAAAAAGCACCTGTGTTATGCTAATTAGATTTTGATAAGTGAAAAGTAAAGGAAATATCTTAAACAAAAGTAAAAAAAATCCATAATATCCGTTAAAAAAAAAAATCATATTCTGGTGGTCTTCTATGATTTAAGTTATTGACCAAGAACAGAATTTTCAAACTTACTGGTCAGTTTGAGGAGTTTTTTCAAGTTTCTCATTCCCATCCAATTATTTTTGTGGTTTTCTTCATTTCTGAAAAGAAAGATGCATTTGTCTGAGATGTCTAAATTCAAACTTATATAACTAAATTAAAAATGCATGTCAAAAGAGCACGTTTCTTCAGTGTTCTGACAGATAAAATACTATTTCAAACAAAAAAAATAACTAAATAGTAGAAGCAACTTTTTGGAAGAACATTGGGAAAGTGGGGAGAAAACTTCTTTCCAATTAAATGTAATAAAATACATCACCCAAAGAAATATACCATTGTAAACATAGATAGCATGCCTCACTACATGTAAAGCAAACTTGAATATGAACTGTCAAAACAAACCAAGTAATCAATTCTGTCTTCTTCCCTACTGTGGGCATTTTGCTAAAATACTCATATTTTTGTCATGATTTATTTTTTAGATTTTTTTAACATATAAATCAGATTTGCAAGAACATGTCATATTATGTATCCTGGCCGTTCCTCTAGTGACAAACATGTCTAACTACATTGGTAAAAATCAAACTTGTACATAGACTAGTCTATTTTTAAAATTCCCTCTGTCCAAAACCTCTTGTAAAAAATGAGTAACAGTTTCTTTACTACAGATTTCAACTTCAAACCTATAAATGCTTATTGTCCCATGTAACTCCACTCATATTTTTATCCCTTTTACTTTGATATGGACCACAGACTAATCTACACCCTAAATGAAGAGACAGAAGAAATCTTCTCAATTTTACCATATGGGATTGAGGCATGCCTTCTATCAGATTTTTATTCAGCTTTGGGAAAGTGATCATAATTTTAAGTTATATTAATTTTTCAGAACATCATTCTGTGTATACGTCTTATTCTGCTGTACTCTCAGATTTTTTTTCAATCAGAAGATTTCAAACACAGCTTTATTATTCCCAGAATAAATGGGAATTTCTTGGTAATGCTACAGAAGTCCACAAAAATCAGGCCCTGAAAAAAAAAACAGTGAAAGCAGTGAAAAACAAAGTAAAAATAAAAAAATCACCAAGTCAGAAGCCAAGGAGCTATGAACATGAGTGTGCAGTAAAACTGTGCAGGAGAATGGTTAATTTGAAAGCTAAGTTTCTTTGTATAATAGCCAAAAAAGTTTATTTTCCTTATAGGGCACATGGAAACAAATTTCAGTTTGGCACAGCAGATGAGAATAACGTATAAGAGAGGTGAAGTGATATTAATCTTCCAGCTGTGAGGAATGTTATTGCATGTCCAACTGTGACAGTTTCTTTTGTAGAGAACAGCAAAAATCTTCTGCCTAAAGGACATCAGCTATTTTTTCCCCCTTTATCTAAGAATGCTTTAGATGATGAGACAACTCAATTTGTTTCTTCAGCTAAGTTTCTGACCTCATATGATCTAAGCAGCAATTCTAATTCAGATCATTCCATATGTATGAACACACCTAAATTATAAGCAATTAATAGTCTTGCAAAAATGGAGCTAACTGAGTCAAAACTAGTCCCTCAGCTGTACATAACAAAAATGATGTAGAAAAGAGAATAAGAAAGTAGAGGGCAAAGCATGGTCAGAAGCAAAAAAAAAAAAAAAATCCATTTGGAATTAGTTTGCATGGGCATGCAGCTGCAGTAGTAACATTTTGTGCTGAATTCACATCTGGTGCAAGGGGTTCACAATGACCCAAAGAGGCCGTGCTGGGCAGGAGCCCTCTGAACCATGGCTGCTGCAGGAGCAGCGATGTGGAGGGAAGGAACCGGACTTTGCAGCCTGTCTTCAGAATAAACAGGCAGCAGAATTATCAGTTGACAAGGAACAAAGGCTATGGACTACAAATTGAAAAACAAGGTTTCAAGAATGTAAAAGTTGTCATCTCAAACTGTAGCTTAGTACAGCAGTCATTTTATGAGAAAATGATGACATCCAAATTCAGTGTTTTATTTTTTCATATGCATTAATATGCTTGAAAAATCTATTTCTAGTGGATCCATACACTTTCTTCTCTGAGTCTGCAGCAAAAATTAAGTACATCTCTGTACTGACACCAATTAGTTACGTTATTGCACATTAATGCTGTAGAAAAATGAAGTTGTTAACAATCAAAAGCAAAACCTGTTGACAAATTAAAAACTCCTGTATTTATTTCAAATTAATTCATAATACTCTCTGTTTGCCAATGGAAACTTAGGACTTATAAACAAAATACTATGATCTTGAGATTTTTGTTTATTTTCTGCATTTATCCCCAAAAAGCAAACTCACTAAGAACACAGATTCTAAAAAATAACTGAATAAATATTTGGACTAAAAAAGCATCCTCAGCTCCTTAGTTAAAAAAATACATGAAATAACATAACCTAAATTGTGGGTATATCTCCTCTATTTCTGTTTGCTTTTGCACTATTTTCTCTGACCTTTGAGGTAAGTTTAAACTTCAGTGGACAAAATGATACACTAAAAAATAATTCAAATTCTAAAACTGCTAAGTTAGCCTGTGGAATGGTGCTAAATGCATTGTCCTATCATCTGTTTTAAAACTGTGGCTTTCAATAAATATATCATCCTGGTTCACGAGTTTTCTTTTGTTTTCATTCTGGTGTTTTCTGCAATAACATTATTGGCAGTTTTGTTCTTAATAAATTCTCAGGATGAACTCCTGAGGAAAGACCACTGCATAATCTCATTCAGGTTCTCTGGTTTCCTTTTCTGTTGGTGGGAACAGCCTTGCTTCATGAGAGCACTAGATGATTTGATTTCTTCTGCAGTCTTGGCATCAGATTACTAGCTTGGTTTTTCTTCTAAGTTATCCAGTAACAGAATAGGAAGTTATACACCAGGCTGTGCTAGCTAGGTTATTTAGGGTTCTTGATGTTTTTTTCCGATCAGTTTATCTGGTATCACTGCTAGGCTGACAGGCTCTCTGCAGGGAGTTTTCCTTCCGGGGAATCTCCAACAGGCTTTGAAAGATTTGGAGTGTCCTGTCAGTCACTGCCACTGTGCCTGTGCCGCGTGCTGCTCCACTGGCCCTTTAGAAGTAACCTGTTCACATTAGATATTTTCACCTTGCTGCTCCAAAGCCTGACCCTTGGCCAAGGTGAGGATCACTTTAAGCAACTTCTTCCCTTAACCAAAGCATTTCCGTAACCTGCTGCATGAGGCACTTGGTAGTAGAGGTGCTCACCCCAAGGAGACATTAAAACATTAAAAACTTATCAGGCAAAAAAAAAAAAGAAAATTCCTTGAGGTCTGTAGTGCTATTCTCAGACTGCCACAACAAAGAGCACCTGCTGCTCCAGATTTTGTCAAGAGATTTTATTTAATGCAATCCTATGCTACATTTTCCTTGACTAAGATCCTTCGGGAAGACCTACTGCAAAGAGGTTAGTTTTCCTACAACATAGAAATTTGTCAAAGCATTCCAGTGTCCCCTGGGAGGCTGATTCATTCACAAGCATGCTGAGGAAGGTTCTCTTTCCTCTGCAGATCCACACCTGAATCCTAAGAAAAAGGTGCAGGGTGAATGCTGAGGTGATGCCTGATCACCTGCCAGAGAATAACACACTGCTGAACATGAAGACAGAAAACTGCTTCTCTAAGTAGAAACTTTGATTTCTGTGTATTTTCTAATATCCTCTTGCACATCGGTATTTCCTGTATTTGGGCTCACTGCTATTTTGTCTGTGTTTATCTCAAAACAATACTCCCAGCTCCTACTTGAAAGTTCTATGTATTTTAGGAACTCTGTTGCTGATCCTGATCTAAGCCCAATTCTTTATTCCATGTGACCAGACAGCTATAATTATTGCTTCAAAGGCTTGATACATTTCATCTGAGGTAAATATGTATTTCAGCTAGAGGTTGATTTGACAAAGGGAACCCTGAAAAACAGATTTGTTTACCCTGTTGGACTGGCAGACTGTGGACCACTTGGCTTCTGTTAAAAAAAATAAAAGAAATTGTCATGTGAAGCAGTTTGCAAAACTGATATCAAGATTCAGAAACTTAATCTTTTTTACTATTACAAATTGTGGCATTTGTAGCTTGGTTGCAAAAAAATAATTTCTTTTACTAGTATAAGAGTAGCTTTCAGCACATTTTGTAAAAGAAGAACTTCAAACATCCATTAAAAATAATTGAAGCTAGAAAAAAAAGTCTGAACAGATAAGATGACTAGCTTTTCACTTCCATAGAAAAAGGCCAAGAAGGACACAGAAGGACAACCGCCTAAGGAGAGTTTTAAAAAAAAAAGAAAAAAACTCCCAGAGTTTTCCACAGTTCAGCTAGATAACCATATCATGTTCTTAACACCTTTAGTTTGGAGCAGCAGTGGCTAGGTTCTGTACAGCAAGTCACTGTTATCCTTGGGATTTGTATTCCTAATGGATGTACTTAACTGATGTATCAAGATAATTAAAAAGTAGTTCAACAGCCAGTCTTTGACCTCAAAGTATTTTACTTCAGATTACTGTTATGCCTGTAAGTCCAATTACCATAACTATTTTTTTGTAAATAAATTCTTCTCAAACGCTTTTTTGTCCTGTGCATACAGCACTACAGTTCAGCATGCCACATACAATCTTTCTTGTTTCAAATATACAATCTCACTTGTACTGGCCGATGTTGCCTTTCTGGCAATTTATTTTCTAGGAGCTTTGCTGCAACCTGTCCATGTAGGACAAGCAGTGAGTTTAAATTGCAGCAGGTTTACATTTGGAGAAATTTTACAAAGATAAGGATCACAAAGCATTGAAGAGACTCTCTAAGAAGGCAGCGGAGACTCAGTAGCCCGAGATTTTCAGGGGTAGATCAGCAAACCTCTGCAAGGATAATGGATCCTCTTAGAGGAGGTCTTGGAGCATCTTCTGCTCTTCTTGTTCAGCAGTTTCCTATGGCATTTGTGTTTCAGACCTCTCTTCCTAAATGCTTCTCCATGCCTCTCTGATGGGGAGTGCCAGCTCGGGCTGCAAGCTGCACCACATTTTATTGAAGAGATGAATAACCAATACTCACGGGGACAGTCTGGCTCAGAGGAAAAACTGCCATCAGGGAGCTAGTGCAGAGGCATCCCCACATTGCCCTCCTTCCTTCTGCTTTGTGTGTGAACTTTCAAGGAGGCTGCAGAGGAGGAATAGAAGAGAACAGCACAAGGGAGAAAAAAAATATCTCAAGTTGAAAGGGGTTTTCTTTTTTTTTTTTTTTTTCCTATGAATAGAGCATTTTTCCTGGAAGTTTGGGTTGTCCTTTTATTTCCATTGGCTATTTCTCTGAAAGCTCTGGTTTGGAGGTGATTAATTTTTAATTGTTCTTGGGATTTTGTTTCCTAATACTTTGCATTTTTACAGTCAGCTCAGTGGAAGGATCTTAAAGCACTTTCCAAGTGATAAATTAGAGCCCTCCAAAAATGCATGAGGTGGAAAACAAAATAATTAGAAAAAGGAAAAAAGTTCACTTACCTCTAGCCCATAATAGTCCTCAAAATACCCAGAAGGAGGACTCTAGCACATAGTGCTTATTCTTGTTTTAATATCACTTGAAATACACTGAGTATGAAATCGCAATCAAATATTCTTTTACAGTTAATGTTTTGAATTATGGGCTGGTACTCGTAGTACTCATTGAGAGCTTTGTACATCCACCTGAGCAGGTCTACAGACAGAATATCCCTTTCCAGTCCAATATAATTTCTTTCAAAATAACAACAACAAACTCACTTTCATGAAGTGTAACTATATGTTCTGTGTCAGTGTGGGGGCCAGTCACAAGTGATGTCCCTCAATGGTTAGTCTTGGGACCGGTGCTCTTCGACATCTTTATCAATGACATAGACAATGACATAGACAATGGACTAAAGTGCACCCTCAGTAAGCTTGCAAATGACACCAAGCTGAGCGGTGCAGTCAGTACATTGGAGGGAAGGGAAGCCATCCAGAAGGACCTTGTCAGGCTGGAGAAGTGGGCCCATGAGAACCTAATGAGGTTCAACAAGGCCAAATGCAAGGTGTTGCACTTGGGCCAGGGCAATCCCAAGTATTTATACAGACTGAGGGAAGAACTCCTTGAGAGCAGACCTGCAGAGCAGGACTTCAGAGTCCTGATGGATGAGAAGCTGGACATGAGTCAGCAGTGTGTGCTGGCAGCCCAGAAGGCCAACTGTATCCCGGGCTGCATTAAAAAAGCAGTGGCCAGCAGGGAGAAGGAGGTGATTGTCCCCTTCTACTCAGCTCTTGTGAGGCCCCATCTGGAGTACTGCATCCAGACCTGGGGCCCCCAGCACAAGGAAGACACAGAGCTCTTGGAATGAGTCCAGAGGAGGGCCACCAAGATGATCAGAGGGCTGGAGCACCTCTCCTGTGAAGAAAGGTTGGGGGAACTGGGCTTGTTTAGCTTGGAGAAGAGAAGGCTCTGGGGAGGCCTTATTGTGGCCTTCCAGTACTTGAAGGGATCATATAAACAGGAAGGGGAAAGACTGTTTACATGGGTGGATAGTGGTAGGACAAGGGGGAATGGTTTTAAACTACGACAGTGGAGGTTTAGGTTAGATGTTAGGAGAAGTTTTTCACTCAGAGCGTGGTGATACACTGGAACAGGCTGCCCAGAGAGGTTGTGGCCTGTCCCTGGAGGCATTCAAGGCCAGCTTGGACGTGGCTCTGGGCAGCCTGGTCTGATGGTTGGTGACCCTGCACTCAGCAGGGGGGTTGGAAGTAAATGATCTTTAAGGCCCTTTTTAACCCAGGCCATTCTATGATTCTACGTACATACAAAATAAAAAATGATTTCTTCAAATTCAGTAAGAATACAATGTAAAAAGAATACTTCTCTAAAAAGGTGTTCTGCAGGTAAAATTAATAGGCTTAAACCTTCCTTTGCAGTAAAAATATGTTATAGAAGACCAGATTCAAATCTCAACTTTGTGGCTTAGGAGCATCTTTCTAGGGTAAAAGCAAACTTGCCTGATGATCAGTTCTTCTCTAACAGTAAATGCAGGGCATTTGCTGTTCTTGTCTCTTGGGCACCTGAAACATCTCTTTTCCCCTTTCCCTGACAAGTCCTAACCTTCCAAGGCAGAGCGAGCATGGCACACAAGCTAATTGCTGTCATAAAAAAGACATTAGTAGCTAACTGTTAATTAGAGCTGAGATAAAGAACAACATGTATATATAGTAAATGGAATAACCAATACTTAAATTGTGAAGAAAATGTGGGTGGTGTTGATTGTAAGCAACATGAAACTGACTGAAGTCAACAGGAGATGGATTGCATGTTGTTAGAAAAGGACAAATGCAAAGCATAAGTTCAGTTGTTTAGTAGATGTTTTAGATTGCAAATATAGCTAACATTCAGGTATACTACCTTCCTCTCTTCAGTTCATCAGGTTCACAAAATGAAAAAAAATATATGTATTTTGAGAGTTTAGAAAATCTTGGAAGGAAAAGTTATTCTGAGAAAATAACATAGCTACAATTTTACTTGGTTTGGTATTTAAGTTAAACATTAGAACTTAAATATAATAAGCAAATAAAATAAAGAAGAAAAGCAAAATGGACATAATCTTCTGAAGAAAGGAAGTAACAAATATTCCAGTGTTATTTCAGTATGAGTCTTGCTGGCTGTCCTCTGATGCCTACTCAAAAAATCCAAAAACCATCCCAGCACAAAGGTAGCATAGAAGGAATTTTACCAGAGAGCAGAAAATACCTTAGTCCTCACAGTCAGACCTGCCACTCCCCAGTGATAATCATCTCAAAGGAAGACTCCAAGCAGTACCACAGTCTCCCTGTCACTAGACTCACATCATCCAACCAGTTACTGCTCCATACCAGAATATACTGGTATTCTTAATCCTCTGTCAGATTGCATATCTTTCAGATTGTTGATCAATAAGATTTTGTGGTGGTCACATTACTGTGTCCAAGGTTTTTGGGTCACCACACACTGAAGTTAGAGGAAGCTGCTGTTGGAGGAAGCACCACATTCTTCTGATTTGTTTGCATTGATAAACTTCTTTTACATAAATGCCATTTCAGAGTCTGGGTATATAACACAAGCATTTCTAGGCAGAAAGTAATTAAATAGTCTTCCTCACAAAGTTAATGCTAATTCTTAAAATCTATGTTATGAATGCATACACAAAGCAGAGATGTATATTTGAGGAACTTATGCCATGCCACTGCTAGCATGCAACACTTTCCCTGTGAGTGTTGTCTTTACAAAAGCTGCTGATCTACAAGAAGTAGCTTGTGCACGAATCACTGCAGCTGAAGCCCTAAGCACACCACCAGCAGGATGTGATGCTAGCTTAGAAGCACAAGCAGAAGCTGTCACTTATCTGACTCCACTGCAAATCCTTTCGCTTTTAACAAGGCTTATTCAACATTCTGAAAATGCAATCCTCTGTGGTAATAAAATACACTGCTTCTTTATCTCACATAAATCAGCATTATATATATATATATATATAAATCATGTTTATTGTTAACATTGACTTTCAATGGAAAGTGGGTTTGACCACGGAAAAGCAGCGTAAATAGAAGTAAAAGCTGTAGGAGACAAATAGACCTAATTGATAGAAATCTATCAAACATGATCAATGACAGCACCTTCTGGAGAAACAGCACATGAGGGTTTGCATGTCTAATCACAAGAACCATGCATGCTAGGAGTACATTTTTTACTCTAAGAATCATAGGATTTTTGTTGTGTCATAATTAAGCAAAAGGTCTGCCTCTCACAGATAACCATTAACAATAAAGTAAAATAGGTTCTCAGTTTGTGTGAATTGCCACAAGTCACTAGAGGTGTTGTCTGTTTCATATCACCTGCAATTAGCACTTAGGAGGAAATTATCAACAGGATAATTTGATTTTGATTATGCAGTAGCCATTGCTAAAACATAAGCCAGAAATAAAACTCTTTACCTATAACTGTCTAGCTTTATTTTATTCTTTCTAAAAGAGGAACTGTTTTATGATTTTTTTTGTGATTTTTTCTTTTTTTTTTTCCCCCAAGCAGGTTGATGTTTTGGTTCATGCATGAGTTATGAATGGACTAACAGCTTGGTTGTTACTGGAAATATAAGTAATACTCAAAACCTTGTGCCCATCTGAACTTCCAGCTTAGGTACATTCTCTAAGAAATAGAAACACAAGCAGCACAGGTAAAATTAAATTGAATGCAAGCAGTCAAGCAAAAAGGCAAATGCTGCTTATGTTTCTACCTTCCAGGGTAACGCATGCAAGTGCCATAGATGTTCTGATGATATTATTTCTAGAGGCCAGAAAGAATCAGCACAAGAAATATCGCACATACAATATAACCTGAAGTGAATGAACGTCTTCAAATACCGAGAGCTCTGCTTTGAAATATTTTGCTAGAACTACTATTTTCTCTTCAAAAGAACCAACAACAAATTTGAGACTTAGATAACAGTTTGGGGCACTCCCACGTTGGACAAGGTAGAAGGAGTCCTAGACTCTGCCACAGCAGTGTGACCTTGAGTCAGTCACTGCTCCTCCTTTGACTCTCTCTTTTTCTGCAAGTGTTTACACTGGTAGTCCTTTGGGATGGGAATTGCCTTTTTCTACACAATACAAAGATATGAAACTATCCCCTTCCTACCTTCTACCCCTCCAGTAATCTCACCAGTCTTTAGTGATTCTGTACATCTATATTTTTAAGCTTATCTTTAGGGTTTCCTTCAGTTATTCCTATGTCTCTTCCTTAGCTCTTCTGAAGGGAACAGAAGTTCTGATGTAAGTTACTGAAAAAAAAGCAGCCAGTCTTATGGACAGATACCAGTGGAAGGACACACATGGAAATGTAGGATGTTTGTGGGAATTTGATTCCCAGGATAAAAATCTGGAGAGTGTTCACAATAGCAGTAAGAACATGAGAAGAATAGTTCACCTGGCTAAGTGAAGGTGTACATATATATATTTATTTTTCTTTTTTTATACATTTACATAAATATATTTTTGTATCATGGTGGGAGTCAATACCTGTCTGAGGTACTGCGTGTTATGTGGCTGCAATCACATTAAAGTGAGAGGTATTTTTTCTAGTATCAGGAAACATGACATGTAAGAAATACACTACTATAGCACCACAAGTGATTTTCACAGTTACCCTATAATTACCCTGGTTTAACTTGGAGCAGAAATGAAAGTAGAAGCTGATTTTCAGTTGTCAGGGAAAATTCATGACAATGAATGAAATATGCAGAAAATTCCAGCAAAAGTGTGAAGAGAAAATCCTGTTATTTTGTGCTGCAGTTAAAAGCGTAAATATGTCATAGCAGAGTGACAACGCTATTTTAATTAGCACAGGTCACTGCTTGTTTTTTTCCAAATTGTTTCATTGTTCAGAACCCACTTGTGCTACCTCTAATGATGTCTGGGGGATCACAGAAAGGTCCTACACCCCTTTTTCAAAATTCCAGGTAAGGATTTAGTGATGTATTCAAGTATGTCAGCATGTTGTTCTGGAAAAGATAAATGATAAAATAGGCTCTGTCTACAGTGATGCATTTTCAGATTTGATGTGTGCAGAGTATGAAGGAATGACCAATTATATTAGAATGTAGGGAAAAGAGAGAACTTGCTTGCCGGATTGGGGAAAAGCACTTGATTAATCAGGCCATTTTAAAAGCTGTTTGTTATCACTTTGAAAGGCTTATTATACACATCCCAATGGATATACCACATAGCCATGCCCTTTAGTGCCTGATACAGCATTGGCCATCTAATATGTTATTCTACACCCTCTCGACCCTACTGAATATAACTCAAAATTTACCGTAAGGTTTAAAAAAGTTGAGTGAAAGAGAGAGAAGCATCATGGCTTTGGTGTAACAACCTAAGACGTGTATTCATTTTTCTCTGAGATGTAGATATATTCAACTAATTCCTTATTCATTTTTGTCAGGTATTACATATGTTATTGCAGTTTGAGGCCACAAAGCATGGATATTTCACCACAGACTGATAAAACCTGAAAGAGGTGTAATCATTGTCCTGAAAAAGACAGTGATGAGAGCCTCCTTCTGATCCAGCAAGAGATAATTCCAGCTCACTCTTTTCTGAACAGAAAAATTCTACTAAAAATCCAAGCAATCTTCTCTCAAAAGTCCACTGAAGCCAAAGGAACAAACTTCTACTGATTTCAGCCAGTTGTGAGTCAGGCACTTCTGTTTTCAGATAGGAAGAGAGATTATCAGTATGAAATCTCTACCCAGAGGACTGAACCTTAGAACAACTTCACTGAAAATGACAAAAAAAAAATTTTAAATTCATATTGCTGACTTTACAGAAGACCATAAAAATTACAAAAGTGTGGAAATGAAGTAATGTTAAAAAGTTGTGGACTACTTTTCCTGGAATTTAAGTCATGATAGTTTCCCTTTCATAATGAATTTCTCTAAGAATAAGAGTTATACATTTATTCTTTCAGAAGTTATTTTTAGAGGAAGTCTTCTTTCTGGTCCCTCACTGATGCCTAATGATTAAACAAGTTGCAACATTTTTAATGAATACTGCAAATTGAAGAAAATACAGTGAAATACTTTAAAAAAGAGAGAGAAACAACAAAACAAACAAACAAATCCACAATAGACTGCATTGTCTAGTGCTATCAAGTGAAACACTATCCACATGGTACTTTATCTTCAGGAGCTGGCTAGCTCTCCTTGTGATTTTAGTCAATTGGGTGACTTTACAGGTGATCTCCCTGAACTCTATGATAGGCTGAAAGGCAGTTAACAAATGCATATTTGTATCCAACAGTAAATACATTTCATATTTGCAATGGTCATTGGCTTCAAAGCAAGGTTCCTCTATTAATACACAAAATTTAAAATAAGCATCCCTTTTGAGCTACAGTAAAGGGCATATTATCATTCCTTTCAGAAATACACACAGTGACTGATTGTATAGTCATTTTCATTAACATGAGACCTTTAATAAACCTCTCTTAAAAACAAGAAAACATGCACAACATTCTTAATTTTTTTTTTTTTTAATGGATGTCTAACTCACACATTTTACCTCCTTTTTTCTCTCCTGCTTTTTCCAGAGGTCTCAGTGGGTCTGTGAGAAGAAAGGGTTATGTATGCTTCAGAACAACATGAAATCATGACTAGGAACAGTCAAGATTTCTAGCTGCCTTAAGGCAAAACTCAATATTGCTGCCTTTTCTCTGAAATATGTGGCAATTCTAGTTAAAGATAGGGAAGAGAATCAATAAAGCTGGCAAATTAAATTTAAATAACATCACTTTCTAGAAGTACAGCCTGGCCACTTGACCTGCACCATTGGACTGGCTTCTGCATAAGGACCAGCACTACTTTACGGGTAACAGAGACCATCACTATGTCAGATATGATTTATGAGCACTGTTGTCAACTTTTTTCTGCCACTGCTATAGACAGTTTGTTCACCATAACTGGTTATATAAAAAATCTCCTTTCAGTAAAACAAATTGAGAAGAATACTGTATAATTTTCCTTCCATTTAAAGACAGTATTAAAAGCACATTTGCTCCAGAATTGTCAGACTCCCCAGAAGTTCTTAAATAAATTACAAACGCAGATAAACAACCATCTTGCAATATAAAGAGTAACTCACATAACAAAGAAAGGAAACAAAAATCTTCACTGTAGTGTAGTTGTGCTCATTGGAACACCTAGGCAGAACCTTGTACTCCTCAGCCATTTGTGGACCAGGTTAGCAGAAATCTCTGAATTCATTTTTACCATGGTACATATGTACCAGTAGTTTCCTTTTTCACTTCAGAAGCAAACCTGCTTCTCTCTTACTATTTTTTGGTCACAGATCCTATAACATCTGTGTTGTAGCATTGACTTCAGCTACAGTGCACATGACCTAAAGATTAAGGCTGAAACTCATAAAGGGCTGTGAAGTACACGGCAAAAGTAATGTGAAAGTAGGTGATAAGGAAAGAAGTTTAAGGTAGGACTATTTCATACATAGGATCAATGTGATTCCTACCAATAAAACTTAGCTTTAATGAAGATAGTTGTTGTCTGAATCCCAGTTTTTCCTCTTTGGGAAGCTTACAGAAGTGGAAGCCCAAACAGCTTACACAGATGAAAGCCCAAAGAACAAACAAATTTTAGGAGGGGAACCACGACTGCATTCTCAAAACAGACATTTTTCTCAGAACAAATGATGAATACTGTTCCAGACTTTCCCAACAGCTTCCATAAAGCACCAGTATTTCCCTACAGGATTCTGAATTTATTTCCAATTCTAGCATTTATAACTTCAAGGGAAAATATACCAAAATTTCCTCTAGGCTGTTTTCCACCACAGTACTTTGCCTGGTCTATTCATCATTTCTCAGGTGCTTTCAACGTTACACATTCTACTTCACATTGTTAAATCCCTGCCCTGATCACCTAATTTTCTACACTTTCCCCAGTACTACTTTTGAATCTTCATATTTTTAAATTCATATCTCCTTCCTTGACATATCTCATGTTTTCCAGAGCCAGTGAAGTTTCAGCTTATGTCCACAGACTAATCAGGAGTGTTTTCCTTCAGCTCTTCCAGCTGCTGAACAAAGTCCTGGAGGGCTTTGATAGTTGTGGTGCTCCTTGACTTGTGTATAGGGAGTACCGAATATATTATCACAGAGACTAATGATACAGACTTCTGTCACTTACGCTACAAAGAAACCCACTGAGGACAGAAAGTCAGTGACTTACAGGAACCCCATGTGCTCCCACGCAAAAGGGACCGTGGAACCTTCTGTCACCTTTACGAAATCTGGTAGTTCTGTGGGCCACAACTCGCATACTTGATAAGTTCCATCTTAAGTATGCAACAGCAATGTCACCCCCCTCCCTTAGGTTATGGTTGGCAATTGACTCTACTATGCTGACTTTTGCCAGGTAACGTCTCATTGGCAGCTCTTTCCTGTTCTTTCCCTTGCTATTGTTCTGGTCAGTTGTGTTACCCCACTCAGTAGTATTTTAGTATGTTAACTCCATTCCCAGGAATCACACAGTGCCAAGCAGGTATCAGTCAGCACTTCCTACACAGGAAGATTTTCCTTCTTTTTCAGTATCTGCTTTACCTAGCAATTCTTCACAGCCAACTCTTTTCATCCAAGCACACTGGATGCAACTAAACCTAAACCATCATTTCTACATTTTAATAATAAAAAAAAAAGACTCATTCCTTCAAATTTAGAGCATACCTGTTCTCTACAGACATTACATAAGATTTACCAAGTAGATCAATAATTTAGCAGATCACAGTCTGCTCCAAGGAATTCTCCATTCAGCTTCCTACAATGAGTTTTTAAAACATTCCCATCTACTTTCCTACATCCTTCTGGTGCTACATGGGGCCAAAGCCTCAAAGCCAAATAGCTTCAAGACCATGAGAAATAATGACAATAATATTTGTGGATTACTACTCATCACTGAAAAGTAAGGAAAAAGTTACGTTGGCAGGCTACCTCAAATTCCCACTTGGATGAAAGGTATTACAGCTAAAACAAGGCAGCTTCAAAGCAGGAAAAACACTTTTTTAAGATTTTTTAAAGAGCATCCAATCTAAGTTGTGTACTGGAAAATTCTGGCCTTGAATTGATGATTCTTGATTTTAAGCATGTAGACTCTATCTAGGACAGGATTTAGGCTGTGATTTTCAGTGTCTATATTCCATGGGGAGTGGGTATTTCAGGTCTCATAGCAAGCCTATTATCTCCTCAGCCCCAAGATAAATTTTTAATTACTATTTTTATCAATTTATATCAGTATGTACCACAGAGGAAGCTCTCTTAATCCCTCTGCTCTCATAAAGCAGGCTGTATTGCAATTGAAACAGAATACTCAGTTTACAGCCTTATTAACATGCTAACAAGCAAGATTTTACCTTCTACAAGCTTCTTATTAAAGTGGTAAATTAATTAGCTTTCCCAGACCATAAAGATCTGAGACCACCAGCTAATATGAACTTAATTTTGCTTGCATTTCAAACACAGACAAGTGCATCCCTGTGACAATGATTTTCAAGGTCAGGATAATGGGTGCAAGGACTAAGTTTTTTGGCTGGTCTGTTTTCAAGAAAACAGAATTTTTCCTGCTTCCCTTTGTCTGTCTGTTCAGAAGGAAAAATGTTTCAGAAGAACTGATGAAATATTGGCTAATAGTTTTGTAGCAAAATATTTCTGCTATGATTTTTAGCTTATCATTATTTATTATTTTTCTATTATCAACCCTTTTGTGTACAGCTTTTCAGTCCGTGTTCAACACTGACTGGCATTGCTGTTTCCAGTTGTCATCTACAAGTGACCATCACAACACAAGCAGCGTTTACCTCCAGAGTCATTCTTTGTTTCTATAGAACAAAGAGTGAAGCAATGATTTTCGACTCAAGGAGAGAAGGTTCCTGTATTTAGCTCTCAGTAGCCAGTGACTTTGTTAAACTTTTATTTGCCTCCACCTTTTCTTATGGGAAAATTTGCTCACTTGTAATGAGTAAAATATGGGAGTGACCTGTATCTCCTATCCCTATCTGGAATTTCAGAAGTTCATCCTACTGTTCTTCCCTTATCTATTAATCATCATGACATTTGTTGTATAAGAAATGCATGCAGGCACACATGGTCCAGGTGATTCCTGCAGCAAGCTAACTTTCTGACACAGGTAATGGAGAAGCCAACGAGAAAGGATGTGACTCTTGACCTTGTTCTTACTAGTGAGGAAGGACTGGTTGGGGAAGTGCAGGTCGAGGGCAGCTTGGGATGCAGAGATCGTGATGTCATGGAGTTCAAGATCTTGTGTGGACGAAGCAAAGAACTAAATAGGATTGCTACCCTGGACTTCAGGAGAGACAACTTTGATCTCTTCAAAGACCTACTTGGAGGTATCCCATGGGCTAGAGTATCAGAAGGTAAGGGGGCACATGAAGGCTGGCTGACACTTAAACACCATTTCTTCCAAGCTCATGAGTGGTGCATACTTAAGATTAAGAAATCAGGGAAAGGTGGCAAGAGGCCTGTGTGGATGAGCAAGGAATTCATGGATAAACTAAAAGGAAATAAGGTCCATGAAGCATAGGAAAAAGGGGCCGTCCACCTGGGAAGAATATAGGAATGTTGTCAGGATGCAACGAAGAAGGCTAAGGCCCTCTTGGAATTAAACCTCACAAAGGAGGTAAAGGATAACAATGGGTTTTTTGTTGTTTGTTGTTTTGTTTCTGTATGTATGTCAACAGTAAAAAGAAGACTGGGGAAAATGTGGGTCCCCTATAAATGAGGTAGGTGCCCTGATAACAACAGATGCTGAGAAGGTAGAGATTCTGAATGTTTTCTTTGCTTTAGTCTGTAATGTTAACACTATCCCCAGGAGTCCCAGTCCCTGAAGGTAAGAGAGAGAGTCTGTGGAAAGAAAGACTTCCCATTGGTTGAGGAGGATCTGATCAGAGAGCGTCTAGCCAAACATCAATGCGCACAAATCCATGCGCCCTGATGGGATGCACCCACATGTGCTGAGGGAGCTGGCAGAGGTGATTTCTGAAGCACTCTCTGACATGTTCGACAGATCTTGGCAAACAGGAGAGGTGCCTGAAGTCCGGAGGATAGCCAGTGTCACTTCAATCTTCAAAAAGGCCAAGAAGGAGGATCTAGGAAACTACAGGCCAGTCAGCCTCACCTCTGTCCCTGGAAAGGTGATGGAACAATTTGTTCAGGATGCCCTTTCCAAGCAATTGGAAGAGAAGAAGGTTATCAGGAGTAGTCACCATGTATTCACCAAGGGGAAAGCATGCTTGACCAACATGGCAGCCTTCTATGATGTCATCACTGTCTGGATAGATGGGAGGAGAGCAGTGGATGTTGTGTACCTTGACTTCAGCAACACACTTGACACTGTCTCCTATAGCATCTTTGTTGCAAAACCTAGAAAGTGTGGAATAGATGAGTGGATGGTGAGGTGGACTGAGAACTGGCTGACTGGCAGAGCTCAGAGGGTTGTCACCAGCAGCACCTCTGGTTGGAAGTCTGTAACTTGCAGTGATCCCCAGAGGTCTGTGCTGGGTCCAGTCTTGTTCAACATCTTCGACGACATGGATGAAGGGATAGAGTCCACTCTCAACAAGTTTCCCGATGCTACAAAGGTGGGAGGTGTGGCTGACACACCAGAAGGCTGTGCTACCAATCAGCAAGACCTGGACAGGCTGGAGAGTTGGGCAAGGAGGAACATGATGAGGTTTAACAAGAGCAAGTATAGTCTTGCACCTAGGGAGGAATAACCACATGCATCAGTACAGGATAAGAGATGATCTGCTAAAGAGAAGCTCTGCAGATAATGACCTGGGTGTCCTGGTGGACAACAGGTTGGTCATGAGTCAGCAGAGTGCCCTTGTGGCCAAGAAGGCCAGTGGTATCCTGGGGTACATTACAAGGAGCGTGGCCAGTGGGTGGAGGGAGGTTTTCTTCCTTCTCTACTCTGCCCTGGGGAGGCCACATTTTAAATACTGTGTCCAGTTCTGGGCTCCCCAGATAAAAAAGGAAAGGAATCTCCTAGGAGTCCAGCAGAGGGCCACAGAGATGATGAAGGGCCTGGAGCATCTCCTGTATGAGGAAAGGCTGAGTAACCCAGGTCTTTTCAGCATAGGGAAAGGAAGATGGAAAGGCGATCTGATAAATGTTTATAAATATCTAGAGGGAGGTGGGACAGGCTCTTCTCAGTGGTGTGTAGTGACAGGACAATGAGTAATGGCCTAAAACTTGAACATAGGAAGTTCCATACTAACATGCAGAAGAACTTCTTTATGGTAAGGGCAACGGAGCACTGGAACAGGTTGCTTATAGAGGTTATGGAGTCTTCTTCTATGGAGATATTCAAGACCCACGTGGATGCCTACCTGTGCTACCTCTGATAGGGTATCTGCTTTAGCAGAGGGATTGTACTCAAACTCTTGAGGCCACATACAACCTCTGCAAATTTGTGATTACTAGAATTTCTCCTACATCCTCTCAAGCACGAGTGTTTGCCCCACTGTTCTGGCCTATGCCCTCAACTCTTTTCCCACTCTCCCTCCTCCCATTTTTTTTTCTTTATTCTCACATATTTTTCTTTTAAATGTGTTTTTAATAATTTAAAACTCAGAGCACAGCCTGAACCTTATAGTTATAAACCAGATCCAGTCATTAGCTTTACAGAAACACATTTTTCATCCAATATATCCAAGCAGCCCAAGTTTGGAATGAGACATTGCTGGATTATTGGCAAGTGGCAAACAGAGAAACAAAAGATTATAGAAATGCAATCTGTTCTGTGTAAAATAGAGGCATGAAATATCACAACATTCCAGTTTTAGCATCTGAAACATCTGTAATGCAAAGAGAACCCATTTGAATTTTGCTCATTTAAAATTTAATGGCATTTTCCTGTATTGCAGATATTGTATAGAAAGATCAGAGTTAAATACATTGTAGGATTCTAAACTGCAGATATTAGTGGAGACAGACACCATAATCCAGAAGGGGGTATCATTTCCTAATTTAGCATAAGAGCTAATCAATCCATGTCCTTATAATTAGATTCTAGAAAGTCAAAATACTTTACAGATAACAGATTCAGATAATGTCCAAACTGTTTAGCAATTGGAAACATACCTCAGGTGATCGCTTTGCTATTGAGTTTTCAAGCTGCACACAGTCCAGTTGTGACTATGAAGTTCTAGGACAACCCAGTGTTTGATTATTAAAGGACAGAAATGCTGGGGTAGTTTTTCTCTTTGCTTGTTTTCTAGATGTTTTAGGCCATTTGTGGTAACGTGTGGAAATGTCTGAAAGAAAAATAAACAAGACGACTTTCCCACTCTAACCACTTGTCATTTACCAGTATATTGGGGCAGGACAACATTGCCTACTTATTGGCAAGTCTAGCTCCCTGGTCATCTAAGCCAAGCTTGGAATTAAAAGCTTTTTTGAGTCTCTTATCAAGCCTTTATAAATTTTGCAGGAAGTCACATGCACATCCTTCAGAAGGTAGGATTGGGAGCTTCAAGAGCAAGAGCACCTTCTTCACATACTTTGAATCAAAAGCTTAGAGAAATAGGACAACCTAAACCAAAGTAGATTTTTCAAGACCAGCTCTCAAGGAAACTACCAATACACCTCTCAGATGGTCAGCAACTTATTTTCAAACATCTTAATGTAAAAAAATGGATTGAATTGCTGTAGCTCTACCCCAACATTGAGATACAATGCGCAACATATCTAAAAAAGAAAAAAAGAATCTTACATGCTTATCAAAACTATCCTTTCTTTTCTTCCATGGCTAAATAAGTATTTGCAGTCAGAACTGCAGGAAATGAAATCCAGTTATGTGAAAGGAGTCAACTTTGGTACGCTTTGCTTGGTGATCAGGTTCTATGCTTTCAATAAAAACTTTGGTGTCTTTCTAGCGCTTTGCACATATATTGACACTGCTTTGGCAATCTACCTTCTAAAGTTAGGACAGTTCCAGTTTTGTAAGCAGTGTACATTCAGACTGTGTTTTTCCACCAGAGCTGGATTTCCATGTTTTATTCTCATTATCATCTATCCACTAAGAGTTGGTTAATGCCATTATAGCAGTGTCCATAACGGTTGATATAAGAGCAAAATTTGTACATGATCTAAAGGTATCTTTTCTCATTTCAACTGAGATGCCCCTTTTTAATAGAGGTAGAAAAATATTTGTTTTCTTTTTAAATTTTGTGGCTTGCTGGGAATTGGATGCAGTCTAATTTTGACTAATTTATTTTCTTCAGAATTTTCAATAAGCCACACATTCCCAGACTTGGGATGTTTCAGTGAAAGTCTGTTGTCATTGATGGAGCATCCATTGCCACTAAAGAAGTGCCAGGCCCCATATCAGCTACCACAGTACTGACAGGAGTTTCCAGTGAGGACAGATCTCTGGGCAAAAGCTCAAATCTTGGCTCTGGATTTGCGAAACTCTTGTCAAATACAAGTTTCTCCAAATCACATGTTTTGGCATTAATGTACTGATGATTTTCCATAGACAGTTCTGTACTTAAATAGCAAACATGCATAAAGCACAGGCCACAAGGAACTGCAAGTACTTCAGAAGACAAGACTGAGTTCTAGCCTTGTTTCTACATACTGGAGATAAAGTCTGAAAAAGTTGAATTATGATATTCCAGAGGATCAATATACATTCAAGAAGAAATTACCAATGACTAAGTAGTATTTTAATAGAAATAGTTCATGAGCTATGCCATGGTTAATAATGTTGTGCAAAGGAAAAAGAAAAAACAACAAAACAAATAATTGAGAAATATAACCAGGCTAGACAAGACACAATCCTATTCTGCTCAGCCTTAGTGAGATCTTGACCAGAGTAATTCCTATGTGTAATTTGGGATACGAGAGCAAAGTTATTCACCAATTTCAGGTTAAAGAACAAGAAGAATGATACAAGCTCTGGAAAACGATCTCTGAGGCAGGATTGAATAAACTACGTTTGCTCAGTCAAAAGAAGAAAAGATAGAAGTGGGCAGAAGCATCCCTTCAAGTGTATAAAAGCCTGCTGCAGATAGGTAGAAAGTGGTTTATTCTTAATAAAGACATACAGAAAACAGTTTACATTTGAGCTAAACTTGAGCTAGGAAGTGGGAAGCACAGTAACAGGAAGGCCTGCAGGAGATATTATGGACTCTCACCACAGGAGCTATTAAAAAAAACAAAAGCCTGTTAGGAACAGCAGTGATAGTACTCATTACGCACTGGAGATGGGAGTGAGCTAGACAGACAATTCCTTCCATGTAACCTCTCATCCCTCTCAGCCTCTGAATCTCTAGTTCCCAGCCAAATCTCTGTGTAGGATAAACTGTTTCAGCAGATTTGAATGACTTTGTCTCATTCAATTAAGGGAAAGACTATCGTCTGAGCTGCAATGGCCAGCCAGGAAGAAAGATAAAGAAAGAAGAGACAGATGAGCTCTGTTATGCCTTGCAGGCTGTGTAACAGGGCAGCACAGAGGGAGCACACCTCTTCTTACCTATGCCTTCATTTAGGAAGAAAGTTGGAGTGGAAGTGCTCTATGACTTCTTTAATTTCTATGAGGCATTTGCTCTCCTCCAGTGCTTCAGATGAGTAACTGCTGTGTTACCTGCCTTCCCCTCTTCCCCATTCCCTCATCTAACAAGCAGTCCAGATGTTAGGCTACTGGGCTGCTCTAAGATTTAAATTTTATTGAAAGTGGTTTTTTTTCCCCTTTTATCAGCATTATCAGTAAGGTAAGAAGATTTGAAGTATTAAGAAAAGAAAAAGTAATTGATGTTTTAATCTATGGATAATTAACTTTCTCTCATGTTGCTCCTTCTTACACAGAAGCTCAGTTGAAAAATCTGTTTTACTTTTCAATTATATTTGTTCTAGAAGACCTTTTGCATGCTAAAGCTGTTGAAAGTGTGAAACAAAATCTACATAGTAGGTCTAATTTTAAAAAAGGCTCTATTAATCATAATCAGAAATTTGATCAACTTCACTGCAGGTATAATCTCTCAAAAAATATGATAAAAGACAGGATCAATCAAGTAATAAGCTAGTGATTGCAGTATTTTTCTTAAGACATATTTTCTTAACTGGATGTGCTCAATATCACAAAAAATCATGCTATTTGAGAAAAAAGTATCAACTTGATAGAAATGACTGAAAAAATATCTAACAGTTTTTTCTTTTAATCATATTTTTTTTTCCTTATGATAGAGAAGTAACAAGCCCCAAATCTGCCTAGTTCCCAACTTAGACATGAACAGATCTTAGAAAATATGAAAATATACCAAAATATCAAGTTTGCTCATTCTACAAATGTTAAGAGGGTCATAGATCAAAACCCAGTATTTTCTGAAAGACATCTATCTCTGTAATACCAGAGTTGTTCTGAAATTAATGCCTGCTATTTTATTATGTTGGCCCATGACATCAGAGGTGGATGTTTGTGGTATGGCAGTAGAGTCTGAACCTTCTCACCAATATCCCATTAGAGAAAACTGTGGAGATCACTCAGGTCTTCTCAGCACTTTTTAAGTCATGCTAGGAATATGATGTCATGTTTCATTCCCCCACAAGCACAAGAGAGACAGCAGAAAAACTAAATAAGAGCCAGTGGAGGATCACCAAAGCATTCAAAGAGAGTTGGAGAAGTGACACATGAAAACAAGTAAAAGGAATTGTTTGTTCAGCCTGAAGAAGAGAAGGATCAGAGAAGATTTAATCACAGACTTTCACTGCCTGAAAGGTACATAGAGAGGATGAAGATACTCTCTTTATGAAAACGCACAGAACCAAAACAACTGGCAATCGGTATAAGTTGCTTCAATGGAAATTCTTCTAGAATATAAGAAATTTATTTTTTAAAAACATGAAAAAATTAAAGCTTGGGAAAAGGCTCTCCAGAGAACTGGTAGAATTTCTATCACCGCGAATATTCAAGACTCAGCCAACAGGGCCCTGGATAACCTAAACTAAGGACTTGCATTCAACTGAGGTTGAACTGGAAAACTTTCAGAAGCCCTGTCCAGCACAGACTTTTCTATGTCTCTCAGCACTCTGTGAGAATAAAAACTAAGCACTTAGAAAATTAAGAAACATTTAGTTCTCTTATCTCTAAAGAGACAAATAATAAGTCACTTAGCATCAAAGATCAGCTTTCCATTTCCATATTTATTTGGAGACACAATGCCTGATAACATTAGAAGAAGATTTAAGAAAGAATTGTTATCAAATGGTAAAGAAAAATCAAGAGGGATGCCAGAAACTACATTTCTCAACTACTTTGCAGAGGTATCAAATGAAAACACTTTTTTACTTTTCCTCTACTGAAGAGAGGAAAAGTAAATCAAAACAAAACAAACCCTACAGGTTCTGGATTGTCTTTCGGACATCTGACAATCTAAGAGACACAGCTATTATTCACCTTACCTAATCATGGACAAATTGCTGTAGCAAAATTGAAGGCTTTTTTTTTTTTTAAGAAAAAAAAAAAAAAACAGTTTTGACATGAATGGAGCATCCAAGGAGAGAAAACAGATGATATCAAATCTCTCTTTACTCAGCTGAGCCTCCTGGAATACTTCTGACTTCAGCTCTACTGAAGAAGCTCTACTACACTATAGACAGGAATGGTGTTCAAAAGCATTATCATAAATAATTTGTTTCAAAGTCTCTGACAGCCTTATTGTCAGAATTAAAGCCAAATTTTATTTTCTTTTCAGGCATGGTAATTGATAGTAAGGTTTTGTAAAAAGACTGGACATGTAGGCATTTTACTGTCAGTATTAATTGCCTGAAAGCCTTGATTAAAAATTTAGAAGTTTTAAGGAATGGTCATGGCTCTAATTGGATGGAGAAAAATAAATATTCTAAACATTGGCTCATAGTACTTCATGTAGCCATGTAGTTAGCTCTATATATGCTTCAAGCTTCATAATACATTATTTTGCAACGGACACAACACTACCTAAAATTAAGTATAAATATAGCTTTTGGATTTCAGTACAAACAAATTACAAAAAAAAAAAAAAAAAATCACTAGCCAGCAACTGCAATTAGCTTTGCCAAAATCTTTCACTAGCTTCGAATTCTGTGATTTATTTTCCCCTGAGCAAATTAAGCAAGTAATCGTGGAATAACCAAACAAATTACAAAACATGTTCCATATGAAATCTGACCTCATTGCAGAAGAAATATAACTACATCTGTGAACAACAAAAAACAAGTCAAGCACAGGAGTTTTCCAAAAGACCTCACTTCGGTTCTTCCAGAGTTAGTGGCCAATATGGAGTTCTCAGGCACTATCAATGACAGAGACAGATATGAAGGAAAAACATCATTCTCTCTCAGGCAACAGTATTTTCATATACTACAACAGCAGACAAAGATGTCACGTGACATATTTATACATGAAATTTCTTTCCTGAAGGCTGTACAGTTGAAATAGGTGAAATATATTATATCTACTTCACACAAGGGAATCAGCGTGGAAAGAAATTAAGATTATTTCAAATACCTGAGTTGAGTGTGCATCAGAGTTGTCTCCTCTGATGCAATACCCCTCATATCCAATAATCTCATGGACATGACAGTATCACTGTTTTAAAACCTATGTACTTTTAAAATTGTGGCTGCATTTGTTCATTTAGGTGCATCAAATAAATCCGTTTTTATTCCTTTACCTTACACTCCCAGTGTGTTTTCGTGGGGACATATATAGTTGACATAAAAGGGTTATACATACAACCTTATTAAATTGCATAGAGGAGGAAAGGGAGAAAAATCATATCTTCTCCTCTTCCAGTGAAAAAACAAGCTACATTTTAGAGTACTTGATATTGCATGGTAGGGAAGTCATAGTACCTCTGACTTCAAAATTGACACTACCTGTCCATTGATTTCTAGGTGCAGTGCAGCTAAGCTATTCCCTATGAAATCAATACTACTCATAGCATCACCCACTGTGTTTTGTGCAAATCACTGCTTACAAATTCCTTTAACTGTAGCCCTGTTCTGCAATTCATCTTTTTAATGACAGACAGATGGAAAACTTTGACATGTTTCCTCAATTTTGATGGTTTTTCCTTGTGTTCCATCGGTGCTTGTAAATGTAAGTAGAGGGAATTTTTCCCAAATCAATAAAGCCTGTCAAAATAAGGGTAAAAAAGCCCTTAATTCACCATTGTCCTGGATATATAGAGGCAGTCTAGGGAGCCAATAAGATCATCAGGTCAGGAACCTTAAATTGAAAGAGCAGGAAAAAAAAAATCTGTCAATCAAGAACAAAGACATAATACTTTCTTTTTGTGTCATCCGGTACTTAACCATTCTTAGATGCATCCAGTTTGATTCTCACCCTGTGAGACTGAGATCTTACCTGTTGCAGTAAGTGTCTCTCTTCATAAGCTGATCCATCAAAATTTACCTAAACGTAAGGAATTGTACTCAACAGGGGGGCTAGAATAAGTTGTCATGTATGTGTGGCTATATGTGGGAATACAAGAAAGACTATTCAGAGCAGAATCTGTGGAGCAAGATAAACAGCATGAGAAAGCAAGGCCAAGGACCAAGGACATCTCCAGAAAAAGAGAAAAACAAAGTCAAGTAAACTGCGTGATGATGACCCAGACTGGAGGAAGAGCGCATGGCTAGGAACAACTCATGGCTCTGATTGGATAAGCGCCTGCATGCAGGTTAAGGAATGCTTGTGGAATGCTTTGTTGACACGTAAAGGCGGGTGGGGAAGTTAAGAGAAAACTTGTGGATGTATATAAGGGATGTTAGAACCTGTAATAAACTATTTGGATTGTTCACATCTGAGTCCATGCTTCAGACACTGCAGTTATAATTATGCATATAACATTTTCTCTGTTAATGAAAACTAAAAACAAACACTGTCACCCCAAATACTTTTTTTTCCATGCATAGGTGCATGAAAAAATTCTTGTAAAACCTCATTATGTTTTTCTCTAGACAGAAGCACAATTAATTATTATTTCATACTGTTGGGCTTAAACATTTTAGTCACTATTTTCTTGCCCCTGGCTTCTTCTGACTGAGCTTAACACAGTCAGAAACAAGTCAGCAAGGTCAGATACTAAAGGAATGTCACAAATATTAAATATATAACAAGTATTAAATATTTACCCAACATCTGTCCTCAATGCCAGAAGCAAGTCATTTGTCTGTGCAGCCTCTGCAGGTATGCTTCAGCTAAGCTGCTCTAACCAAATATTTCCGTAGCTTTCCAAAATCTTGCTCACCATTTCCACAGCTATGTGGAAATGCTTACCTGAAGGCAACGAGAAATGTTCTTGTTTAAATATCCTGCAGCTGTGTATTCAAGTTAAATTGTGTGGCCTGGCCCTGCAAGCTATTCCAATCTATTAACAAGTCTCAACTGAGCAGCATGGGCTTGAGAGTGCAGGTACCCCATTAGCTGTCCCTGGCTATCTGCTTGTTAACAGTACATCTCAGGAAACACTTGACTAGAGCTAGAGTGCATGCACCAGTTCAACACGTGCTGTCATCTCATCCAGGGATACACAAAGCTCACACAATGAGGTGGGCTGTGATAGGGCGAGAGGATGCAGGTGCCAACAATGCAAACATAACCTTCCTTTCTGCTTCACTGGTCACAGTATGTTTATATGATCATAGGGATTAATTGCTCAAGACTGCTGTAAATTGAGCAGGTGGGAACACCTAATCGTTTTGTCTCCCCAAACTGGCCTATTGCAAACCCAAGTTCTGTTGGGGAAGGAAACTATTTGATTGCAAATCGAGATGCCAGTAGCCAGCATGCTCCCTTTGCACAGGGGAACTGACACAGCCACAATCAATTCATGGACCTTCTCTTACCTGCCAGATTCTGTCTGAATTTATTCAGATTAAATTTCACTAGTGAGGAATGAAATAACACCACTTAAGAATAAACATAGCCATTCATAATAGTAATCTCTGCTGTCCTGACAAAACTTCAGAGTTATTCTATGAAATCAATGCTTATTTCATTCCTATTCAGAGACATATTGGTTAACAATCTCTTGCTAATGTGGTTCTCAGTCAAAAAGAATTGACTGATATCTGGAAAATCTGAGGCTTTCAGAAAACACAACAGTTGCCCTGCTGCAGTCTTCCTCAAAGTGTGTGCTTTCTGTAAGCTGCACTTGAAATTCATGGGATCCGTCTGTATCAAAATCGAATGGCTATAGCTGGCTGTTAATATTCTTCAGAAATATAACATATTACTTGCATGGTTTTCTGTAGGGCATTATTGTTTTTGACCCTATAATGTTAGAGAAGGGTCTAAAGAGAATTTCAGGATACTTTAGAGACTATAATATGACAGGCAGCACAATGATGGAACCTGCCAATGGTAAAAGCAACATAAGGTTTTCTCTTCAGTAAAAAAAAAAAAAAAAAAAAGTCTTGAAATAATTTAAGAAATTTGTGTGCTGGAAACGTTAAGATGAAGTCTTGTAGAATCACAGAAGGGTTTGAGTTGGAAAGGACTTTAAAGACCATCTAGTTCTAACCACTCTGCCATGAGCTGGATTACCACCCACTAGATCAGGCTGCCCAGGGCCCCATCAAACCCAGCCTTGAATGCCTCCTAGGATGGGACATACATAATTTCTATTGGCAAACTCACCATTCTGAGTAAAGAATTTCCTCTTAATGTTAAATCTAAATTGCCTCTCTTTTAGTTTAAAATCACTCCCTTTGTTCCATCATTATCAGACCATGTAAAAAGTCAGTCTCCCTCCTGTTTATAAGCTCCCCTCAAGTACTGGAAGGCCTTAGTGAGGTCTCCCCAGAGCCTTCTCTTCTTCTGCCTGAACAACCACAGCTCTCTCAGCCTGTCTTCACTGGAGACATGCTCCAGCCCTCTGCTCATCTTCATGGCCCTTATATGGACACAATCCAAGAGCTCCACAGCTTTCTTGTGCTGTGGATTCCAGGCCTGGATGCAGTACTCCTGGTGGCGCCTCACAAGACCAGAGTAGAGGGAGACAATCACATTTCTCGCCCTACTGGCAGCACATTTTTTGGCACAACCCAGGATATAATTTGCTTTCTGGGCTATAAGTCCACATTGTTGGGTCACACTGAGTTTTTCATCCACCAGTAACCCCAAAGCCTTCTCCATATGGCTGCTCCCTATCCACTCATTACCCAATCTGTGCAGGACTTCCAGCTGCCTTACTGGATCACACATTGTTCACACAGGCCCACCTCTCAAGATCCCTCTGGAAGTCCCTCTAAAACTCTGAAAGTTTCTTTAAAAAAAAAAAAAAAAAATCAGAAAATTTCAGTGTCTTAAGAAGCCACTGGAAGTGAAGTTGTTCATGTAATCTACATGCTCACTTCAAGGTATTTCATTTGCTGGCTAACTCAGAAATTTCAGGGAAATTTACCACTTCACATTTAACCCATATTTGGATTAACTTTAACAACTACGAGTATTCCAATATTTAATTTTTCTCACATTCACAAATCTAGATACAAGAAAATACATTGAGGTTTTCTCACAGAGGTGAGATTTCAGGGATAACGACGCATATCCATGCTGTTACCAGCATCCACTTGCTTGTGAAGAACTGGGGAAACAAAACATAACCACTGCCTGATAGTACACTTACCAACACTGGGCCCAACAAAAATGGAAAATGAGGAAGCATACCATACAAAATGCTATTTAGCCCAGCTCTCCTAGTAGCCCTGTGAAGTTTGAACATGACTTGTCTCTTCTATTTCTCTTCATAAATATCCTAGCAGTGTCTACTGTTAGGACAGCATGTCTCTGTAAGGGTATAACTTCTAAAATTAAAGATATGCCCATTAAGGTAGTAATGATGACTTTAGAAATTGAATAAAATAAGTTGGAAGTGACCTACAAAGATCATTGAATCCAACTGCTTGACCACTTCAGAGCTAACCAAAAGTTGAGGTCTATAAGTGGGGGCATTGGCCAAATGCCTCTTGAACACAGACAGGTATAAAGCATCAATCACCTCACATAGAAGCTTGTCCCAGAGTTTTTGTGACTTTGTGACTTATTCAGAGCGAAGTACAGGAGTTAGAATAAAGGCAACCTAAGAGCCCATGCATTCAAGTAGTCAGTACTCAAGCATAATACCTTTGTGGACAGAGGCAAGGAAAAAAATTGAGTGACAAGTAGATAAGTTAGTTCGTAACAATTGGAGAGAATCAGATATCAATGTTTTTATATCTTAGTTGCAAATTACAGACTGTCAGCAATTTGTTTTATGATTGTGGCATTTTGGTTGCAGTTGACAGCTGCTTGTTGCTCAAAACTAAATAGAAGTCTTCACATAAAATATGATTTTTTTCCAAAGAATTTTTACTTTCTCTAGTGATAAGTATATTCAAAGTTAAAGAGATTTCTGTATTTTTGTGAACAATTTAAGAAGTCCATTCTAGCACTGACATGTTTGTCTCTTTTAGCTTGGTTATTCTCATTCCAGATAAATTTAAGTTTAGCAGAACAACCTTAACATATAATATTCTTCTATAAAATATCTTTTACTTTCCCTGTCATATTTTTAATGTGGAAGAAACATCTTCTGAACAAATTGGATAAGTAATTAAATGACAGCGTAATGCAAAGTGACAACACAATACTTAATCAGCAGGGTCTATTTTTAAATCTACTTTCATCTTTACTCATTTGTTCTATTAGCTACACAGTATGGAGTCCGAGGAATGCCTCCTCCTCTCCCATTTAACCAGGAGGCAGCAGGTGCAGAGCTTGCATGCCCTGACAGAGAAGAAAATTTGGCAGTAGGAATAACAAGCAGTGCCTCAAAATCAAGCTGGTTATCAAGAAAAACAGGTGCTTTCCCCCCCCCCCCACCCCCCCAACAGTCACTCCATCAGTGCTGCTCCCCTCCCCTGAGCCCTGCATTCCCCACAGTCATTGTGGGCAATCAAGCTGCAGACTAGCAAACAGTAGAAATGTTTTTATCATGTCTCAATAGGTATTTGAGATATCTGCTATCATGAGTAAGTTCAATTGTACAAAATTATAAAGAAGTGAAAGGGTTAATCCTCTTACTACATCCTGTGAGAACTGGTGTAAATCTGATGTAACATGTTCATGCCTGTCTCTCTCCTAGGTAATTTATAATAGCCTCAAGTTCCAATATAAAAATCGCATAGCTGCAGGGAGACATGTCAACTTCCCTTACACAGGCTGTCATTCCCTTGGAAACATAATAATTAAGATATCTGGTGTAACTGCTTCTGCCAGAAATATTTTTAGATTTCAGCTCATTTCAAGAAACTCAGAATTCAAGGGTAAAATTATTTAATGCTGCATGTCAAACTAAGAAAAGCTTCCCCACTGTCAGGAGAAACACATGAAGGAACAGACATTCATGCACTGTTCCTCACCAATGACAGAAAAACGATCTTGCTCAGGAAACAGTTTAAAAAATAATAAAAATAGTGAAGCCAAGGATTAACTTCCCAAGGAACAAGCACAGTTGAAAGTGAATTGAAATAGTTATTGCTGTTAGGAAAAATCCCCATCTGCTTCAATATTTTCACAGATCTGGAGGTGCTGAGATGGTGCAACAGACGCTTCTTCACTGACCTGTGTACTGGCAGCATCAAAAGCACATCGGTTTCTAGAGCTGCTTAGGCACAAGAGTGTGTGTGGTCACAGCAGGGCCTTGCCGCTTACCTGCCTGAGGTAACAGACAGCAACTTTAGAAATTAAACAAATGCAGCAAGATGGTTGTATAGTATTCAGTGTACAGTGAGGCTGCTGTAAATAGTCAAGTCTCATTTAATCAGCGAAATGAGATTCAGTTAAATCAGTTGTAACCAGGATTAACATGTTGCATCAATTTACCAGTTCAGAAATGCTTATTTTTGTGTCTAGTGACACATTAATTACTCAGGTTTCTGTCTGTGGAGCAACTTTGGGGCAGGTAAGTGTCCTTCTGTTGAGGTCCTAGGCTTTTCTCTCTAACTATCACCACTGAATGGTCCATAAATTATAAAGTCCCATACCCTTACATACACAGAAAGCCAAAGAGGAAATTTAACTGCTCAGTATAGAGGAAAGACCCCTTAGCTGCAAATGCACAGGCAATGCCTGTTCATAAAGCCAGTTGAGGTGTAGAAGGGAAGACACAGATCAGATGAAACATTCAGCAAGCAGGATCTTGTGGGAGTCACAAAATCTTTGAATCAATGAGACTGCATTATATGAATTGCTATGGGCAATTAATAGGTTTTGATGGATGGGTAGGGTTGGGACATGGAGTAGTCAAATGAGCATGGCCAGTACTAAGCTGCAAGCTGAAAAATATGAAGTGAAGAAGTATTTGAGAACAAAAGTTCTGGAAAGGAGAGAAAAGACAGTAATGCTTTCAGTATGAAAAACCACAACTACACTTCGTTCCTGAAAGGTGGACACTGAACTGAAACTTAGGCTAAATATTTAGTGCTAAGGAAAGCAAAAGGATTGCTTTGTATGCATTGCATAGGCAGTCCAGTTTATGTGGCCCATTACAGTGTTTGTCTTTCTTGCAGATGCATTGTAAAATTGACCCACATTCACCTAATAATCATGCCTTTTTCTGCAAAACTTATGGCCAGTCATTCTCCAGACTTTCTTTTTCCATGTTATTGCAAAGTTTCCTACCCTACACAGTCTTTATTGTACTCTGCAGTGCTTGGTTCATTTCTCTTCTTCAGCAAAATCACTCTGAATCTGAGCAGTATTCTCTAGTGAGTTTGAAGAATGCCCAAGTATGCATCATCTACAAATTTAGTAAATATATTCTATATTCTGCTACCCAAGTCACCGAGGAACTTTGAGTCATACTGAGATCTGTTGAGCTATGCTCCGTGCATCCCTCCATTTTGACAGCAAACATCAAAGATCATCTCATTATAGAGTTTTAAATACTTTCACGCAGCACTTACAGTTTTTCCTCTTTGCTTGTGTTTCCCTACTTTGCATTATCTTCGATAACGTCATAAACCTTACCAAGCTTCTGATATCTATTTTTCTACCTTTTGCACTGAGTTAAGTAGGTAGGATACAAGTGATTTTTTTTTCTTGATAAATTAATATAGGTTCTTAATGCCTTCTTTCCTTTGGATGCTAACATATCTTTTTGAAAGATAAATTTTCATATGTTTCTAATAAAGATAGACCTATTAAATTAATTGTTATACCTTTTTTTCCTTCCACAGTCTTTAATAGAATTATTGTACATACAGTCTATTCTGATGTTCTAAATAATTATTACAGGCTTTAAGTAGTTATCTTAAAGTTATCAGCACTGTTCTTAACCTCAGTATAGCCACATTATATCTTCATCAACACAACTCATGCCTTTCACTACTGTCAGAAGGGACAACTGGTGAATGGACTTAAGGTAGCAGTCGTTCACCTTTTAAGGAGCTACTTTGAGAAAAACTGAAACAAAGTAGATGTGGGTAGAAGTTGCTTCTGTAGATGCTGTGTGCCTGTCTTGTAAACGTGACCTGCTAGCTCACAAATATTGAAAATCCATTAAAGACAAAGATGGCACCTGAGTTGAGTGTGGGTTACAGTCATGTCAAAATATAGGACATGCTCTTCGGAGTTAGTCTTCAATAAAAATAGCCAACTATGACAATACAATTCATGACTAGCGTGCATGAGAGGCTAATGCAACGAACTGCTCAAGAAGGACAACACTTGGTAAGTTTGATATTTTCCTCTTAGCTGAGCCATAAAATATCCATCCCAAGACACTTAGAAGCAATTTAAAAATTGTTGACAGTTATCATAAGTAGCTTCTGAAAAAGAAAGCTCTGAAAAAGAAAAATTTTGCATCTCAAATATCTGTGTTGCAAGACATACTCATAGATAATGCAGAAGAAGAATTTTCTATACAAAAAAGTAAAGTATTTTATTCTACCATCGAAAGGAAACGTTGTAGAGTAGGGCGCTGTGTATGTTCAGATAGCAAAAAAAAAAAAAAAAAAGTACTAGATTTTAAATTGTTGACCCTGAGGTCTGGACCAATCCCTTCAGAGCTGCAGAGTCCTTTGGATGACATGATGTTAAGAACTTTCTCCTACAATCTGGGATCCAAAGAGCTCTCAATCTTGTGAGACAGAAGATGAAAGAATTTCATTAAAAAGCCACTAAATTTTATTAGATTAATATAATAATAATGTACTTTCTCCAGTCATAGATATCCAGAATTAAAAAAATCCTTTTTACACAGGCTGGTACATTTGGTTTAAGTCTTGGTTTTCCCATCCTCAAAATGTTTTCTTTATTTAATCTTCTGTGCTCACATCTGCCTTTATATGATTTTTCTAACTACAAATATCAATTCTCTGAGCTGCCCATAAATAAACATTCTGTTGGATATCTTGCACAATTGCCACAAGATACTGAGCAGTAGAATTACTGCAACTACATGATTTGGCTCTGTCTTCAAATATCTTGCAATTATTTTTTTCAGTTTTCACTGCTAGAAGTGAATCTCCAAACTTCACAATTTACAGCCAAATATATTGTTCTTAAGTTGTATTTTTACCAGATATCCTGCCATGTTATTTTGTTAAAATTCCTTACTGTGTTTAGTTTGTTAGAGATTTGTCCTTGCCACTTCATGTTCAAAAACATACTAATTTCCAAAGAATCCTCTTTTTCCACCCATATGAATTCTCCTAGCTACATCAGATTCCCAGTCCTGTGAATAATGAATAATTTAAGACTCAATTTCTTAATCTGTTGCATTCATTCATTTTACAATGAGTTTGATGAGAATTGAAGGCACTAACCATCTTGCAGAAACGAACATCTGAGCTGTGATTTTTTTTTAAAAAGATTGATTCTGTGAGAAAACTAAACAGAATTCAAAATAATAATTAAAAGTGAAATCCATAAGCAGAAAGATACTAATTAAAACTCTTTTCTTCCAAACCTCAACTGTTTAAGCCTGTAGGTGCTATTTAGCGTGAAATCCAGCAAGTTTCACACTATATTGTTTCATTTCCAACACTTCACCAACAGAACACTATGGTTTGAAAGGAAAATAGTTTACTCAGAAGCTGCTGTCCACAAATTTCCAATTATAAAGGAAAAAAATATTTTACAAAATATGTTTTAACAAGCCAATACATATACGTAGTATTCTCTAGCTTTATTCAAAGCCATCGCCTATATAGTAGTGGATCTGTATTGAAAGAGACTGTATTATATTATTCTGTTGATTACGGTCATTTTTAACTGAAAATAGATTTTTTTTTAATATACCTTTAACAATATTTAAAGGATATAGTTTCTCACAAGCTTTTGTTCTAATTGTGTTTATTGGTATTTCACAGAAAATCTCAAAGAAACAAATTCACAACAGTTCATATACATTAATTTTGAAGGTAAAACTCATTGGAGTCCAAAATTTAAGCTCTTTATTGAAACAGTGTTCGCATATTAACAACACATTTATTGTTATGTATTTGTGTATACAGACCTGAGTCTAGCCAAGAAAAGAGAGGACAGAAGAACTGAGATAAAAAAATAATAAATAACATTAATTTGAAATATAAACGAGTAGAGGTAGATTCTCATAGGATACAGAAACAGCAAGTCCATCTTTCTGTAAATTAGAAATACAAATTTATTTCTAGAAAAAGAAATAAATATGGTACATAACCTTCCTTCATACTCATGCATATAAAGTATTATAATACTTAATATGTACTGCAAAATCTCCTCATGTATTTTAAGTGAAAAAAATAATTTTTGATCTTAATTTGTTATTTGTAAACCATACCAAATTTAAAATTTGAATAAGCTATTGATACAACAGAAATAAGCAGTCACGGTTCAATTAAAGCAACCTGTTACTTTCACATGTAATAGCACTTAATCACGCCTGTTCTAAGGAGAGCCAAAGAGCAACTGGCACTGCATAGAGAAGGGGTTACTTAAGCAAGGAAAATGAAGTGACTAAGTTTTCACTGTTCACACAAGTGAAGAGTTGTCCATACATAGCCAAAATGTCTCAGATTTTTCCAGTGCTTCCCTCCAAGCTTCTTCTATGAGCAGCAGTAAAGCAAGCAACATCAATATTACCCAACTTCTATCAGAAACCACAGCATTTGCAGACTCTTAGTAAGGGACTTCTGGATAGATATGAAGTATTAACCTGTGCATTCTGTCAAAAGTAACTAGGTGAACTATGATCTCTCACAGAATTTTTAGATTCCTTATATGGGATTCCTGACAGATGCTACAACAACATTTGCAACCCATAAACTCAAAAAAGGTCGAATGCTGCTGCTCTATGATGACTTTCTCTTCCTTCAAGTAGCAGGTCACTAACTTCACCCAACAAAGTTCTGAGTTTTTTTTCCTGTCACAGGAATGTACCTCATTGTTTAGAGAGCAAACAATAATCATTGTGCAAGTTTGTTAGTATACCACATAGTTGTTTTCTAAACTAGATTTCCAAAAAATTAAAAGTTTCCCAAACATCACTGTTAACATTTCTATCTAAATAAGATTTATCCTCCTGATGAATGTTCCTTTAAATAGGTGTAACATGATAGCATAACAAGACAGCAGAGCAGAAAGGTCACAGACTACAGCAAGCGAGGATCTGCTTAGATGCAATAGCAGTAGGTGCAGAAATAACAAAAACTGTATACCCTCAGAAGGCCTGTAAGATCCTCAGGTGGGCAAGGATCTCCAAACGAGAAGCCCTCACCTCCACTGCCAAGCCTTAAATGAGGTCTGGGAAGGGGTGGATCCTGGCTCCACCCCTTCTGGTCACATTGCATGCACCTGAGCTCCCCTGGGTTGGCCCTGCCTTCCTACAGGTGCTTAATTACTGATTCAAGCCATGACTCAGCATTTCCACTACAACAGGGTTGCATAAAAAAACCCTACTTCTATATTTACTTATTTTCTGCATATAACTAATGTTGCTTAGTTAGTATTTTTATCTGTACACCTGATAATCCATAGTTTTATGCAACTGGTTTGAACATACCAACTGAGTGAAAAAGTTGTGTCATGAATGTATGATCCCTGTTTATTAATTGGAAGTAACTAGCATCTTTGTCACTATAGCAGACACAGTAGCAATTTTTGGAATTATTCTTGAAAATCAAGATGCTTCAAGATTTCATATTGCAAAATTCAAGCTTCCAGTTTAGAGAATCCTATGTCTGAGAGTACAGTTTGATTTCTTGTAGTTAGTTTCCAGAGCTTTATGCAGCTTTTTCAGCATGTGCTTTTTTTTTTTTTTTTTTAAAAAGACATTTTTAAGAGACAAAAAAAGAAAGTTAACAGGAAAAAATATTTTTGATTCATTTACAAATGAATTTGATTTACGTTCTCTGCTGTAAAACCAGCAAACAAAAATCCTTAACACTCACAATGAATATGAACAATAAAGGCTCAGGAAAATTGAAATTGTGATTTCTGTCAGAAATGTAAACACCAGAAACAGATCAAAATAAACACAGAGATTTCTTCCAGGTTCATCATCATAATCACCTTGAAAGTTTCCATATCTGGTCTCCCTGTACCATTTCTACAACCAAAACACTGAGGAAGATTCTTGACATTCTGACGAAAGTAGCTTTTCCTATCCAGTACAACTGCAAATCTGTAGTCGAAATACACATTGCATGAAGAAATTTTATTTTTAACATATTCCTCATGACCTACCAAAACCCATCAACTCCCTCTTTCTCAGTTGCTCTTTTGTCCAACTTTTCAACAAAACTTTTACTAGTTTAAAATATAACTTCCTGAGAGATTTGCTTTTTCCATGCAGCTAATCTCAATGTTACATAATTTAAAAGAAAAAAAAGTAGGAAACAATCAACTGACCAAAAAAAATATATATATACATATATATATATATATTGTTTGTTGTGCTTGAAGAAATATCCATATCAGAAGCTCATACTATGAATGGCCAGGCTTTTGGGAGTAAGATGACAATAGCTTTTTTATTTTGTTAGTATTATGCCTGATACACTTACTTGAAACAAAGCATTTGAAAGTGATACCATGCCTTGTTTCAAAAGACTTAATCAAATTTTGAAACTGGGAGAACAAATTCTTGAAGTGTTGTTTACTTCCATCATCCACTTTTTCCATATTCTTCTCACTATAATCTACTTTGACTGAGAAATAAATGAAGCATTGCCAGTAATGGACACGCTGTTATACCCAACAATAAGAAATCCAAATTTGTATTTGTACTTATTCCTCACGCAGATGCTCAAGATATACAAGACACCCAATTTTGCAGTGACATCAGTGATACTACTGTATTTATATTACTGTCTAAACTATTGATAGTTGGAGTGCACCTCAGACCAAAGAATTGTCTCTCAAAACTTTCTAGGATAAAAAAAATATAAAAAAATATGGAACAGACATTGCTTCAAACGTTTCCTCATATATATATATGTGTTTAAAAGCAGTGATGAAAAAGTAATTTCCATAATATCAGCACATTCACATATTTTTATTGTCTTGGTTTCATATTTCTCAGTTGCTAGCATAAAAAATAAACTTCACTGTCAAAGATTTAGCAGAAATTATACATACTTTACATATAATTGAGTGTGTTACATTCCTTCCTGCCAAAATTTATTAGGGTACATCGTTAAAGAAGTCCTAACAGTACTCTGAATAAGTTCATTCATCTCTTCTTGAGCACAACCTCTAATGGAATAGTTTTCTTGTTCAATTTATGATGTCCCAAATAATAAGATTTTCCCCATTGCTCCTTGAGAGTTTATTTTAACAAGTCTTGCTGTTACAACACCACGCTTTCAATCAACCTAAATATAAAACTTTTTAAAATATGTAAATTTGTATTTGCTCTGCTAATACATAGTTACAGAAAGTACAGGCACTTATTTGCATTCATAGATAATACAAAAAAATCGTGACACTCCAATTTTAATTAATTTACCTTAATAGTAATCCCAAAGGAAAAGAGGAGAAACAGCATTTTGTCCATATTTGATAGATGGATGGTTTTGTCACTCACAAGAGAAAATCGGAAAGCACCACTATAATGACTATGCTGTTAAAGGCAATAGTTCTAAATGTGAGATAAATTGCTGTGAGAAAAGCAAATGCATTGTCAATATATCTTCAAAAACCTCCTTAGCAGTTTTTCCATCACTGTTTCACTCTGTCCTACTTGGATCGATTTCTCCCACCTGCAGAACTCATTCACTGATAGATTTCATTACTTAAATTCAGCAAAAGGGTAACAGTTTTTCTATTTTGAGTAGATGGATTTACCAGCATGTATATTTTCATCATGACTAAATCGAAATACTGGAAAGACAAGTGCTAGATGTGTTGTTTTCATATAATGAATTCACACTTTATTTTTCTGTATGTTTTGGATAGCTTGGAAAATGAATATAATTATTCTCAAGTCCAGCGTAAGAGCTGAAATAAACCTACCAACTCAGAACTAATTGGTATTCAAGTTTATAATTACTGGCTTCGTCAAATAGATCTATTCTGATTGTTTCACTTTATTAGTACTGTCACTCCTTTTAAATTTTAACACTGTGTTTAAATCAACCTGTCTTTAGTAATTTACATGAGTTACACAATTACCCAGGTAGCAATTAGAGTAGTTTGGGCATCAAAAGCAACTCTTGAAAAAACAGTGGATCTGTACATTCAGTTCATTAGGTGATTATCATTGTTAGATTCATGTCAAACATATATTTTGGGGATTTTTTTTCTATTTAATGATCGCTACTTTAGAAAATGTTTTAAAGAAGAGTTATTGTGTCTCCTTTAATAACAGAAATATGCGTACAGAAAAAACTAACTCAGTTAAGTCACTTACAAGTCTGTCAGGTTTTGTGATCCTCACATGAACTATTTAGACCATCTATCCAGTTGTGTACACAGTACATTTTCCTCCACTATATCATTAAGTGAGATTGAGTTTTTCAATATGAAATCAAGCTGACCATCTAAAGCTACACATATAAACAGGGATTTTCAAGTTTTTTGATTTCTGTATATACTTCCGGAATTTCAGATGCAGCATACATTAGCATAGTGATATCAGACCTGTGACTAAGAAAATAAACATCCTGCTTCTTTCAAGACAGTGAAATCCAAGAGGTTTCAGTTCTGCCCTCCCACCCCCACCTACCTCAGTTTCCTTCTCAAGGCTGACTGTGATAATTGACAAAATACACACAGATTATTGTGGCCAAAACATCATTAATGGAGCCTGTAGTCCACTGTCTGGTTGCCAATAAACTGTACACGTTTGACAGGAATAGCATGACTACTGAAATAACAAAAACAAATATGTTGCAAAAACACATCTAATTAGCAGCTGTGAAAAGTTTCCCACTTGCATCTATAACAGTATCTGTAAATTCCTGAGGATGCATTTGACCACAAGAACAACTTGAGCCAGAGATTGCAGATAATCAGTGATGCCCACAGATACTAGAACTTGGATGTAGCTCTTCTTGCCCTCCTGTTTATTCTCTTGAGCCTTACATTTTTTTTCTTGGCCTTCACAAAAATCAAACTAGCATTGGATTGAGCATGTACGTCAGGGAGGGGTGCAGGCCTCGTAAGAGCAGCCCGGATTTTCCTGAGCCAAGTGACAGGGAATTCACATAGCACTGATACAGGTACCTGGAAATGGGAGGTGGGACTGGTATAAAGCCATCAGCCTCCACCCCAGAAAGTTCACTTTTTAGGGAAACACCAGTATTCACTGCTCTCCCTGGTCTTTGTCCCAGTGTATGACATATACAAGGACAAAGATGACTGCATATAACTGTAGTCTTAATGCTCTTGATAAAGCAACTCTGAAGGAATAAGTCCCTTAACCCTAACACTGCCTACTGTGTATTATAGGCCTTGTGGGAAAATTCAGTCTTGACCTCAACTCACAGCATGAGATTCATCTCATCCAAGTGTACACGTCCTCAAGTTAAGTACATTCACATGAATGGTTACTATAAGTTTTACAATTAATATATAGTTTATTCTAGAATCACATATTTTCTCTTAATATAGATAACAAAGGTGTTTGCCACGTGTTTAAAGGCCAAGCACATCTCCTCTGGTATTCACCAAGGATTAAGGACTAAAATGAAAGTACTAGAAAAGCAAGAGGCAGATATCATGGCAATTTATGCCCTTAAAGTAGATCAAGGACAAAAAATGTCTCCCTGATACAGATGAGTAGGGTTTAGATGTGAACTAGATGCCAAACTGCTCAGCCTTATGATAATTAAAGTGCTTTCATGTAGTCCCACGAGACAAAGATCCTTATAGGATCAGACTGGTGGTTGGTTTTTTTTCCTGTATCCTAATTTTAGCCAAACTACAAACTGTTTTAACAAGAGTACCTTGTCATTTAGTAAATGAAATAAACAATGGCAGAAAATTGTTGCAGCAGCACAGAGCACATAGAGTCAACCACTTGAAGTATTTAACTGCAGCCCTTAACGGGTTTTGCAGTCCTCAGTGAATTTTAACTGTCTCAACAATGCTTTTGTTCATATGAAAGTTGAGCCATACATAGCCCAGTAACGACGTGAGAATATGCAGGATAACTCTGACTAGCTTCCCTTTTTGGATACGAGGCACATAATTTGGCCACACAGTTTAACACCTAATTTATAAGTCATCTACTTGCAATGATAAAAAGAAATTAGTACCTACTGAGGATGGTTAATGCTCTTTTCTGAACCAATTATAAACAGCCAACTTCAAACATTCTGACTTAAGACACATGAATGTAAATTAATATGTGTATACCTACTTATTCAATTCTCAAATACCTTTGAGGTTCCCCAATTGTTTACTTAATTCACGGTACCCAGCAGCTTTGTTCTTTTTAAGCACTTACAAAGAGCAGAACTCCACTTGCTTTGGCTGTAGGTATGATTTGCACTGACTTTGTGCTCAGTAGAAAAGCTAAACTGCAAGCTTGGAATAGTTTTCCTTGTTACTCTGACAGAATATAGTTGAGCAACACTTTTCCTTTCTCTTTGCAACTGGTAATTCTTGTGAGGCTATCTTTCTGAGCATCAAAATGCAAAGTTAAAATAACACTTGTTTGTACACTTCCAGTAAAATCACACATCATATAAAAAAAATCACCTTCACCCACGAAAAAAAAGCCTGTAGCCATAGGCTTACCCAACCATAAGCAAGAGAAACTTATCCACATATTCACAATTTGCACATTTTACATGGTGTTATATAACAAAACCTTAATTTTAAAAAATAAGAAAAATAAAAAAATAAAATCCTACTCCTATAAATGGTTGTTATTATATGGAAAATCTATAAAGGTTTCACGTTAATGGATCAGAAATTGCTGGCAAGAAAGTGATATATAAAACATAAAATGATATGGCAAATTCATCTGCAGACAAAGCTGTTTTGAATTAACAATAAACATTTTCACTCTGAGGATAGTATTAATGAGAATATTATTGATTTAGTCAAACCTTGTTAGTTTCTCTATAATCCATATTGAACTGATTTTAAAAATCACTGGTTTGTTTATAAATATTTTGCATAGGAAAAACTAAATGTTCATCTGTAAAATATGTGCTTATTTCCATGAAATACTGATTTTTGTATGTGTGCACATACTTTTTAAGTTGATATATTTGTGTGAATGCTTATATTTGTAATTGCTTAATTTTTTAGGTGCTTGTTATTTCACAGAGGTGCAGTCCCCAAGCTGCCATCAGTAATAATGATATGAACAAACAAGATTTTATCTCTTGTGATGTATTTTTCTAATGTTAAACATCAAACAGAAGCACTTCCTTAGCTCAGCAATAAGAAAGACTCGGCCAGATTCAACACTGGTTTCAATCGAATGGAGACAGAACATCCCATGGAAGCCAATAAAATTAAATAATGCACCATTTATATTATTGAATAAGGAGGTATTCATAACTGGTCAAAAAAAAAATGGTGAAGGTTCTTTTTTCATTTGTTTAAATGTACATCCAGAACACTAGCCAGTGTACTGTCAGTTTAATTCATAGGAGGTTATAAAAATCAACATCATGCTTTCTATCATCAAAATGAACCGCTTTAAATACACAATCATATGGAAAAATGTTCTCCTAAAACCAAAACAACTCATTTCACACAGAAGCTGATGACAGCATCCAGCCCATGGGTTCCACAGTACTAAACCAATCTGTTTTTCGGGCAATGTGTAAAAAAAAAATAGGACTCAATATGCCTTCTACATGAATTAGTACGTTCCATAAATAGGCTAGTACTTTCAGTTTAAGATATTACTCACCACCACCCCACAACTATCATCAAGAAAAATTACAACATGATAGAGATAGAGCCACAAAAGCATTTAAATTCCAGAATTTGCTTCTGCAAGCAGAGAGTACAAACATGCATCTCTATTTTCACTCAATTTGTACTATGTAGTTGGCACTAAATCAGTCTTCAATTACACCCAGTCACCAGAGTCTGCATGCGTGCAGGTAAAACTGAATACTATTTGTGATCTGCTCTTTCTGGGATATGTTGTTTACTTGTAAACACATTCTTAAACGTTGCTCAGTCTCCAACCACGTTCCCTTTCTTGTAGATCATCTCAAACAATTTACAGTAAAATACATTATTGTTGTTTTTAAGCACACAAACAAAAACACTAAAGTTCAACTGGGACAGTTCTTCACTGTCCTTACCCACAGTTGTCACATGTCTGTAAACTGCACACTTACAGAAGGGTCATTAATTTTCATTAGCATTGACAACATTACCTGGGCATTCAGGAGTAGCAATTAAAAAGAAAACAGAAAAAAGGTAAAGAGAGACACACTTCTCTGGTCTTCAGACTCACTTGTTATGCCTTACTGCTCCAACAGCAGGCAGTGCAGCACAACTGATGATCCATAGAGCCAAGCATGGTGCTCTACAGTGGTGCTAACAAGATTACATTCACAAGATATGTGACATTGGTCAGGACTGGGCCTCCCCTGATCTCGCGGACTGAAAGCTGAACAGTCAGATGACCACTATAGGTAAACACATGGTGCTGAATGGAGTACAATAACCATGCCTCAGTTTGTTTGGGTCTGGGTAAAATCCAGTTTGTGTACCCTGTGGTGCAAAGCAAACCACAGTGGCAAAGCCCACACCTAATTCTGAACTAAAATGTTAGTTTTGTTCATAAATGCATAGTTATGTGCCTGAGTAACACTTAAATGAACTAAAAATCACAACCTGTTATTTAACGTTTAACTCCACAGTATTATATACTTCCTGGGACTCGAGCTTTGAAATTTCTGGAAATTCATATTAGATCTATCAGCCAAAAAAAGAGAAATGTCTAGGATCTACTCAGAGAGGAAAGGAAGTATTTTAATTTTTTTTATTATTATTATTTTTAGATGAGCAGTAGACTTTATTTTTCTTGTTCAGCAACTCATTCAACAGCTTAAATCCTAGGAGGTGTATCAGCAGGAGTCAGCACAAATGCTTTGTATAGGACAAGCAGCTGCCAATATGATTGAGTTGGCATCTATACCTGTAGTAGATCAGACAGATAATAGAGAAGTACCTGTATATTGATGTAAATTAATTAATATCAAAGCCCCTCTTCACATAATAAGCATCTGATCAAAATCTCTGGTCAAAATGAGTGAGGAGAATAAAGAAGCAAATTTCCCTAGCATCTGTTCTGATGGAAACAGAGCAATGGTTCACGGCCAAGTGCCAAAGTTCTCCGTCAGTTTGGTGCAGTAATGGAAGTAATCACTGTGGACAGGAGTATTTCAGAGGAAATAAAGTTCCAGATTAACAAATTGCCTACGAATCATTAAGAGATAGGGCATGAAATTATATTAAGCCATGGCAACAAAGGGCTTCCAATTATTCATGGGAAAAGTCAACCAAGACAAACTGCTGTAGCATTCATTAAACTAATGAAGGGAAGCACCTTGAATTGTAGTTTGAGGATAATACCTTGAGGTCAGAATACAATTTGATGCAGCTTTGATTTGATCTCTTTACTGAGAACTATGACACTGTTTGAAAACTGAACTTTATGAAAATTTGAAGTCATAGGCATGGGTGCCTTTCCTTCAGAGAACAAAAGGAGAAAACATGTATGAAACACATGTATGCCTTAGTTTTGTTTGAATGGTACTCTGCGCCTCTAAGTGATAGGAAAACCCTAACCTCAAGGGCTGCTTTTCTGAGAAATATGAGTATCAAGTGAAATAATTTGGGTTTCACATTAATCAATATACTTAAGGAAGAGGAAGTAGAAAATGGATGAAAAGTGTTAAAAAGGAAAGAACAATGCATTGCCCACAATATCCCAAATGACAACAATGTCCATCACAGCAATGCAAATAGATAACTGCAAGCTGCCTATTTTGGGCAGTGTGGTAACAGTCACTCCCAAACAAAGCCAGAGCAATTCAGCCACGTTTCTGGGACACTCAGGAAATCCTCTGCGTCTGCGTCCATCATACAGCACAAGCACAGCAATACACATAATGTCTTCAGCCTGAAAACAGCTTTGTGCTCTCAAGGATCAACCAAGATTTCCTTATCAGATTGATGTTCTCACCTTTGATGAATTCCAGACTAGATACCTCTGACACAATCCTCTCACTTTAGATTGCCAGACAAACATCTCCAAGATCTACCCAGAACATAGCCCATGTCATTTTCAACATAAACTTGGTGTTATATGCTCAGTGTGAATCTCAGTTTCAGGTTCCTTTTCCTTGTCCTTCTCCCTGGAGCTGTTCATCATCCCACTTCCCCAAAGGATAGGTATCTCTCAGATGCATCAGATGTTTTTTCATGGAACTTTCTCCATTCTGTTTTCAGCTGATGGGGACCAAATTCAGGTGAAACAATTTTAGTGATAGGGTCTTTGCTAGCCTGATTTAATTTGACTGAAACTAATCAAGGACTAACTGGCTAATTAGTGGTAGCAAACCCATGGAGGCAATAACTTGAAGAGAGGGCAGAGATGAACTGCAAGCCAGGTTGAAGGAGTCTACAATGGGTAGTAGTGTGGAAAAGTTCACCTGCCTGACTTATACAATATCCTGGCTAAAATCCAGACAAGGGCAGAAGAACTTCCAAAGCAAAGACAATGATCACGTTCTTCACAAGTCTTTGTCTTACTGCAAGGTTTAAGGAACAAATTATCAAGCAGAATCATAAAATGCTTTGCTTTTGTGTAAGGGAACTGACAAACTTTTACCAGGAATTATACGCTCCATTCTGGCATTCAGTATTTTTAAACTGGGGAGGAGAGTCTTAGTACCACACATCCTGTATGAGTAACTACAAGCCTGTAAGCACTGCCTCACATACTGTATTTTAGCCAAGACAATAGTAAGTGGGAAGCTTCCTTACAGATTGCAACTATTTACTCTTCTAATACCAGAAACAAGTCATGAGTGACACAACAGTTCAATAACCAGGCCATAGTCTGATCTATACAAAATTAGACAACATTTTGTTTTATGAACAAAAATATGTTTGTTTATGTTTACCCAATGCTTAGCCTGTAAACAGGTGAAAATGTAGATGAGAAACAATTGCATGGAAAATTCACTTCTTTTCAGAATTACTGTCTTCCTGAAAAAAAAAAAAAACAAATAAAGTGGAAAAAAACACTCTTGAATTCCAAAAAAACCTATGTTCTTGTTATTGACATCAGCTGTTTCTATTTTACAGCTTATGCCATCCAGGAGATAAACCAGGTAAACCTAGCAGTCCATTTTGGATATTAAAGTCTTTTTGCCCAAAGAAAAGAAAATCATGTTTTTTGAGTAAACTCTGCGTTGCTCGAGTGTTCACTCGAAACACCATGCACGTCATCTCTGAAATCAACAGGCCTGCTGTCCAGCAATCAGTTCTGGGAGGCCAGACAAGAGGTATTTTATTCACCCCCATGGCACAGTCAGCACTGATCTAAAAGTAACATAGTTGTTATTATTTCAGACATGAGAGAAGGAACATGTTAATTTTAACAACTGCTTCACCAGCAAAGTCAAAGCAACCCTCCCTGGATTCAGCTGAGTGTCTAAAAATGAAATATTTTTTCTAGCACTAAGTCATTGCGTCTCTCAGAAACAGGTGAGAGACTTTAACAGAAGTTTAAAGCATATGTGCTTTATCTGTTATGTATAATATCTGCAACTGAAAAGTTTGAAGTTAAACACAGAACATTGTAAATATTGTTTACTGCATGCTAGAGCAATGCATAAGGATTTTTGCAAATAAAATATTGTAAAAAATAAATAAAGGCTTCCAAAGTTGTAAGGAACTATAAAATGCTGTAGATACAGAATAAAGTAAAAGGTGGTGTTTGGGTCGTTGGTTTTATTAATCCATGGCAAGCCATACCATTCATCAATCAAGTCCGGTGTATTGTCTCTGCCCTATATCATATACTTCACAAGATCAAAACCCTTCAGTATACCTACCTTGCAGCAGATATTTTTTCCTTTGTAACTTTGGAAAGAAATGTTCCCTTCAGATGGCTGAAATAATAAGCCAGCCTTGACAAATGAGATTGGATTACCTCTGCTTCAGCCTGAATGACAATAAAAATGTTATCACAAAATTATCTACACACATTGTCAATTCATGGATGCTGTTTGGACAAATTTTACAACTTATGGATGTTTATTATCACCACATGTAGTGATAGTTCTAGATTAGCACTGAGTTTGTCCGTTGAACTTTTAATTTTCTCCTTCATGAGTTCACAATAATAATCTGGCAATGCTTTAAATTATTCAGTTATAGTCTAAAAATATGTAGAGTTCTCTGTGCATCCACTACCATCATAGAAAGATTAAAATACTGTACTGTGCTGCAGCTGAAGTGTGTTTCAGTGTGCTTAGACAGAGTTGCTTGAAAGAGCACAAAATAGTATTAAAAAATGAATATAACAGCTAGCTGTTGATTGACCGGATCAGCACTGCAGAAAAAAAAAGCATACTAAATTGAACTGTGCATAAAAAAAAAAGGGGAAAAGTCAACTCTTTCCAAATGAGAGGATTCCTCAAGAAGAAAAGAAGATACTATGCTCATATTTTCTAGAAAACATGATTTTTACGAACATGGAAAAATAAAGCAAAGCAAAACCCACAGCAGAAATTATTTGACCATATTCCTTTAAGTGCCCAAGGTGCCACTACAACTTGGATTATCATCTCAAATATTCCTGCTGGAGTAGTTGTCCTTCACATTCTGTGTTCGCAGTCCTCAATCACTCATTGGAGTGGAGATCTGCTACAAATGCAAGAGGAGGATTAAAAGTCTGGGGGTTGGGTACATTTTTTATTTCCTTGCATTTTCAGTAGTCAAAAAAGAAAAACCCTCATCCATCACTTTGATAGAAGTCCGCCGGGCATCCATTTATTCTATTCAGAACAGGATCCAATGAGTTCAGAGCCTTATTTATGTTCTTTCAATGCTCAGATGTTACATTTTCTTGGCTGTTATCTGAGCATTACTATTTATTATTAGTCCACAATGGAGATCCTATTGTAATGAACTGTGATACACTGACATACTTTACGTTTGCTGGTCATATTAAATTTATTGCAATTACTCTTGAAGGAGATAGCATAATTTAGTGAAATCTCATTGTGGGGAAGGGAACTCCTGCACAAGCCTCTCGCTGAATTTTCTATGAGCCTGTGCTAAGGTTTTCTGTTCCAAAAGCTTGAATGATTGCCAGTCATCTTAAGACTTATGCTTTGAGTAATAGAAAATTTTAATTTAAAAATGAGCAATATGTTCATGACAGATTCATTTCATATCAATAGAGAGAACATACAGTTCTAGGTTTTTTTTTAAGATAAGCTGTGTTAAAATGAAATACCAAAAAAAAAAAAAGAGGCTTTAAAATAAACTTTTCTTATTAAATAAGACTGTCTATTGAGACACTTTGTTTACAAAGAGAAGCTTTGCCTTGAGAAGTTTGGCTAGTTATTGGATATCTCAGCAGGAACGTCTGATGAGCTGGGTTCCTCTTCTGGGTCTACATCAGGTCTGCTGAATGCATCCTAAATCACTATATTAGGTCTGCTGAAAACAGCAGGGGATCTCAGACTAAGATCCATTCTGAAAATTTGAGCAAAAGTAATGGCAGGAGCAACTCCAGGAGATGGAATAGTTCAATATCTGCAGTCAGCTCAATAACCATGAATATGGCTGTCCTTGAAGAACTGGTGTGGGCTCAAGCACTGCCCAGTAATCACATATCTAGTTTAACTGTCAGCACACTCCCTTCACAGCCCTAGTCCACAGCAGGGGCCCTTCCCCTTTCAGTTGACTGTAGGAAGTTGCAGTCTGCAAGAGGCACTGCAGCCCTGTCCTAGCTTACCCATATCTCCCAGATACTCCAGCCTCTCCCAAGAGACCACATTAAGATCTCCTAGTGGAAAAGCTTGTCTGTGGGAATTGCCAGACATGTAGAGCATGCCCATGGCTTGCTTTTCAGCCTTTAATAATATACATCTTTGAACTGGAAGCCTAGGCAGCACCTTAATGAGGTCAGCAAGGTTTTCTGCTGATTCTCCATGGACTGACCATTTTCCCAAGCAAAGATTTTAAATACACACTGCAAGACTCAATGTTGTTAGAAAAAAAGATGTAATGTTTTGTAATTTAAGAAATCATTTGAGTCAAAGTTATCACATAGATATGTTGCAGTGATCTACATAATCAGTTTTCTACAGCAATATTCATTGCTGCTATGTTATCGATTTTTTTGATGTTACACCTGGGATAAATTTGGCTGCTGCTTCATAAAATTACCATTTGAAGTCTTATTGATAGTAATCAAGTGAGTATCTCATTATATTATTCCTCATTTCTTAACAATAGGAAGGAATATCCACCAGGGAAGGCAGAAAAGGCTAATCCATAAATTTCTCATTAGCTGAAAGGGAGAGAAACATTCACTTGAATAATTGAATATGTTTAGCATCACAGCCTGCAGTTAATCTTGTTTACTTGCTCTTACTTCTCCAGCGTTCACAAAATGATATCACATAGGTTTTAGCACAACGTTAACACTTATCAGTGTGCAAACTAACTGTTCGGAAGTACATTGAAAGATGCAAATTTTTAAAGCAGTGAGAAAATATCTGTACTAAGAATAAATGCAATTAAGGTTGCATACAGCACCATTATTCTAATTAATGATCAATAATAAGCACATTTTTGAAATAAAGCTAAAGTTAATGATTCACAGGAAGTAATTTACTCAATTAATTTGCTTTAATTTTCTGCTGGGGAGTTTCTCTGTTACCTTTTGAATTTGTTTAATGATTTCAAAAGTTTTGTTTACACAGACTGTTAGATTTACCAAAGTGAAAAATCTGTCCTTAATTTCTACTTATTTTCATAAACTATTCAGAGTACAAAAGAAAATATGAAAGACAAATCCAGTACATTGTTGCAAGCCATTTGCGACAGAACAGCTTGAAAACAAAAGAGCCAAAAGGCAATTCTAGGATAATAAAATATTAGGGAACTTTCCTTAATATCACACCTTAATCATTCTTACTGCAATTATGAGCATCTGCTCTTTTTCTTTTCACCATGCACCAGGAGAAAAAGTTGTTCTCTTGTTCTCCATGGAAGATTTTATTTCAAATCTGTGATGTGATAATTTCTCTTTTCAATTCTGAAGTTTACTCAAGATTTCCTCACAATTGGGTTATCTAGATTTTCTGATTTTTTAAACTTTGTCAGTGATCTTCTCTTTACTAACCCACTTTCTGGAATTGTATTTTCCACCCTAGAATGTGCATTCTATGCTGGGTGGAGTAACTTACTTCATATTCATCTTCCTTTCCACATTAGTAACAATACTGATTTGCATTAATTTCCTGTTGTACTGAGGAGAAACAGTTCTGAGTCTGTTTCTAAACCTGCATTTGTGTATTGGCATTATCTTGCACTTGTCCTAAACTGAAACACTGTGGGTTTTTTTAGGGTTTTTTTTTTTTTTTTTTTGTCTACTGCATGTAATCTGCAGATCTGTTTATTCTTATCTTCTTGGTCGCATAAGCAAATTTATCAACCAAACTTTTACCTAGAATCAACAGAAAATATTGAATGCTCCTAGATACAGGAGAAAGATGCATGTAGTTGCATTCAGTACATCCTTTCATTTGCACATATGCATGAATGAGAAGGTAGTCATACTCTGGATTTTTTACACATGCATTTACCTCCTCCTGGTTGCTTCTGTATATCTGATTGGACAGCTATCTTATCATAAAATATCCTTTGCAAGAACTAAAGCTATATTAAAGTAATTGAAAGGTTCTTGTGTAAATCAGTGACTAGATTTGGGGTTCTTTTTGTACTGTTCTTGGCAATTTCCCAACTGAAAAATTGAAGTGAAACTCAAAGTTCTAACATATTTTCAATATAGTGAGTGGCAAAATAAGAACTTTTCAAGCATTTTCACTTGGGAAACAGCCTAATCTTTCTAAATACTCTGTTTTCTATCAGACAGGAGAGAACACTACTCACATTGCAAGCAAGACACTTTGGCAAAAATATCATTATCAGAGTTCTAAGTGAACCCTGTATACTGCAGTCAGTGCCATTTAACTCCTTCAGCAACAAACACTGCACATACCAAGGTAATTCAATTTGCTTTGAATTTCCCTGCAAATGTTGTGAATGACTTTATTCAGGTGCTGGTTTTTATGCCTTAAAATTCCACCTCCATGCATAGCAGGAGGAGTACCATAAATATTACAGATGTACTGATAATGTCTATAATTATATAAGATACTGCAAACAGATGTGAGCTTGCTTTGCACAGTCTGAGCTAAAACACTATGTACACGTTCACAACGGCACAGGGTTAGGATTAATCCAGTCAGAGTAGCACTGGCAATGTGATCAATCTTCCCAGAGTTAAAGTACGCCAGTTGCTAGCCAAGACCAAGACACAGGGTGAAAATAAAACCCAGCAAGCATAAATACACCAAGAAACATATGGTCCTCTTCATCTCTGAAAGCAGGTTTGCTGCTCTATCACTTTCATGCACTAGAAAAGCTGTTGCTTAATTCAAATGCAATAAATTAACAGTGAGTTGATGGCTGGTGGCCCATACAATACAGCAAGCAGTTGTGTTAACACATCAAAAATGTTAATAGAATTGTATCAAAATAATGATGTTAGCATGACTTCAGTAGCTGCTGGTTTTGCATGAAGTCTAATGTATTAGTCTTTCATAAAAATGCAACACTACAGCATCACAACTGTTGAAACAATGTTCTGTAGAAAAAAAAGCAACCAAGATATTCAGGTTCTTTGCTCAGTAATTGAACAATGTCTTTTTAAATATGTGTTCTTTTTGATTTTCACTCTAGTTTTTTCTCTGGAAGCAGTAAGTATACACCAAGTTTTCACTTCTTTTGATACACATTATCGAAACAGACTTTTTGCAAAGCAAGAAAAAAAGCTGGATATGTATTACCTAAAATATATATTTTTAACATCGCCTCATTTTTTTTCCTAAATTGCTGAGTTATTTGCTGAAACCAATCTGTTTTCAAGAACAGAGACCTGGAATGTGCCTCCTACATCAGAGTCTCCTGGCTCTGCAATTTTAGTGGTTTTATTCTTTTCACATAATCCCACTTATCAGGCTATCAAACACTATCTTAAGATGTGTCATCTTTCTTACCTCCTCCAGTACCTTTGAATCCATGCAGTTCTATAGGAAAGATGTTGCAAAAGTTATCCCTTTTTCTTGTGAGGACTAAACAGATCAGGCTTTACATATCTTTGGGCAAGGGAAGCTCACGGTCTGTTCCTGGCTTCAAGCAAAGCTGACCAGAGGAGGACACACTGCTATACACTACATCTCATCAGCATCTCAAAGAACAGCTGCAATTCTTTAAGTTTTAATATATCTAATATACTTAGTGATTACTTCCGATTCTTTCCTCACCTCCTTAGCCATTCTAAAGGAGAAAATGAAAATATTTTTTTCAGAGGTTGTTTCTACCGGGTAAGATGACATACCTAAAATACTTGGTTTATTCCACTACATGTAAAAGAATAATATTTTAATTGATTTCATATGAATATGAAAACTTTCAGATGAGCTGGGAAATTTATAGACGTGCTAACTGTTGGGCTACATTTTTACTGCATAATAGCAGGCCTTAACCACCAGTAAAAGCACTCCGAAGTACTATAAAGTATTTTACTCAGGATGTATTTGTTCATCACACTGAACTGACTTCATTATAACTATATTCTGGACTGTTTTTCAAAGACAGTCTAGCAGTGTTGGAGTCTTAAATGAGGTAATGGTAGTACCAATGGAACAGCATTAATCTAGAATTACAGAAAGATCATTTTTAAGTCTATCAGTGTTGGGTGCATTCCAATGACTTATAAAAAGTTCACTGCTTTGAACCCTATGCTAAAGCTCCATATTTACAAAATATAGAAACTGGTTGTCCTACAGAGTGGAGTTTTCTTACAGTGTGGCTTTACAATATAGTCTAAGCCACAGTGCAGTATCCCTGAAAAGAAAGCAAGTCTTCAGATATCACAAACAGCCAATTTCACAGTACAAGCAGTCATAAATAGAGCTAAATTCCCTTTAGTAATAAACTATTCATCTTTGTGCTTCATTGAGTTCAAAGAAAAGCATTTTTCAGAGTTTAAGCAATTAAGTTTACATTTTATTTTCTTCTCTAGAAAGGAACTTATCACAAAAGCATGGGATTAAGAAGCCACTGTGCTACTGGAGGTATTCTCTGCGTATGAAATTTCAATTTAGAAAAGCATGTAAAACCCTAAAGGCAGTTAAGACCCAATATGCTAAAACTATTTTGTTTTCACAGTGTATTTATTTTGTATCATCACTGACCCAGATGATTAGCTACTGAATTAGAATGGCTGAGCATTAGATTCAGCAAGCAAAGTCTACCCAGAACAAACCAAGATGGCAATTACCTATGCAAATCAGTCAAAGTATATTTTGAAACAATATATGCTTATGAGTAATATCCCCAAAATCAAAGAGACTATGCTTAAAATAGAAATGCATTGCATTTAAAGGTATGCCAGGGATGGCACCTGGCAGCATCAAATGGACCCCGAGGACAGAGCTTCCCACGCAGATGTAACCAACTGGCAGAGGCGCTGCGTGTTCCTTTTTGCTCATTTCTGCCTTCCCCATCAAGCTGCCTGCAAGAGCACCCCAATGCAGCTCTAGCCAGCAGATGCCAGAGTACTGGACCAACTTGAAAAGCCTGGTTTTGCTAAACGAGTCTCACATTGTCCAAAACCAGTTAAGGGCCATTCACACTATCAGGTCTGAGACGATTACATTGTCCTTCAGAGAACTCCCACTGGTATACTGGTACACCTTTACATGCTCGGTGCAGACATAACCCTTCCAGCAAGGCTGGATTCTGCATTTCCAGGAGCCTCACTGACAAACTTCTTGCATAATTTTTTGTTTGTTTGTTTGTTTGTTTGTTTGTTTGTCAGCACAGCTAAGGGAACGGCAGACACTTTGCTTGCAGTGTCTATTTTCTAGGCAGCACAGTGTTGTACAATAGGGACCTAAAAAGAAGAGACAGGTAGGACTCCAGGCAATGTACGTTCAATTTCTGCTGTTTCAGTGGGGGTATAAGCACATTTTTCTCTGAAATAGAGATGAGATGTAAAACCACGACACCACCCACCTATGGTTATTGTTAAAGATCCCATGGCTCTCTTTATATAACGCAAGACTGTTAGTATTGGTGTCTTGGCCAGACTACCTCAGGTAATTATAGTTTGTCAATCTGAACTTCCCATGCAGATCAGACTGGGATGCTGTGCAGCTAAGCAGTGCCTTTGTTTCAAAGGTTTTCAGCAGTGCATGAAATGATCCCTGCACATGATTTGAATACCATTAGGAGTACACTTCAGTATGAAAAGAACTAGATGGATGCAAAACCATTGTAATCATTATAGTTTCATGCTAGCTTCAGTAACTTTTCTTTTTCTCTGATTCCACAGCCTTGGAGTTATTTTACTGACAGTCTATCCCACAGAAGTTGTCCTTGTTTTAAATTTTAAATCTTGCTGGTTAACATTCTTTCAGAGATCTTGAGTTGTTTAATGGTGTTTTGTTTCTTTTACATAGTAATATATTAAAACCTAGCTGAACTAGCTCTTTTGCATAGACTTATTTACGTAATACTGCCCTCTTCTCAGGCATGTGAAACAGCTGTGACAATCACAGATGTTTATTTGCACACTGCTCCATTAATAGATTGAACTTGTTGATTGGGGCAGTTTTCTGTGTTGCAGTTGGGCTGTCTATAACTCTTGATTAGCGAAAGTCATCACATACCCAAATCAGATGAAACATCAGTTTACAGGAAGAAGGAATGACAGGAGAAATTACTGGGGAAAGCAAACAATCTTTTCAGGAAAAGGAAAATGAAGACAAAGTACTGGTACTTTGGTACAGATGTAACCCATTGAAAAAATCTTAACTTTAAACCAGCCAGAGTTTCAGAAACAGAAGGAAGGGACTGGTGAGGTGTAGACTTAGACTTATAAAATCAGCAACTGAAAGCCAAGGTCTATTAGTCAGGGAGAGGCCTGTGGAGAAGAAAAGCTAACAATGAACTTCATTACGAGAAAATACCAGAAAACTAATTTTTTTTAATGCTAGAATCCAGACAGAGAATACATGTGCAACTGGAATGAATCAAAAACAGGATATGGTTGGCTTTCTGTGCTGCGAGGGCACATTGCTGGCTCATGTACGGCTTGGCATCCACCAGTACCTCCAACTCCTTTCTGGCAGGCTGTGCTCCATCCTTACATCCCTCAGCTTGTACTGATAGCAAGAGTTGCCACTACTCCAGTGCAAGACTTTGTGCTTGGCTTTGTTGAATCTCATGAAGCTCTCCTAGGCCCACTGCTTGAGCCTGTCAAGGTTTTTCTAGATGACATCCCATCTCTTGGGTGTGTTGACTGCACCATGCAGCTTGGTGTCATATGCAGACTTGCTGAGGGTGCACTCGATCCCACTGTCAATGTCACTGAAGAAGTTAAAGAGCGTCAGTCCCAGTACTGACCCTTGAGGGGCACCACTCATCTCTGATCTGCATCCGGACACTGAACCACTGATTTCCACTCTTCTGGGTACGATCCTGTAACCAGTTCCTCATCCATCAAATACATCACTCGTCAAATCTATGTCTTTCCAATTTGGAGAGAAGGATGTGATGGGGGACCGTGTCAAAGATCTTACTGGAGTCCTGACAGATGACACCTGTGTCCCTTCCCTTGTCCACTGATGGAGTTATACCATCATAGAAAGATCAGGACCTGCTCTTGATGGAGCCATAAATGGGTGTTACATTGCCTTTTTTCCAGTCACCAGAGACTTCACCAGGCCACCATTACAAATGTGCAAGTCTAAAAAATGGCAAGGACAAAAGCTAGCAAGGATGCAGAATGGCAGGCTGAAGGCACTATTTTTTTCTGTTGTTGCTTAGACACATGAACTTACTGCTAGGACTCTGAAGGGTAGGGATTTCACTTGGAGTATAGAGTTACTACCAAATCAATGTTAGATTTAGTACAGTAACACTGCAACTCTTAAAAATACAAAACAAAGTTTGCTCAGGAGAATTATCTTTTGCAAGATAATTGAACAAATTATGTATCACTCAGTCTTCCACCCAACTTCTCCTTTCTACAGACATATCATTTAGTCTTCCACTCATCTTCTTTCTACAACGAGGCTCACATTCCTTTGATTCTAAATGCAGTCTATCTCCAGTATGGAAAAGTCATTCTACAGTTATGTTAACATTTCCAAAACTAAACTGGTCATTAGCATGCAGATATGGTTTTTGTATAAAGTTCCTTCACTAAATTTCTGAAGGAAAAATAAATTAAAAGAGTGCCAGTAAATATTTGCTGAAAAGGAAAAATCTACTGAAAAAATGTTGGATTTCAGTATACATATACTTTACTCAAACCAAACTAGCAACTCAACTCTATAAAGGACTTGAATAAGATGGATATTGCCTACAGAGTATTTTTGGATTCAAAAGACTATGAAGTTTAACACACCAAAGATTTTTATGCAACTCTACATGTATCCTAAGAGATAAAAATACTGACATCACAGTTCAGATGCAGTTAAAGAATATCATATCAGCTCTAAATATCATTCACAGTATTTTTTTAGGAGGTATCGGTACTAAACAGCCCATCCTTTCATCAGTGCTGTAACTAAGCAAATTTAAGAATCTCACATTAAGAAACTATGAACAGACATTGTTCATTTATCCTGAAAGGGTGGGGGGGGGGGGAGGAGAGGGAAGAAAAAAAAGAAAAAAGTACAGCACTACTCTTCTTTTCCATCCTTCATTCTTCAGCACTGTTTCATCCAAAATCCAGAGGTGAAACTGTGATGAATCAATGGTATTGAAATTCTGCTGTTATCACAGCGTAGTAGGGAACTTCCATGTCTCTAAGTCCAAATGACTCATTTAAACCAGTAGCACCTATTCCCCTTTGTATCTTTTTGCACCACTGGGAAGGACTTCCCCCCTGCTCTCAGGTAAGCCAGTTACTTTTTCCATGACGTAACAGTTCCTTAACATTATGCTGACATCATCTCCTTAAAGGAAGTATCAGTTCTGTGGTGCATTAAAAGAGCATGGCCAGCGGGTCAAGGAAGGTGATCCTCCCCTTCTACTCTGCCCTTGTGAAAACACATGTAGAATATTGTGTTCAGTTCTGGGCTCCTCAGTTTAAAAAAGACAAAGACGACTAGAAGGAGTCCAGCGGATGGCAACAAAGGTGATAAAGAGCCTGGATCATCTGCCATATGAAAAAAAAGGCTGAGTAACCTGGGTCTGTTCAGCTCGAGGAAAAGAAGACTGAGAGGAGAGCTGATAATTGTTTATAAATATCTAAAGGGAGGTGGGAGGCAAATGGATTAGAACAGGTTCTTCCATACTAACATGCAGAACTTCTTTGCAATAAGGGTGATAAAGCACTGGAACAGGTTACCCAGAAAGGTTGTGGAGTCTCCTTCTACGGAGATACTCAAGACCCGTCTGGTTGCCTACTTGCACAACCTATTCTAGGGTACCTGCTTTAGCAGGGGGGTTGGATTCCATGATCTCTTGAGATTCTCTCCAATTCCTGCAATTTTGTGATTCTATCATTCCACTGAAGGGAAGTTTGAAGCCACTGTTGAAGAATTCTGACAAGGTAAACATAACATACACAATTGAAATTAAATATTTGAATCTTCTGGACTTATTCTCTGAAGTCACTGCTGCTTGACATTTTAAGCTAGCTCCTTGCCAGACTCTATCGTGGATAGTAGAAATTAGAGTTCAAAGGACTAGCAGACAAGTTTGTAGAAGACAAAACCATCTTAAAGCTTATGCATCACCTCTGGCCTGGAGTGCCCCTGACCCACGAAGCATTGGAGACCATCCTGGAGAAGTAGCACTCTGCTCTTTACCCTGTTTTGACATTACACTATTCATTAAGTATCTCTAACTAGCCAAGAATGCAGACAGTTCTTTCACACTGTGTTTAATATATTATTTAAATTGAAATTTCTGAAGATAAAGTCTTTTAAGGCAGAGCACGTGTCAGACTACTCAGCAAGGATCTGGATTAGAAAGGATAGTTGAAATGAGACATCTATCATGATTTTTAATGATGTAAGGTTTTAGACTGTAAACAGAAAGGGAAGTCTGAGGTACATAAACATTAAGACTGGTGTAAACTGTGTAAACAGCAAGATCTTTTTCAATTCAAGATCTTTTATCCACCTTAGTCTTCTGCTTGCCATCACACTGCAATCAGTGTTTTGATTTCTAGTATTCTAAGCAACTTAGAGGTTTTGATCTGTCTTTGATTATTTAAAAATAAATAAATATTCCATAGCAACATCTACTTCAATTCTTTAGGTAGAAATCATTTTCAAAATTATATTCATTTTAAGCCCAGGAGAAAAAATTCAGACATTCTTGAACAGTAAACTGTATTCCTGCCTCCCTCCTCTCTTTTGGCACTGTTAAAGTCTGTTTTCTCTTAGCCCAGCAGAGCTAAAAAGAGGATCCATAAACTACTTGGAAAAGGAAGATACCCATCCTTCCTGGAAGGCTGGATATGCATGATTCTGCTCCTAGAAGCAGCTGAGCTGAGACCACTTAAAGCAGTATCTTTTTCTTTCAAGTCCCTCTGATATAGCAATATAAGGGCTCAGAAATACTAACTATATTTAGCCCACTATGGCTCTTCTCATATGAAGTAAAATACTTTACTTAATAAATTAAATATCATTATTTCCATTTTTGTTTGTTTTGTCTTCACAAAGTTACAGTACATATTCAGTGTCTTGATCACAGACGCACAATAGGTTATTGCTGAAATCCAATTAGCTGGATTTAAGGAAATTAGAAATCACAGGTCTCAAAAGAAGAACGTCATAAAAGCCACTCTTATGTGGCTCTAAAATAGAGTTCTTCAAACCTTTCTCTATCTCTCTGCACACAGTAGTGTAGCAAAGCAGAAAGTCTGAGAGCAGTTTTTCTGGTTTAAATTCATTTTTTAATAAGCAGAATACTTATGTCAAACACATGCCAGTAAAAAATTTATGCTGTAAAACTTTATAATATACTTTTAAATCCCACATAATACCATAGTTAAATTAAAGGTGACACATTTGCACAACGAAATCTGAATTTTACATTCACAAACACTGAAGTCTCTAATGGGTGTATACTGATTATAGCCAGATTTGTTCATAGAATCATAGAGTATCTGGAGTTGGAAGTGCCCCATAAAGATCAAGTCCAACTCCTGGCTCCACACTATTCCTGTGCTTTGGGCTGAAAAAAACAGGGAACTTCAGCCTCTTCCCATATGCCTTGCTTTCAAGACCCTGTCCCATCTCTGCAGCCCTCCTTTGGACACTCTCTAATAGTTTTATATCTTTCTTACGTTGTGGCAGCCAAAACTGCACCCAGTGCTGGCAAGGTTGCACAATGCAGAGCAGTGCAGAGCAGGACAACCCCTCTCCCTGCCTGGTGGCAGTGCTGGGCCTGATGCAACCCCAGGTTGGGCTGCCAGGATGCACTGCTGACTCAGATATAACTTGCTGTTGACCAAGACTCCAAAGTTCACCATATTTATACGGTCTATTGCATAGATACACTTATTTCCTGTCAGTGCTTATACAGATAAAAAGCCATCTGTAGAGTGGATGTTATTTCCCTCCCACCTTCTATCAGTATACTTCTAAAGCAGTTATACAGCCAACCTTACTGAATTTTCACTGCAATGAGCCCGAAAGTGACCCATGACATTACTTTTTTTGATGCTCTCAGAGGACAAGAGGAGTAATCTTAGGGATTCTTGTCAAGATTAATGCATTTTCAGTTTCAGATTTTACCCCTTCCATTTTCTGGGGGGTGGAGGGAAAAGGAAGGAAAAAGGGGTAAGTAACATGATAACACAAATTTGTTTTTATTGTTCCAGAAAACCATTACCCATTACCAGGAAAAGGTGTTACTTTGTACTGTATAGCACAGCAGACAGCAAAAAGCCTCAGGGTTTTCTGTAGGCTAGAATCACCAGAAGAGTCTGCCTTTCCAAACCAAAATAAAATCTTTCTTTTTTGCCCTCCTCATCCTGAGAGTTAGATTGTGCCTTCAGATAAGTTGTTTCAAATCCAATGGGGATTGCATGTATGTATCTGAGTGTAGTCTTCATGACAAATGCTTTCCTACTCCAACATAGGGTCATCTTTTATCTATATCTTCCTGTTTCATTTTCTATCATACCCGTACCTTGGGGGAACACTATAAAAAGAAGTGTAGTATGTTCTATTTGTTGACAGTTTCATTTGTGAAAGAAGATTCAATAATGCTATATCTGTGCTGGTCATCGGTAAGCATAAGTAGGGTCTTGATGTTGGTGGTATACCTCAGCTACACATAATCTTTCCTCCTCTCATTGTGCCTAAATATAAAATTAAAAAATGCAGAGAGAGAAAAATAAAAGCAAGATAATACAGCTACCCATACAAACATGAAAATACAGTGATCTGCAACTAGAATGCTAGATACAGTGGAGAAATCCCCAAAAGCAAGATACTACATAATAAGACTATCTCCTCTTACACACACAGGTATAACAAACCTCAGGGCTCAGCCCTCCTTCTCCCACTCCATCTTTCTAATATTATACAACCCTTCAAGAGTTACTGAAGAGAAAAAAAAGAAAAATCCACTCAGTGAGCAGATTGTTTCTCCATCTAGATGCAGCCTAAAAAGCAATGTATGTCTTAGGGAATTTCAAAGAAAAGGAAAAACTATTCAGGTAGAAACCACATGCTACTTCATCCAAGCCCTTTATTCTCTTTTTACTTATCTACTACATTAGCAGCTACATAGTAGCATAGCTTCCCATTGACCATAAGACATGATTTTAAGTTACTGAGATAAAGCAATGCAAATTCACATCCAAACAAATAGGTTTTGTTGCATCTAAAACCTATTCAGATAGAGTTGGTATTCTAGTGTTCCTCTCAAAACATTCAGATTCTAATTGCTTTCAAGCTTTTTAAAGGACACTAAAAAAGTTGAGGATATCAAGGTTCATCTGAATTTTAGCAGATTTTGAGAATTCTCTAACAGCCCCACTGAAAAGGACCTGGGAGTACTGATAGTTGGGAAGCAGGACATGAATCAACAACGTGCCCTTGCAGCTCAAAGTCAACCATATCCTGGGCTGCATCAAAAGAAGCATGGCCAGCAGGTCGAGGGAGGTGATCCTGCCCTTCTACTCTGCACAAGCACCTGGAGTGCTGCATCCAAATGCGGAGTCCTCAGTACAGGAGAAACATGGACCTGCTGGAGCGTGTCCAGAGGAGGGCCACAAAAATGATCCATTAGATGGAACACCCCTCCTACGAGGACAGGCTGGGAGAGCTGGGGCTGATCAGCCTGGAGAAGAGAAGGCTCTGGGACAGAGACCTGATAGCGACCTTTCAGTATCTAAAGGGTAGTTACAGAAAAGAAAGGGACATTATCCTTAGCAGGGTCTGCTGTGATAGAACAAAGGGAAATGGTTTCAGGCTCATAGACAGTAGATTTACCGAATCACAGAACTGTAGGGGCTGGAAGGGACCTCTAGAGATCATCGAGTCTAACCCCCCTGCGAAGCAGGTTCCCTCAACCAGGTTGCACAGGTAGGCGTCCAGGCAGGTCTTGAACATCTCCAGAGAAGGAGATTCCACAACCTCTCTGGGCAGCCTGTTCCAGTGCTCCATCACCCTCACTGTGAAGTTCTTACACACATTTGTATGGAACTTCCTATGCTTCAGTTTTTGGCCATTTCCCCTTGTCCTATCGACATGCACCACTGAAAAGAGTCTGGCCTCATCCCTTTGCCTCCCACACCTTAGATACTTGTAAAAATTAATCAGATCCCCTCTGAGTCTTCTTTTCTCAAGGCTGAACAGATCCAGTTCACTCAGCCTTTCTTCACAGGGGAGATGCTCCAGGCGGTTTATCATCTTTGCAGTCCTCCACTGGACTCTTTCCAGGAGATCCCTGTCTTTTTCATACTGTGCAGCCCAGAACTGGATACAGTACTCCAGAGGATGCCTGACCAAGGCAGAGTAGAGGGGGACAATTACCTCCCTTGACCTTCTGGCCACACTCCTTTTAATGCACTCCAGGATGCCACTGGTCTTCTTGGCCACCAGGGCACACTGCTGGCTCATCACCAACCTGTCATCCACCAGGACCCTTAGGTCCTTCTCCACAGAGCTCCCTTCCAGCAGGTCATTCCCCAGCCTGTACTGGTACATTAGGTTATTCCTCCCTAGGTGCAAGACTCTACACTTGCTGTTGTTAAACCTCATCTGGTTCCTTTCTGCCCAACTCCCCAGCTTGTCCAGGTCTTGCTGAATGGCAGCACAACCTTCCGGCATATCAGCCACTCCTCCCAGCTTTGTATCATCAGCAAACTTGCTGAGGGCGGACACTATCCCCTCATCAAGGTCATTGATTAAGATGTTGAACAAGACCAGACCCAGTACCGACCCCTGAGGAATACCACTAAATACAGGCCTCCAACTGGACTTTGCGCCACCAATCACAACCCTCTGAGCCCTACCAGTCAGCCAGTTCTCAACCCACCTCACCATCCACTCATCTATTCCACATTTCCTCAGCTTTGTTATAAGGATGTTGTGGGAGACAGTGTCAAATGCCTTGCTGAAATCAAGGTAGGCTACCTCCACTACTCCCCCCCCTTCCACCCAGCCAGTGATGTCATCATGGAAGGCTACCAGGTTGGCTGAGCACAACCTCCCCCTGGTGAACCCACAGTGACTACTCCTGATAACCTTCTTCTCTTTCAATTGCCTGGAGATGGCATCCAGAACAAACTGTTCCATCACCTTTCCAGGGATGGAGGTGAGGCTGACTGGCCTGTAGTTTCTCGGATCCTCCTTCTTGCCCATTTTGAAGACCAGAGTGACATTGGCTACCCTCAGGTCTTCAGGCACCTCTCCCATTCTCCAAGACCTCTCAAAGATGATAGAGAGGGTTCAGCAATCACCTGCCAGCTCCGTCAGCACACATGGATACATCCCATCAGAGCCCATGGATTTATGCACATTGATGCTACCTAGATGCTCTCGGACCATCTCCTCCCTCACCAAAGGGTAGCCTTCCATTCCCCAGACTCCCTCACTTACCTCCAGGGTCCAAGATTCCCAAGTGGGAGTCTTTGCAGTGAAGACAGAAGCAAAAAGGGTTATATATAAGGAGATTAATTTAGGAGATTATTTAGGAGATAATTTAGGTTAGATATAAGGAGAAAGTCTTCTACAGTGAGGGCAGTGAGGTACTGGAACAGGTTGCCCAGAGAGATGGTGGGTGCCCCTTCCCTGGAGACTGTCATGGCAACACTGGATCATGCTCTGGGCAACCTGATCTAGCTGTAGGTATCCCTGTTCATTGCAGGGGTGTTGGACTAGATGACATTTAATGGTCCCTTCCAACTCTAATGATTCTATGATTCTATGAAAGCTGTTTTCCTTTGCAACCAAAATTATAATCACTATCCAGTTTCTCAAAAAAGAACAATTAATTAGTTATTTGCTTTCAGCAACAACAATAAAAACAAAAAACAGTATTCAATTGTTGCTCTGCAGTAACCTAAATTTTGGGTTTTATTAGGCAACGGTTTCAAAATGGAGTATATAATTCTTTTATAGATTGACTAACATCACTCCTACCTGGTTTCCTATGATGAGTTAAAACCAGCTACATGCAAAAACTTTTCCTGCTTTATGGAGTCTCTCTGGTTATTTACCAATAATTTAACAAATTCCTGCCAGAGAAGACCATACTTAAGAAACCATCAGCATCCTCAGAAGCTGTCTTGCCTTGAAGAAACTTCTTTAATACTTTGAATAGAGGGAAGAAAATTCTTTAATACTTCGAATAGAGGACTCACCCAAAAATCTACTCATGAACGGAAAATCCCTGTTTAAAGTCAGAAGGCACAATAACAGAGAAATGAAATCAACAAAAAGCCATAACGCCCCAATAAGGCACTGTACCTGTAATATTTACCTCAGATTCAAGAGAATTCAAATAATTTAAACGTTTATCCACTAGTGACCCACTTGCCACCTGAAACCAGGCAAATTGGACATATCCACAGTAACAAAGAATCTTGCTTCTAAAAGAGAATTTAAGTTTCATTTGTCTGAATGCTTAATATACTTGTTTTGAGGTTTTCCCCTGCTTCTCATCCTCCCACCTTAATGAAAAAAAAAAAAAAACAACACAAAAAGAAGACACAATCCTTCAAGCAAGTTGTTTCGCTGCAGTAAAGCATCTGTGACTTGACTGCAACAACCAACACAGCCTAAGCTTTTAATTAAAGCAGATTACCACAGATATTTTCTATATTCTTCTCTCTTCAATCACATATCAAATCCTCCAAATCCAAGCATTGTATTTTCAGACTGCTTAAAACCATTAAAGCTTTGATTCACCATACTGTCATTAGTGGTCTAGCTGTCAGTCACATATTGTTGCACTAACCTGTTTGAATGGCATAAGATTCTTAGTTATCTTTCTGAAAGAACAACTTTGTTTAAAGTAAGTTTCCCAGATTAAAAAAAAAAAAAAAAGTGTAGACTGTTAAAATAAATGCAAAAAAATGCTGGAAGTAAATTGCTGTAAAAATACTGTCAGCGAGCATGGGTTTTTGAAAAGAATACAAGACGTCTAGATATAGTAGTTACTGTCAGCATTATCTTACTATAGAGGAGGGACTGAAAAGCAGACGCTTACACAGTTCCACCGTTTAGTAGCAAAACCTACTAGTCCATGAAATCAAAAGCTGTAACAAAGAAATCTTTTTCCTATTGTATCAAAACAGCAGAGAATAGGAGCTTGGATCCTGTAGCTCCCAGAGGGCCTCTAAGTATTGAAGCATTAAATCATAAATCTGGGAAATAAGCAGGTCTGATTTCACAGTAAGTACAAGCAAGATCATAAAATATCTGAATTGGTTTGTAACGGTTTGATGATGCTAGAGAAACCTACACCTGTTGTAGCTACAATCACATGCTTTGCTCAAAACACATCTATACTTCTCTCTGTTTTCTTTCTGTGTTCTGTTTAGCAGGAAAACCTTAAGTAGAAAGAAAATAGAGCCTCTGCCAGGTGGTATAAAAAAAATAAAAAGCCAGTAACAAGCAATGCAGGCAGACTGGACGTTTTCAACATTTACTCTCATCAGAAACAGAGGAAAAAAAGAGATCAAACCAAGCTACAGGAAAAATAAATTTCCCCGCCCACTCAAACCAAACAACAATTTTATTGCTCTTTATTAAATTAAATGAATAATTAGCAATACTTATCATCAGATCTAATATTTTGAGATTACAATTTCAAGCAGAAATCCATAGACAAAGGGGTACTTGTGGAAATAAGGAGAATCTTAAAAACGATAGTAGAGAAGGGGCTAGAAACATCACTGTTTGTTCACAGGGAAGTTTGTTTAATCGTTGGGAGCTGATTGCTCAACACTGCCCACAAAAAGATTTTTAACCCCTTTTCTGGAGTGTTTAGCACTGTGTCCAAATAGGACAGTCGATAACAGAAGCAATATAGAAGTATTTTTATACAGATCCAACTGTTAGTAGATCAAACAATTAATTTTAAAGAGGAAAATGGTATTTTTAACCATATGAGACACACAAGAAAGTCAATCACTGAAGTGAATGCATAGTTTATTCTGTTTTGTTTTTTGTTTTTTTGTTTTTTAATGAAGCCACTGCCTACAAGTAACAGAAAAAGAAAATCTCATAGTGAAATGTGAAAGCTTATATCTGCTTATATTTAGATGTAGAGCAAGAGCCCACGTAAGGAGCATTTGTGCACTTTCAGGGGAGGGATAACAGCAAACACTTAGCGACGTTTTCAGCTTGAACACTAGATGGATTTTAAGCTTTTTTTTCCCCATCCCTATGGAAAGGGAGTTTAGCTACACTGTAAAAAAAAGATAAAGCCTATATTAAAAATTATCGTCATTGTACTTGTTCTGTGACACACCGAATCCAAAACTTGACTACAAAACTAACTGCTTAGTTTTATGGTATTGTAAACAAATCACTGTTCTGTGCAAGTCTTATTGTTTCCAGAATTTCAGAAGAGTGACCTTACAATAGTAAAATAAGAACTGTCTGAAGAAATGCTTTCTTCTGTACTTATATTGAGTCACTGAGTGGAATCATTCACAACACATTGATTCATAATCATTGATAATACAGAATAGACTGCCTTTAAGAGCAGTAATGAAATGCTTGTTCACAGAGAGAAAAACCTGAAACCTGTCTAGGAAGAATAACAGAATAATTTGTGATGTTGTATGTAGTGGAGGGACAAAACGTATAGTGTATGTAAATAGTCCACTTTTGTCCATGTAATCAAATTGATAATGTTTTGAAATTGGTTTGGAAAATTATTCTATGTTGAAGAAAGTGAAGATTGTGTGATGAACACTTTTTTTAAAATGATAATGTGAAAAAGGAAAGAATATTTTATTTGTTCCAATGCTGTATAGAAACATACAAGGATGAAGTCTGAAACACAGGAAGACTAGACAGCAACTACTTTTTTCCTTATTTCATATAACGAGTTATTGCACGCTTAGTGTGCATTCCAGGTTTCTAGATGCATGATGTCCTATAAATTTATAATTTTGCCTGGATGCTTTGTACTGTTTTCACACAATAGAAAGTACCTGTCCTCTGGTGGAAAGACTACACTGGATTTGATCTTTTGTGTGGTTTCCATCTTTCCAATACTACTGCTGAAATTATTAGTTCTTACAGCTATGAATGTGGTGAGACTGATAATGTCAAAACCAACACACATGTTGAAAAATACATTTTTGAAAACAATTATGAACTTGCCAGGATAGTTTGCATTATCTTTAAAGAACAGTTGTTAATCATGGTGGTGTTTTCTACAGCAACATTCACAGTTTTCTTTCTTTATTCTTTCCCTTGAAGGTTGGATTGAAGGTCAGGAAGAGAGATTTCCTATTTGTGAGTCAGCCAATATCTCCACTCAGGGAAAACCCTTTTTGTTCCTTAGTTAAAACTCTTAGTCTTTTAGCATAAACATTGGAGTTTGCTACCTGAATAACATTATTTCTGTTATTGTTAGATGTGTTGGTAAACAAAACTCCATTTTAAGATGGTTTGTAAAAATGAAACAGCTACCTGCTACTATAATTCTTTTCTTGACATGGAGGAAGACAATACATTTCAATCCCTAATGTTCATTCCTGAGAGTTAATTTTACAGGAAGAACAAACAAACAGAAAAACACTTACTGTATGCAGAGTTACTGCTGGTATTCAGCTGTGCATTTCAAAAGCACTCCACTACAGTTTAAACTGACTATGTTTTCCCCAGTAAAATTATATTCTGAGATCAATTCAAAACCCAATAATATGTGAGTACAGCCTTCCACCCAAGAAAAACTGAGTTAAAGGAGACAGCAAGTAGGTTTGCTGTCTTAAACAGCTCCTGCCAAAGGCAGACTTCGTTCAAACGTCTACTCCAAAGATTAGATTTAACTTCCATTCTCAGTCATTTTCCCAAGGCTAAGTGTTTTCCCAGTCCCCCTGGAATAACAGTGGTCTTTTAGGTTTGAAGATTTTGACTTATATACATAAACAGATTAAAATTTAACATTTAGCAAAGTTACTGAGCACACACCTCAGTACATTCAGCCCTCATCCTGCAGAAGCTGTCCCTACCAGCAACTGCTGTAAGGTGAACTGCCTGGCTCCTTTGGGTGAAGTAGAGGGGATCTCAGGAAAAAAAAGTGATAGAAAAAAGGAAGGTAATGATTTGCAATATGCAAATAAATGCAGTCATAAAACAAAATTCTAGCTTATCTGAAGGCAAAATGCAAACAAGACCTTTTAAGACAAATTTGATATTTTTCAACATATGGTCTTTTAAGTGCAGAAAACTGCAAGCCTATTATTCTGACACAAATGTAATGTAATGAGATGTTAGACTGCTTTCCTGTTAGGCTGAATATCAAGATTTATACAAACCAATGACACTAAGGAACCAAGACACTTTACTCCTCCTCAATTTAATGGGACATTTCATTTTGGATCCCTCAGGCATCTTCGGAAGTTTTGGTCTTAAAGTTCATATCCAGCATGCTTCAGAAACGCTTTTCAAATCAAACTTGATTTGGAATATGGGTACAACACTAAGCACAATAATAAAAAAAAACTATGAATATATCTAGGCATCCTGTATAGAACTTATTGAGTCACAGCCAGAACAAAAGTCTGAAGAGCACAGGTTAGAACGATGTAACCTGAAAGGCTTCGACAGCATCATGGCAGATTGGAAGGATAAAGGAAGATGATGTGGATATAATTCATCTGGATTTTAACAGAGTTTTTATCACAGTACTACACTGAAATCTCAGAGAAACTGCCAAAGAAACTGCAAGAAAAAGTAAACGATGATGGAAAGAAACACCACTTACTAACAAACATGTCATGTAGGAAGACAGAAAGGTATTGTGTGAAACTACACACTGATTGCTGCCAAGGCCAGTACTATTCTATATGCCAATACAGGACCTGTGGGAAATTATCTTCTCAGTAGCACTTTCAAAGCAGCAGCAAAGATTACTATACTTAAAGTTGCACTTGGATTCATTTCCTAATCTATTTACCCAGAATTTTATGATTTTTTTTCAATTCAAGATAGAATAAAATGTGAAGTATCTGTTCAAAGCATCAAGTATCACAAGCATACATTACTTTCCTTAATCATAAGATGGTTAGTAAACTTTTATATGAAGGAAATGCCATCTTTAATGGGCAGCACCTTGCAATATTGAAGACAATATTAGTTGTTTATGGTAAGCAAATGAAATGAATGTGCAGTACAGATACTAGGACAACAAAAAGAATATTAAATGTACTATCACAGGCTAATAACTTTTTGCTGGCATATGCAGACCACTTAGACTTTTCAATCGTATTAACTTTGTCACTAATGGTTTTACCTCTAAACTGCACTTCAGGAGAACTGACTGGTGCATCCATGTATCCACAGTGTTTGTCCATCAGCCTCTCCCTCTCAGTATGTCCCCCTTCCTTATGTATTTACATTGTACTATGACCTTCAACACGGTAGCAGAGGCAAGTTTGTAAATGTAGAATCAAATAAGTGTCCAAACATAAGGTTGTTAATGCACTGCTGTTTTAAAAGTACTTCATTTTCAAAACATTTTTCAATTGAAGACAATAGTTTGCCATCTACTGCTTGCCAGGAAAATAAAATTAATTTGGATGAAGGTAGGGAATTTAAGTCTTTGGCAGCCACTCTTCATTAGTTTTCTATATGTAGTTTTCCATTCTCCAGAGTGTCCCTCTTTCTCAGATAGTCTTCTTTGTGTATTGCTGCCTCTACCAATTATCCAAGGGAACTGAAGGAATGCTTTTGGTCACTGCATAATACAATGCTGGAGGAGCACATGTATAAATTCCATCTTTGTTCAGCATGCAGCGCAACAGGGTCTCAATAAACAAGATCTAAAAAATAACATGCCTCAGAAGCACTTTAAGGTAGCTGCCTACTTTGAAGGAAGGTTCATTTTAGGGTCTTACAATGAAAAAGAAATGTTAATTACAGATTGCAGCAACTTTAACAATCTCCAAAAATGAGAGGTAGAATACTGGAAAAACTTCAAGGATATTAGGAACGTTATTTTGCCTATAGATTTACTAACTCAGTTTCTGCAAAGTTGTAGTCAAGACTTCTCCTAAAGGTGGAAAAGAGAGATAAAGAAGTGTATGCATTCTTCTAGCAAAAATCTGTGTTCAGTGTTCTTTTTCTAAGCATGCATAAGTTTAGAAAAAAAGAAAAAGAAAAAAAAATCAGCAAATATATTTGTTTAAATATGTTTACGGTGAATTGCTTTCCCCTTCTGGTCTGTTTTTAAATATTATATTATCATATATTTAGATCTTGCTATATGCAGAATTCAGTTGCAAATATACACTTCACAATTCCGGGAAGGTGGGGTCTGAACTTGGGCTTATAACAGGCTAGGGGATTTTGAAATATAAAACTGACATCAGCAAGCTGCCCGGTATGGGACCAGCCACAGAAGAACTTTTTGTCTAAAATCCCTTACATTAAGGTCTTGCATAAAGGTGTTATTAAAAAGTAGAGAATCAAATGAATGCAAAGAAGCACATTACAAAATACATTAAAAAGTATAAAATTTCAAACTTTTTTTTAAGGATGCACTTTGAATATAAAAAAAATAAATGAATTAGTATTTCTTTATCCTGAATATTCTGAAATATCTGCTTTCCATAGAGATCTATCTCACAGGTCCACATTCATGTAATCTGATGAAATGGCTTTTCCCCACGAGTGAATTTAAGGAATAAAACTTAGGTTACATTTATGGGAAATTTTTTATTGTTTTTGTCATTGCTTTCAACATTTACATTGAAATCTTATTCTTATAGACTCAGATAAATACTTTCAATGCCTAGTTAACCATAGATGTAGGATACTTCATTTTAATTTCAAGTTTCAATAATGTAAGCTCAACCACTAGCCACTGAGCTTTCCTGAAATCCCCAAATACATTGGCATTCTTAGAACCTTCTTCAAGTCATGAAGTTCTACAGTGAGTTGAATAGACCAAGTTTCTAAAGTTTTATAGTGGGATGCTCATATTCTAGCTCTTTAAATATTAGATCATTTTAATGCCTTGCCTTTTTATAGTGTCCAGTACTCCCTTTCCCTCTGCCTAAGAACTAGATGGTCTCAACTCATATTTTATCAATAACACTCACATATCCTCACTTCTTTGTTGGAAATTCTTCAGTGATGACTCATAAATCTTTCAGCTATCCCATTTGTATAGTCCATTTTCTATCTCTTTAAATACATAAGCTTATAGAGGACTGCATTAAAACATGTGCTAAATTATAGCTGATTAACCCAATAATTTGATCATGCTGTATTAGTAATGTGACCTGCCAATTTTTATTGAAAATGGTACCACTGCCTCAAACTTTTTGGGAGGAGCCTCAAGTCTCTGTCTGTTGATATCACTTAATTCCCAGCTCTTTTTGACATTTGTCAACAATGCAGCTTTAATTTTCGCATGATTGTGAAAAATAAAGGCAGTACAAAAACAAAAATCCATTTAAGGACATTTTTCTCCCCTCCACACAGACACATCATGTAGAAAACACATCATTATTTCAGAGAGATTATGCAAGAAATGCATTTCAACACATTTTCATTTTGCTCTAAGGCTAGCCTTGTAAAAATTTAAGCAATTATAAGATATGCCTGGAACTGAAACATTATGCTTTTAGCATACAAACTAGGCATCTTTTCAGCACACACAGCATTTTCCTTTAAGAATCAAGAATAGTCTTACAATTGCTTTTGTGTTCTTCAGCATATGATTAGTGGAGTAGTGAAATGGGGACTTTCAATGAATATTGCTTTATTTATATGAACTTGTTGATTTTTCCCAACATGTCTCTCAGGGCAGAACACAAAGAGAAAGAAGAAAGAGAGAAATACTCTTGTTTTTTGCTGTACCTTCAGAAGTTCCATAACCCACAGGAATACATTTTCAAATCTTCAAGAGAAAGTACGCACACCTCTCTCTCACTTCTAGCATGCACTTCCCCATGTAGTTTTGAATCTCATCTCCTAATACTGAGGTCATTTACTTCCTGTTTGGTTTGTGATCCATTAAGAGTATTTAGAAGAGCAATTTAGTTGTGTTGTTAGATTCAACTCCCATAACAAAAGTCCTAGAAAATCCCCAAGAAAAATAAAAATATTCAGTAAAACTTATTTTCTACTCTGTGTTTTTCTTTGCAATCTAGAGAATTAAATTGAGTATGGTCCAATTTTAAACTTGATTTTTAAAACATTTCTGTGATTTGGGGTTTGTTTTTAAATATATTTTCCTCAAATCCAATGTACTGCAGACAGAACAAGTCTCTAATTCTACATTATTATTCAAGAAGGCAGACTGCAATCTGACCTGAAGCTAATGAAATTCTGCAGTGGAAAGGAAATATGTACCTATATAAGTATACAGTGCAGGAGTACAACTAATTAGGAGAAGATGTTAAAAACTGTTATATCATCAGGAAGCAGTAGATAAACATCTCAATGAAGGACTTGCATCTAATTCAATGTGCTCAGATAACACACTCTTTAAAGAAATCACATTAGATCTCTATTCTACAGATGAGAATATGGAGATGACAAGAGAAAAATAATTTGACCAAAATTACCAAAAAAATAAATGGCATATACCCAGTCCAGTACACCTTCCATTAAGAAATCCATGTTTCATAGAGAATTGAGTTCAGTAAGGCTTCAGTCCCCTTGTGCTCCTTAGTTACAGCTACCAAGATATAAGAGTCTGCAACACGCAGCATAGTAATTATCTTCAAGACACCTTCTCAACACTCCTCTGATGCATTGCCACCAAGATCACAAGTCCCACTATACCCACAGGGCTTTCCAATATCAGGTGGCTTAGCAGCACGTGGCCCCACAAACAATTACATCTTACCTCCTCTTCAGCCAGAGCTAAACCACAACATACAACCAATATTAGCTCTTCCTTCTAAGGTTCCTTTTGCTCCTCACTGTAACTTCCAGCTGGTCTGAGGAGCTTTCAATGGCACTAACTGTCAAAAGAGATCTCATATAGTAAAGACCGTTCCAGGAAGCATTCTATTGGCATTTTTTTCTGTATTATACATTTTGCCTTAAGCACTTTCAATGACCTCAGTTCAATCAGTACAGAAAAGATGAAGTCACAGAGAAACAAGTGGAAACAGTCTTTCCCTTAGAAACATATGAAATGAAAAGTTTAGAAAATACATAATACAAGCTGAACAGTTTTCAGATCTCTGAAAGTACACACTGCACCACTTCTTCACTATCCTGATTGTCAAATCTTGCAACTTCACTAACCATTGTGTATTAGCATTCAGCGTTAAAGCTTATCCACTAGGAGCCAAGTGATAATAAAAGCCAGAGTAGTCTTTCCCTTCATGTTTTTTAGGTTTTCCTTAAACAAAACCAACAAAAAGATAACGTACTTACAGACTCAAGTAATTAGATAAAAAAGCCACACACACTATTGTAGGTATAAATCCTGGTTTTACAATCTCAAGACATTTAAGCTCCACATTTAAGACTAGTACTGGAAAAGTTTCAAAATAAATTTGAAATGGATGTATGTGCAAAATGATTCACACTTGCTTTTAACGGAGACGTGGGGAAATTATATTCAAGCTGAACTGGCAGAAGAAGTGTTAAAGCTATCCTCCAAACAGCCAGATGTTCCTGCAATTTACTAACAAGGATGGGTGAATTACCAGGTGATCCATGCACTAATGTTAATGAGCTGATTGCCAGCAGATACATGAGTCTAGGGAGGTGGCAGGGAAATAAAACTGCAGAGAAGGGAATGAGTAGTGGGCAGCATTATGCAGTACTGAAGCTGCTTGCATTCTAGAAGTTAGCAATATTTTGCCTGGTATTTAAATTGGCTGAAACAAGTTATATTTTAATTAGTACTGATGTACCTACATCAAGCCTTGCTTTATTTTGAATCAATCCATGCTCACAGCAACATTATCATTTACATCAAACTATAGACAGGTGAAGCCTGATGATGAATTCAGTTCCACTTACAGGCAATAGGTTTTTGCACTCTTTCAGTATTCAATAAAATTCTTATGATTCAAGCTTTGCCTTATGTATACACACACCAAGAGATTTTATTTATAAAGGCTTCATGTACAAACAAGTCACAGTAAAACAAATTTGAAAAAACAGCTTCAGAAAGCTATATGTACAAAACCTCTCCAACAATTTTCCATTCCTTATAATTTATGCATGAATGCCAATATACATTTTCATAAGAAATCCAACAAAAAAATGACACCTCTGGCCTTTATACACCCTCCTGTTTGTCATAACTGGTGAAACAAATTATGGTGAAATGGAGAAACAGGCAGAAAACCTTCAACAAATAGAAACCCAAAGTAAGAATATGACAAGGGGAGAGGCTTAAGGAGGATAGAGAAATGCTGTTTGCTTATTTGAAATACTAAAATTTGTTACAGAATATTCAGAAAGCCTCTTAGAAACTTAACACAAGGTTTTGTCATCTTATGTTTCCTGCCAAGAAGTGTTCTGTTCAGACTTGCTAAGCTATTTGAGAACATTCAGTTTATTCACATTGCAATTTTCTAATGGTTCAGAGAATAAAAGTTGATACTTGAGCAGTAACAATTTTTGGTACCTTTACTGAAAGGCCCTTCTCCAGTACTGTGGCATCGAGAACAGGCAGGCAGGTAGACAGGATGAAAATAAGAAAATACATTAGACTATCGGCTAGGCCGGAAAAACTACATCCTGCAAACATTTAGCATACAGTGTTTTTTATGGGTACCACTCTCTTTGAAGATTTAGTCTGAAACATTATAGAGGATAATCTAACAGATACACTCTCACAAGAAACAGATAGTGGTCAAATTAATCTTCCCTTACCTGATACTCACCTCTGGATACAGCCAGAATTTTACTGTTAGAAAATCTAGATCAATGCCACATCATTATAATTTTATGTTCCAGTTTTACTACTAAGTCACCAAAAGCCTGTTAGAGCTTACAAAAAAGTGTTTGTGGAGAGAGCTGCCTACAGCAGGGGCAGCCAAGTCAGAGCTGATGATGAGCAGAGCCACAATTTTGAGCATTCCTATCATGAGTATCACTGCTAAGAAAATGGAATCACATAGTTTTATCTCATTCCTGCCTCTCATAGGAAAATGAGATCAAGAGATAGAAGCATAATCTGTTCAAAGCCTCCATAGAGAAAGAAGCTACTGGCACACCAGTAATCAATTCTCTTTTACAAGAGAGGGAGTAAATTCCCTCCTACTTACCATCAGGTGCACCTTCCCACTCTAAGCAGTTACTTGACTCAGAACACCATACAACTCCTTGTGCAACATGAGTATGTTAGAAAATTTTCAGAAAGAGCTAATGGAAATAAATACATCTTTAATACAATGCTTCCAGTTTCAGCTTAATTTTGTTACCTACATGCCACTTCCAGTAAATAAATAATCTCAAATGAGAAATCTCAAATGAATTAGTGTAAACTTATTGATTGCCGAGGTTACAATTCTAACTCACATAAATCTGAGACCTCTTGACCAGAAAAGGAACAGAAAACACCTCTTACTGAAGCAGGCTTTTATAAGAAGATAATATAGAGGCTTCAGGGCAATAAAAACAAGTTTGAGAGCCGTACGATCCATTTTTTAAATTATATTACTGCTTAGTTCTTTTCTCCTGAAATAACCTAATTCTCTCTCTCCATGTGTAAGCTCCCTTCTTTCCTTGCCTTTCTTCAGAGAAGGAAGAGAATGAGCATTATGAATTATTGATGTAAGCAATTTTCAGTAGCTGAATTTTTTTTCCAGCAAAGGCTCAGGAAAAAAAAGTTGGACAGGAGCAGAAAGCCTATTCACCACAAGAAAGCATGTGCATAACCATCTGAAGCAGCTCTGTACTTCTTGCTACCTTTCAGAAATCGCTGAGACAATAGTATGAGTAATCTAGAGTAAACAAATTCAAACAGAAAAAAGATATTTATCCAGACTATTCCTCTCAGGTACATGGGTGACTGTTACACTAATCTAGACTGTTTAGGGCCCAGTTAAACCCAGTTGACAGTGAGAATATTTGTGTGTGACATGTAAGAATATATCACAGATACTTGTATGGCTCCTTCCTTGGGGTTCTACATTAGTAAAGGAACCTTCTCCTTCTATCCTTAGAAAGGGAAAGACTTTTCATTCGGTTCCTGCATATCTTCTCCTTTCCTCCCTCACCTTCAGTGAACCAGCCTTCATCTAACATTCAAGGTTTAATTCCTCAAAGCTTTCATATTCTATTTGTCCACGTGTATGAGAAGAGGTCATATTTGCATCTAAGAAGATCCCTAGGAAGCCAGGATACTCAAGGGCTTAGAAGAACCCAATATACTTATTTAACAGATACATGCCTGCCAAATACTGACATTTTACTGACAATTGGTAAACAATTTATTACTAGTCTGCACCAAAAGACCCTAAGTCCTTATTTTTCCTGTGCACAAGATCTCATGGACTCTGGAGCACAGAAACATGTTCACTGTTGTCTCTATCCTAGAGCTCTGGCACAAAAGAAGAGTGTAGAAGAGGATATTCTTAATATTTTAAAGTATGGGATCAAATGCTTTTTCTAAGCTCTAAGGAATGTATTTGTTATTTTGCATGTATCACCAGAACTACATTGCAGGGGTTCATCTGAAGTTCTTTGAATGCAAATGCACTCCCTCACCCTCTCAACATTCTGCTCACTCTGCTGAAGGACATCTGTTCCAAGCTAATAGTGCCAAACCTTAACTGTCAAAGCAGGCATCAAGAATCTGAATCTAGCTTCACACTCACCTTTAGCAGGAAAGACAAAGACATCAGTGATACAGAAGAAAAAATCCAATGTTATCAAATATGCAAGCCAATGTCCATAGACTTAGTGCTAAAAGTGTACAGGATTTAACTGTTGTATCAACTGCTATAATTCTAATACTACTTAGCCTCCACCCAATTTCTTTTACTTCCATTCCTTAAGCCCAGTGAATATGCAACTTCATCTCTTATCTTTCACTCCCTTTCTCTCCTGTCTCACACTGACATACTTATGTCATATTTAGTTTCTATATTTTTCTGTACAAGAGTTGTTTTGTCTTAAAATTCTACCCACATAAGCTATAGATGAAACCACACAGATGTAATCTGGATGATTTGATAATTATTCCTCTTTACATATTTTGCTCTTGATTATTATTTCTTTTTCCTAGATGTTCTTTCACCTCAAAAAAAATCATTTTTTTCTTCTTTTTGTCTTCCATTTCTTTCTTCATACTATCTCCCATTCTGTACCACTGTGTTGTTTTCTGTTCCAGTTCTATGCTTAAGCTTCTGAGCTATTTCAGAATAACTCCTTCTTTATATTTGTGAAGTGCCATGTAACTTAACAGCCATATATGTTATTTTTAGTGCTAAAAACAATGATTGGGATGTTCAATTTTACAAGGCTATAAAGTAGTTTCCACTTAAAATGGAAATGAGTAAAATCTTTAACATATATCTACAGAACTTGTTTGTAAAGTTTCATGCTCTAGTAACTTTTGTCTTTATTAAAGCTAAAGAAGTCAGTCCCATGTGTCACAGTTAGGGAAACACTGGCAGAAATGGCCCTGAAGACATAATAACCCACTAGCCCAAATAATTCACACTTTAAATGTAAATGGCTATCTTTTGAACCTCTGAAGATTTGTTTCCCAAAGCCACCTCCAGAGATACATCATCTGTATTCAAACACAAAGAAAAATATATTCCATAGCTGCTATTTAAAACAAACAAACAAACAAACACAGATTATAAGTAAAGGAGAGAAAGTATAGCAAACCAAATACACTGATTAAACTGTTGTGGCTAATCCATTGGTGGGCTAACTGAACTGCTAAAGTAGTTGAAACAGTTGTTGGTAAGCTCTAGAAAAGAGCACATGACTGCACTTCTTCCACAGCTGCTGCTTTGGTTTTAGTGACGCATTTGCTTTGCGTTAATGAGAAACTATTTTTTACTAACAGTTTACTTAAGACTTTAAATCACTACAGAGTTACAGTAGTAGCTCAGGTGAAGGTATTTCTTTAAATCATCTTTATTCTGTATATTGTTATTCTATTTTAGAATCTGTAAAAGTCTATCTATTAGAAATGCATATAGCATTGTACCTACAACTTGAAAATCACAGTATCACACAATCGCAGAGGTTGGAAGGGACCTCAATAGATCATCGAGTCCAGGTCTCCTGCTAAAGCAGGTACTGTGTGATAGGTCACACAGGTTGGCATCAGATGGATCTTGAATATCACCATAGAAAGAGACTCCACAACCTTTCTGGGCAACCTGTTCAGTGCTCTTCACCCTCACCATAAAGTTCTTCCACATGTTAGTAATGGAACTTCCTGTGTTCAAGTTTTAGGCCATTGCTCCTTGTCCTATCACAACACACTACCAAGAGGAGCCTGGCCTCATCCATTTGCCTCCCACCTCCCTTTAGATATTTATAAACATTAATCAGATGCCCCCTCAGACTTCCTTTCCCCAGGCTGAACAGACCCAGGTTACTCAGCCTGTCCTCATAAGGGAGATGCTCCAGGACCTTAATCATCTTTGTGGCCCTCCACAGGACTCCTTCTAGGAGATCCCTGTCTTGTTTAAATATCCAACACATAGAGTAAAAAGATCAGTGGGAAGCATGCATTTAAACATATACGCAAAACTGCTGATCTTTGACAGTCAAATATGTCCTCTGAAAAAAAAGCTTTAAAATGTTTTCATAGTTTGAGAACTATGAAAGAACGGTTCATTTTAGATAGACAGGAGATAGAGTTTAATATGTAAAAATCCTTTTATTTTTTTCTTAAGTACAATAGAAGGGCAAAACACACTGTGCACAGCTTACATATGTGGTCACAATGAAAAAAAATAAAAATTGACCTTTTCCTCAAAATCAGACTAGAGTTGCAGCAACACATCAAGAAAAACATTCTGTGATTCTGTGATAAGACAAGTGCTGGTCCATTACATTCTCACAAGTGTAATTTAATCATAATTCCCATATGCCGTTCTGATAGCATTCAAAAGGAGTATGATTCATTTTTGGATCAAAAGTACGCTTTTATTAACTGAAAATGTGAAGTTGTAATATACACAAAGAATGATGTCACATAATTTAAAACCTAAAAATTACTATTGGGATACAATAAGCAAAATATGTCCTCTTAATTAAAGGTGGTTAAAAACATTATCTCCTGCTAGATGAGATGAAGCCTAAAATTGTTTTTTCAAGAATTTGCTTTTCTACTGAACACTCTTCAAGAATCATTTCACCTATGTCAATAGTGCTGATATCCAAATTATTTGAGTCTTCTTCATGAGGCTGAAATAGTTTGGACTTTGACTGAAGAGCATCTAAGTCTAAGGGTCTTTAAATGAATTACAGAGAAACTCTTCCTTGTATACCTATTGCTTCTAATTGAAAAAATGCAAGACAAATGCTGAGTAAGGAAGTTGTGGAAGACAAGAAATAACTACATTTTTGAATGTCCAAAATTTAGACTGCTTTAGCTTTTTTTATCTAAAATCACAAGTTGTTTTCTGTGAGACTGCCTGAATTCACAAGCTCCTCCACACTCAGAAGCAGCACTAAGCCAACTGAAGGCCCTCTATCTCACACACTAATTAAGGCTTGTAATTCAGGGGAAAACAGATGATCATCTAACTATTCTTACTTAATGCACTTGCCTTCCTAGCTGTGTCATCAGTTCACCTTCTTCTTCCCCCTTTGTTCAGGGAAGAACATAAAAGATTTTGAAAAACAGATCACATTGGAAATTAAAAATATGGGCGAGATGAGATTGTTGCCCAACTTTGAATACTAAAATAAAATAAAAATAGCTCAAAGGGACAAGTAAAAATATATTTTATTCCTAAGTATACATGCATGCATATATATATATATATATATATATATATATATAGCTTTTAAAATGAAAAAAAAAAAAAAACTTTGGTCAATTACATTCTGGAGTTCTCTTACATGCCTGTTATTAAAGTTAACAAAAAATTAATGAAATTTTCAATAAAAGATGAACCGGTGCAAAGACATTAGGAGTTTGATTTAGAGTATGAAACTTCCTATCCTCACAGCTGCACAATTTTCCTACTTAATTTACATAACAAATGAATTCCACTCAGATTAAAAGATTTCAGACTCTCTGTTCTGAGTGTATTTAATCATGAAGAATTACCTGGCACACTGACATTTTGCAGAAAATGAGATTTTGTACTTCTAATGGGCTATTTCTTTTCATACTATTTAAGAAGAGACCAAACCGAAATAAACTTATATACTTGCAATGAATCATGTTTTGGAAATCAGGGTCTAGGACAATTAAACAAATATCAACAATAATAAAAAAAGACTAACTATATACTTTTGTTAGCATGACATCTACAGTTTTATCTAACTTAAAATATGAAAGTTCATGCTGTTGCCAGAATTAAAATCCCAGTTTGCAAAATGCACAGATACCAATATATGAGTATCTCCACTGATGCCCAGAGGAGAATCCATCTGTTTAAAATTTTGCTGGATTATGCAAAGAAGTCAAATTCAAAGCAGAACCCAAATGCAGCTTTAGACCACACAGGCTGCCAAAAGGGAATTTAGCTCAGTACAGCTATCCTTGCAAGCAGAGTATATCACAAATGAACCTGTCCCCAGAATACCTATTAGCAAGTAGAAGTAAGGAAGAAAGTCATGACACTTGTCTAATACTTGCTTATTATTCTGGGGAAAAGTGCAATCAGCAATAGTACTTTCACACTAATACCAACAACTGCATTTGAAGAAACAGTAATAAAATAGTCAACAAGATGTCATGCATCTATCAAAATAAACTCATTAGACTTTTTGCCATACTTCTGCATCTTACCCCTTTAATGTGGTATTTTGATTACAGTGTAACAAAAAAACAAACAAAACAATAACAACAACAACAATAAAACACAATTCACCAGGGAAATATACTGAAACTCCCACATACAAAATTAAATAAGAAAAAGTGATTTCAAGTGCCAAGCTTTGTCCCCGCATAACAGAAATAGGATTGTAAGACTGTAATATTAGCAAGGCACAGTACAGGCAGCTCCCAGAGACAAAAATCAGTTATGCTCAGGATCGCAGAGGAAAAGGTAGAGATTTGATCAGACAAAAATGTGGATTCAACAATACTGGATATTCAGTAAAGACACTTGCCTGAAACTTAAAAAAATAATAATAAATAAAGGTACTATAAAGGAACTGGCACACACACCTTGGCATTCCATCCAATGCAATTCCATGGCAACATACCAACAGGCAGAAAATAAATAAGTAAAACTGTTGAAATAACTGATTTATTGTTCTGCTCTGCTATGGTCTTGGTCATTGTGCTTGGCCACTATTCCAGAGGAATAATTGTACTTGCTGGGGACAGAGCCGTCTTGCAAGGACAAATGCATTGGTTAATAAAACAACATTAGAAAACAAGTGAAGCAGCGTGGTATGGATATGTATGACAGGTGTTTATCCCATATTCAGGCGAATAACTCATTTCTCAGTTAATCTCCAACTAAACCCAAATAAGTATCTGGGAGTCAAGTTTCCAGTAGAGTCTGAAGCCCAATCCCAGATTTAACACAAGGTACTTAAGAGGCTATTTTTCTTGTAGGATCAGTCTCAGCACAGTTCCAAACAAACCCGCAAATCTCCTCTTTTGGGATTATTTCGAGTCAACCTACAATTTTAAGTTTAATACACTACTCCTCGTTCAGGTCTCTCTGCAGTGTTTTATCATCAACCATAGCCTGTTCATCAGCCCTGAAGAGGTTTCAGGAGCCACCATTAGTTCACAACAAGAGCAGAGAGTTCCCTCCCATCTTTGTCTGGAATTGTCAGATGCATTAAATATTAAGCACCTTCATCATGCTTGCAGTTTCAACAAGATCAAAAAAGTGACAATCTTCAGAAATACAATTTATTAAAACACTTCCCCACAGCATGGATTCTAATAAAGTAACTAAAGAAATCTCTTAATGAGTTACGTTGGAACATGTATTTCCACAGATAGAAAAAGAAAGAACCTCTACAGGCCTAAAAATTAAAAATAAAATAAAACTGACAGTATAAGATCCCACAGCAGGAAAACAGTAAAAGAATACTCAGATGTAAAAATTAGGAATCAAGCCATTAGCTAAAAAATAGCTACTTAAAAATAGCATTGTCATAAATACACAATGAAAAGTTTGCTGCATTTATTTGTATCTCTTTTGAAGACCTTACAACTACAACGGATTTTCAGAGTGAATGGGCAAATCTGCAGAGTCATCTGTAAATACAGAAGGCAGTAATGACAAGCTGATGCTAGTATTTGTAATCAAATGCTCTTCTGAGGACTTTAACCAGTATTTAATACAATTTGTAGTTCCTCATCTCAAAAGGAGATTTATTTGACACTGACATATAAACATGGTAAGAAAACCATATGTATTCTCTGTTGTAGATACTGTCATACCGAAACCAGTTTTTTTAAATCAGAGGAAGGCTTTACATAGAGAAAATTGGGAAGGTGTACCATGTGTCCGCTGTGCTTTTTCCATTAATGGGGTCCCATACAGTCCATGACTTCAACATTCCACAGTGCAGCTGAACAACGTGGCATGAGTAGTCTCTCTTGCCAAATCCATCACCAGCTTCATGATGTATAGTCATGGTACAGTAATACCAAATCAGAGCCGTGGACAAAATACTGCAGATTCAATTAGACACGAGCAAGGGATTATGAAGGAAATACTTGTCAGATAGACCTCTTTATCTAACCCACTGAGTATCTGCTGATTATGCTCTGGCAATACTGCAGGGAAAAGAAAGAACCTGAAGGACAACCAGAAACCAAATATTAGGATATTTGATATGTCAGATAGCAAGAAAGTTTATTAAAAAGTGTTTCCAGCTCTGCATGCATTACAAAAATCAGGTTGAACATGACAGCATGAGTCATGGGGATGCTTTCAGCCAATTTCTTTGTGCATCATGCTGCAAAAAATAAATACAAAAAAATTACATATACATGCAGGAAGTTCAGAACATTGTTTGAACTTTGCCTGAAGCAGAAGGGTTGCCCTAGGCCACAGGTGTATTTGACAAGATATTCTGTCTGCTAATACAGTGAAACAGTGAAAGTAAGTTTAAATTTTAATATTACCAGGAAGTTCACGATAATGCACAGTCCAGGCTTGAGACAATCTTGTTCTTTCAAAGCCAATTGTGGGCAACTGAAAACAAGTCTTTTTTGTCTTTAGATTAACTATATTGCATTACCTTGCAAAGATACAGATTTCATAGTCTGATCCTTCATTTCATAAGGCAACACCTGACAGTCCTACTGAGATTCCAGGCATAGACTGGTGACAGAATTACATACATTGTCTTCATTCTGCAAGAGTAGGGACAAAGAGAGCTCCAGCTTGTATATGTATAGCATTAACAACAAGAAAATGGAGTAGATCCATTTTAATGCATTGTACTTCATGTATCTCTTGTAGAAGACAGACTCTGCAAATGACTACCCAACAGATTTGTATTTTAATACCACATCCAGACACAAATCTTAAACTCAAGCAATCTGAAAGTAGAAAGAATGATTAAAAAGCCAAACTTTATAAATTAAATAGCCACATACAAAAAAGTTCCAAAACACATAGAAGTTCATCAAACCTGTCAGATATCAGCCTAATCAGGACTTCCTATTTAAGGCTCTCAATTTCAATTGATAATTTTTATGCATAATGTTGGGAAAATTTTGCTTGCTCAATTATCAAATGTTCAAATAGGCTTGCTCAATTATCTTTAACCCAAAAAGAGACAGAGTCTTTAACTTTCTTTATTCAGATAAAGGGAGAGTCTACTGAAGTTATTTTCCTGGTAGGATCTTTCAAAGCATCAGACTTTGCAGATTCCCTTTTATCTAAACCTTCCAACACATTGTCCCTCCTCTGTTCTTCATTGGCTGAATTACTCAGAGGTTACAGACTTTCCTAGTCTGCCTAATACTTGACTGTGACCTATCAGACCTGAGCAGTAAGTCCAAAGTTCATAAGTTCAAGTTGTATATAGATCTTTGTAACTAAAACCACATTTGTTGTGAGTGCACAGACCGAGCAGAAAGAACATTTTTGGTTTTTGATTTTGCGGGGTTTTTTTTTTTTTTTGGGGGGGGGGGGGGGGGGGTAGGAGGTGGGCAGGGTGGGATGCTGTAGGAGTGGTGGTTTTTTTCCAGTGGTGGTTTCTCCAGTTATGTTTTATTTCAGGTGGTTATTTTCTTTTTTTGAGGCACAGCATTCTCAGCTGTTTCTGAATGTCTATTATCCTGATGTTGATTATCCAGATGTCTATAATCAGTGTGTTTTTAGGCGATTTCCTGGGAACATAACCAAGTGCTTTCACCCAGGTATCCCAATCCAGGTGTAGATTTTTCCATGTGTTTTACTTTCCAGGATTTATTTTTAATCTGCTGGATTTCTAGGTGTATTTTCAGAGTCTATTTTTTCCAGATGTGGTTTACAGGTGATTTTCTCCCAGCTTTTATTATATGCGCATTAATTATTAGGGTGTATTCTTGATGATTTCTGGGCATTTTCTGAGGTATTTCCCAAGGCATTTATTTTCCAGCTATTTATTTCAGGGTGTTTGGCTTATTTTGTTTTCCAGGTGTTTTGGAGATGTTTGTCAGAGAAAGAAACTAAAGCACTGCACACTTCACTCATAAGAGGAAGGCAGAAATATATTTATTGATATAAATAGATATAAGATGATAATTTGAACAATGATGACAGCAACTTAACAAGATTTGAATCAAGATTCTTAGCAAGATTCTTAGTGAAGCTAGTACAGCTTAAAAAAAACAAATCACTTACCAAGGATCTGTCAATAAAGCATCACCACATCCTGGGTGAATGTCTGCACAGGCATTAAGTAAGCTTGAATGGTGGTTTTGGTTTTGTGCTTTCCAGGTGTTTTCTGCAGTTGTTTGTTTGTTTTCCCAGGTGTACTTATTTTTGTAGCTATTTATTTTCCAGGTGTGGTTATTTTAGTTTGTTTTCCCTCTGGCTGATTTTGTGTGGGCATTTTTCAGGCATTTTTAATCTGGGTGGCTATTTTGCTAGTTTTGTTTCAGGTGGGTTTTTTGGGTGTGGTGGTGTCACTCCAAATCAGTGAAGGGGTTAAATGAATCTGAAAGTTTTGACAGGATCATACTGATTCCATCTCTGAAAGAAATTTTGTTTCTTTGGTCTTTACTTTCATTTTTTTCAAAAGGCAGATTCAATAATTTTTATGCTACACCTACAAAACTAATATTTTCTTTTGCATCTCTCTTGAATGTATTTATGGATTTGGTTTGGTTGGATAATATCAAAACAATATGAGTTAATGAAAATAGGAATATAAAAAAACTACTGTAAAAACATTAAAAATATACTCTTTTTTCCCCTCACTCAGTTCGGACATTCATCATGATGAAAGACATTCATCATAGTATCACACGTAGTGATATTCCAGACTGCACAAAATGACTGGTCACAACTTCAAAATTGTGGAAATTTATGTTCCACAATAATTATATTTGAGAGGATGGGGAATTTTATCATGTAACTATTTAATTTAAAATAGGTTGTAGCATGAATATACTAGTAGACATCTTCAATCAAGTAATTAAGCTGCATTATCTGTTTATATTCTCAGATTAATGACAGAGGAAAATAACAGAAGCCTTTGAAGGCCAACCAGAAATTATCATTAAATTCAGTGCTTCTTCCTACACTCTACCCCCTTCCCATTTCATGAAACTGCTAGTTTTAGCTTTTCTCTTTATTATTGTACAAAGTCAGAATGAGGCAGACAAGTGTTTAAGATCATTTTACAGAAATAACTTTCTAAGCTGTATTTTAAACTTAAAAAAAAATTGTTTAATAAACTTTTACAGTAAGGCTGCTTAGTTCAAGAAGCTTCCACCTGTGATTCTCCTACTTAGTTTTAAGAGTTTTAAGTCAAGAATATGACATTTAAAATAAAAAGTATACTGCTTCTCTTATTTATGTCAAATCCTTAATGTGTTTTGCGTGAAAATGCAAGTACGAAATTACTTGGCTCAGTGCCCAAGGTAATTACACTCCTTGTACTGTTGTCTTGACTTGCTGCCAGAACTGGCAAAGTAGGCATTTCCCTCAGACAATTATGTTAATGAAAACTGTCAAAGTTCTTACAGCACTCCTTATTTGGTTATACTTAAGTTGTCACCTCACTTGGGTGGCTTGCTAGACTTTTGTTTTCAACAATGCATTTCTTGGCTATGTACTCATGACCTAACAATAATACCCTGAATCATGTCCCATTCCTTGCAAACAGTGTTATGAATAAAGGACCACAACCCTTTGGTTTTGAAGGAAAAAAAATAGAAAAGATAAAAAAACAATTCCCAACAGAGCTTTAACTTCAGCCTTGGAAGCTGGAGACTGATTGGAAACAATATTCTCTACTAAGCAAAGTGAGGAAAAACAAGCTGGAAACAATATTCTCTACTGAGCAAAGTTCAGGACAGAACTCCAGCTAGGGAGTTTCAATACTATTGCTATCAGGTGCCTGGCTCTAACACAGCATGGCTCATTTTCTGCTACTGAACATTATGCTCACTGCAGACTAAGACATCCCATTAAAATTCTGTATCAAAAATTGAGACACAAAGATATCTAGAAAACCTGCTAGAAAGAGGCGAGGAGACGGATGTCAAGGTCATGCCATATGCTCACATACTGCAGAGGTAACAGTCATACATACGTTTATTCCTGAATTATTGGTATTGCTTGTAGAAGTTTTGGAGAAGAATTGTTAATACATCCACATAGTCTGAAAAACTACTGAAGCTCTTTCACCAGAGAGAGCTTCAGTATGAATCCCTAGCATGGAATTCAAAGAAACAAACTTGCATGATGATGAGAGGAGTCCGTCATGACAAGGTAAGACTCCTCTCAAGACCTAGGAGTTTTTGCTTCCTTACTCTAAGTTCTTAATTTCTGCCTTATTTAAGATCTTGAGGTCTTGCATTTCTCTCTGTACTGCTGCACAGCTGTGTGGCTGAAAACGCTTCCCTTCTGGTGGTACAGTTTCCTGAGAACTCCACAAAGTGAATGCCATAGAGTTCATTGAATAAAAGAAGCTATTTACAGACTTTCCATGGAAAGTAAGCATGTGGCCTGATTAAAATCATCTGCGAATTGGCTAAAAGAAATATCAGATGGAATCTGTAGCCTCTGACTCCCTGGAGGAATGTGATAGAGTACAGTTCAGGTGCACTGTGAAGAAGCCATCGCTTCTTCTGACATCTGGATAAAAAGAAGACTGTTTACTAGAGCAACCAAGTGCACCATTCACACAAAGAACATTTGTCAGACTGTCTCAAGGAGAAAAAAACATTGCTGTGCTCGTGTTCAATCAAACCAGAGGCATGAAAGCCACAGGAGGAGGGTGGCTTGGGGCTGAGCATCAGTCTTACACATAATCTTAGTGCCACAAGTGCAGGAAAAAGAAAAAAAAAAAAAAAAAAGAGAAGAAAAGGAAAAAGAAAAGCAACCTACTGAACTGAAAACTTTATCAGAACTAAGGAGCACTACAGCCATTCCTTCTCAATCCATCATGTCACTGTACACATTAGCATTCTTGTTTTCCATGTCTGAAGAAGAAATCAAATACAACTATGTCATGCCACTCTGCAGTACCTAGGTTTTCCTGCAAGTTCACATCCTGTATCATACTTTAACAAAAAAGGTATTCAGTGAGCCTACCAGTGCTCCCTGTCTTTCTTCTGACAGTCTTCTGGACGGGAGTTCTGGCTGCATGAAACACCATGCACATCAATTATATTGACAAAAGATAAAATTTTGTTTCACTGTTCTAAAGAATAAAACCAAATAATTTCAGAGCTACTTACTAAGACACAATTTTTTTTTCCTGATTTACATTCCCTGTAAGACATTGCATTATTTTATGCTCAGGTCTCTGACACATTAATATAAAAGTCAAGCTCAATAATGAATCAACACTTTTTCCTGTGGCCACAGAGAACCTTCTAAGTGTGTAGATAGAAAATGCTTTATATACTTTAACTATAGAAAAAGAGAAAGAGTATATTGTGATAAGTCAAGAAATATACAGTTTAAAGGTTAATACTTTTGTATCCCACCAGTGAAAAAAAATACCAATCAGCGGTACATATCATTAACAAGTCTAAACATTTCTAGGAAGATACTGAACACAGATTACACTAAGTTAATTTTCACGTCAAGTGAAGTGCAAATTCTCCTCCAAAACTTACAATGTATGTAGGGCTGTGATTTCAAAAGCAAATCAATTCTTATCTATATCAAAACTAAATTAACATTGGATGGAATCTCATTTTTTCCACAAGTGACTGGAAGAAAGAAAGACCATATATCCAAGGGAATCATTTACATGTTACAGTGCTGCAGGTGGTGTCAACCACCTCAACCTACTCACCACATTTCATCAATCCACCTCCAAATCAAGGATCTTGGAAGGCAAAAAGAAGTAACATTGCAAGTGCATTCAGGATTTGGCATGATGTTTGCTTCTTTTGGCACTTCAGTAGAAGTTAGTTATCATTAATTTAGAAATCTAACATGAATTGTGTAGGATGATGCATTCTGTTTTTTAGTCTACCTTCAGACTAGAATAGAAAGTATTTATAATAATGTATAGGAATTTGAAGTGAAAAAAGTAACAGTTTTAAGTGTGTCACTGAGAAATGCTAAAGACTGAATGGTATATAAAAAAGGGGGCACTTACCAATGGTACTGATATGAAGTAATTACCATCTTCTATTTCTTAGTTATACTCACTATAACCTCTTTTTATTACATAATAGTTGATGAATACATACTTCTTAAACAGCCTTTTATACATTTTTATTCCAAACTACTGAGTGCTTAGTGAGAAGGGGAAAGGAAATCAAGTTCTGATTTCCACAACTCTTCCCAGTTTACACTATATGCAAGTTAAATTGCTTTCTAAAAGCATCATTAAGTTGGGCTATGGACTTTAGCTGTTTCACAGATGATTGTGTGCTCACTCTGTACACCAAGCCAGCTGGAAGCTGTGTGGCTTCTGCTAGTTTTGACTGAGGCCAAGTTAATAAACCCTGCTCAAAAGCAGAAAATATCAGATAGGTTATTGCATCACAGTAATGAGGCCATATGCTCCCAGGCAGCAAAGGGCATGGGTAGAGGCATGCAGGGTCAATTTAGACCGTGTGTATGGAAGGATCTAGCCTGCTCACTAAATATTGTGGTGATATGTAAGCTCAACAGTAAACCAAGTGTGCCTATGAAGCAGAATACGGCTCTCTCTCTTTTTGCCCAGTTGTTTTAGAGGAAGGAGGATAGCAAGAGTTCAATCTCATGTCTTATAGCACATCACAGAGGATGGTGCCGTACATACTCCACTCTATGTTTGTCAACTGGATAGATTTTGGCTGTGTGATGATAGTGAATGCATTCCTGCTTATGGAATCGACTGGGATAGCGTTATGGTGAAAGTTATAAACCTGCAAACTCAAAATGCTACCTCTGCTCATTGTTTTTTTTGTTTTGTATTTCTACAGTGAAGGGGAACTTCTGCACTGGAACAGGGACTTTGTTGTTCGTACTCAGTTATTCTCCTGACAGCATTAAGTATAGCTGTTATCTTGAATTGATTTATTTTTTTTCCTCCACCTGAGATGAGAGAGGTCCTCAAAAGAGAGCACGTGCATGCTTGTGTGTTTGAAGAATGAGGAAAAGGAGAATGTTCTCTTCTCCTTGGCCAAACGATATGACTGAGCCATGGCTGGACAAATTCTAAGTCAAACTCAGTGCAGAAGACAACCAGTGTAAGTGCAAGTAGAACAAGTAATGATGAAAAGTAGAAGGATAGCTTTTTGCCTATTAGTCTCCTGGAAGTGAGGAAATGGAAAAAGTAGTAATTGGGCTGGCAGTCTAACAGACAAAAATAGACAGCTTCCTATCAACACTGCTGCCCCATCTGGTGACTCCTTCCTGACTATCTCCGTCTCAGGATGTTGGTGTCCTGGAGGCTTACAGAATCAAGCAGATATAAGGCAATGAGAGGGTGTAAAAGAGATATAGGGATTGTGCCAAGCATCAACAAGCCTAGTTAGTATCCCCATTTATTCTACAGTAATTTAATTATGCATACTGGTACACAGCTCCCAAATAACTTCATCGTTTTTAGGAAGCACATAGTTGCTAGAACATATATGTACTATTCATAACTTTCAGGAGGATATGGAACTGGATCATTTTGAAATACCAGTTGACAAGTACAGCAGTACCTTGCTTTCCAAGCAACTATAATAAAATAAAACAGAACTAAATTTCCCTTTAATCATAAAAAAATATAAAACAGATCAGTGAATTTCTAATGATGATCAAACTCCAAATCTTGCAGATTGTGACAAAAATATATATATATATATATATATCAACCTATCCTAAGGCCCTGTGTTCTAAGAAACACTTTCAATTTGGTATTTGCTATCTTGGTTTGTTAAAAAGGATATGAAAATAGGAAGTAAATATAGAAACATTTAAATTTAAAATTAAAACAATTATTTCAGTGTAAAATAAATGCATATTCTATTGAAATCAAACACATCAAGAGAAAATTTTTAATATTTAGAGGGTTTGTGTTTTACATTCCATAAAGTATTGTTCATCGTGACAAGCTAGCTAGTTAAGTTTATCAGCTCCTTACATTTCACAATCTCATCTCCTATTTCTTCTGCTCTCTGACTTTCTAGAGTTCTAGAGGTGTGAAGCCTGAAATATTGATAGCTGCTTATGTTCTACATTGTTAGTTGGAAATAACACCTCTGAGAAGGTGATGAGTTGTTTCCTTGGGTTTTCTCCTCTGTCAAAGAGGAAATCACTTAAGGAAATCACAACTGTCTTGCATTGTATCCTTGGCAGAACTTGCTATGCCTCAGATTTGTTAAATTCTGACCTAAAATCCACACAGATAATATTAGTTCTGGCTTGATTCTCTGTATTGGATTAGATTCCATAAGCAAGGATCTCTGCAGAGAAATAAACCTTGCTCCTAAGCAAATTTAAGGAAGTACTACTGCTCTTATACTAATGGTGATGATAGATCTAAACTACAGATGGTAGGCAACAGAAAAAAAAAATCAAGAGTTAACTTACAAAGTCAGATTAAGTTTGTGTGGTGCAAATATTTTCTCAAATATTGAGTGTTCAATGTTTGAAAAAAAAACATTATGCATGGAGATTTTTGTCCTATTGGAGGTTTTTTGCTTGTTTTCTTGTTTGTTTTTTACATTTTTAAACGCAAATATTGCTGTTTGGCTTGCAGAATTGAAAATAGTAACCTTGTAAATGCAAACCAAGTGAACACAAAGTTCTCTACAGGGAGTTAAGAACAGAAGAAGGAAAGGAAGATATGACTTGACCTCATTCTTCAAACTTAACAACAGCAGTGTCCCGTGTATAGCAAAGCATATAAATCATATGCCTAAACAGTTTGGCTTTTAATTCTAACTTCGCTTTGACTTTGAGAACCGCTATTCATACCGAATATGGGAGCAACTCTTATTATGCATTCATCTACTTAGATCTCTGCAAAATGAGTGATGGTATGTTCTCACAGGTAGCATCAATGTTCTGTTCTCTTGTAGTAAGGTATATCAGACAGCACACACGAATCTGTATTTTGAGATTTGTGTCTTTCAACAACACATTGCAACCTACATTAAGTAATCAAAGCAATAATTTAAACTACAGCATTTTGATGTCTAAATCTAATTCACAGACAATATATTATGAAGAATGAATTACCAACACTTTACTTTTCCTTTATGTGTTTTCTATTACACGTAAGTAACAATGTGATTAAACATTTCTATAAAGGCCACAAACTGGTTATGACCTAAATATTCTACAAAATGTTACTTAAATATATGTATTTACTTAGACTTTAGATGGCTATCTATTATACCTAATAGAAAATGCATTGAAATCATAGTAAAATTAATGGCTGGGAAACATTCTATCCTCTCTTGAATACTACCTAAATGACTAGCTAATATTCCCTACTTGATTTATTCACAATTTATTCTGAAATATGAAGAGGCTGAAACCATTAAACACAAACTCCTTAAAAGAAGGGAATTACTAAGAAGCATGTAATGAAAGATGACACAGTACGAGACCTTTCTAATTTTAAATGAGGCACTGTTAGTTTGAGAATAGCAACTAGGTGAGTTCAAGGGAGATTACTGTTGCCCTTCGGGAGACACCTAAGCAAGAAAATTGAAGATGAGAATCCTTATATAAAACTTTTGTTAGCTGTATTCATATCTACTCACTATGAGGATGAAATTGATTGACATCAATACCCTAGACTTGAAAAACTCTTAGGCCATTAGCAGTCAACTAGATAGTCTAAACTACTCAATACTGTAGTTATTTAGAGTTCTGACATGATTAAAAATCTTTAAAAATTGTTTTGGTAATTGAATACTGAGACATCATACCAATGTCAGACTCATACAAAAAATAATAATACATAAAATAAAAAGAAGTTCTTGTTACTGTGCTTTTTCCACCTGTCAACGGTTTACGGGCGTTCGACCCGGTTCCGTGACGAAGGGGACGGGGGATCCACGGGTCCATGCCCCGGGAAAAAGGGAAAAGGGGAAAAGGGTAAGGAGATGGCCCTGAGAGCAAAGAACAGCGGCAACAATCTGAGGAGAAACAAACTAATTTACTAACTAAAATATCGGAATGCAAAACAATACACTATAATACAATATAATTACAATTTAAGCTGATAAATCCAATACAGAGAGAGAGAATGTCCCAAAATCAAGGTAGGCCTTACTCTACCACTGACAATAAGACGGCTGGAGAGCGAGGTGCTGCCAAGACAAGAGACGGCGGAAAAAGGGACGAGGTCTCGTGATCTGCAAGTTTTTATACTGCGAGCTTTTATCTTTTCCCTCCGGCTGGAAAATGGTAACAGAGGGGAAAAGTACTGTGGGGAATGTAGTAGTCTTTCTCTTCTGAGAGCCAGGTACATCCACTACATGATGTTATGATGTGGAATACCAATAACCGAAAATCACAAAACCATGACACCACCAATCCATTTTTATTCATCTCCATCGCTGTTCTTGAAATAAAGCACAAGATCAACAATCAAATACCCTTAAATCTTGTATGCTATGTTTACACAACTATCTGTAAATTCAAATAATACTTTAGTTATACCTTTGTTTTGTCAATTCAACATAAATATATAAATATACATGTTCAACTATTGTCCATAGCAGAATGCCTCCTTCTTGCTTTTCTGACTAGTTGAACAGTTTGAAAGGAAAAGTACCAAATAGAAAAACATGGTATAGCATCTTCTGTAGGGTACTCCACCAAAATAAATATGATGGCCTACCTTCTACTACTGTCTATACTAAAATACAAACAAGAAAGATATTATGTATGTCAAAATACTATGTCCAAGATCCTGAAGTCTCAGAATTTGAAAGGATATATTTTTGCAAAATAAAACTACTTTTCTTCCTCTCCCCACTCTTCGTCAAAAGGCACTAAGATCCAAATATCAAATAAATACAGGTGCAAAAATTGAACTTAATTTTCCTCAGGAAAACAAACATGCTTCGTAAGTGATTTTGGACCTGTTTTCCAGCCAATTTTTTTTTTTGCTTAATTTTTTTTTAGAGAAAAATAGGATGATTGGCAGTGTTTGTAAAGAGAACGAAGGAAATTTCATGCACTAAGCATCAACTTTCTGTAACATATATCCATCAATGCCTGTCGAAACTCATTTGCTGCAGAAACAGAAGCAAAAAATCTGTTTTGGCTCCCAGATTCCTAACCGCAGATCTGCCTCAAAGTACTGTTTTACACTCTGCTTTCAAAATGACTAAAAATACACATATGACAATTGCAAATATGACAAGTGAAATGAGTCATAAGGGACAAGTTGACAAATTCTCCTTTCTTATTTACTATATTGACTAATTATTTTAACGAAGTAAATTCAGACTTAAGCATTCAAACTCAATTTGGAACAAAAATGTGCTTCTAAATAATTAAAGGAAATAGAAATGGTAAAATCTATTCTCAGCTTTAGAGTACTTTAGTCCACTAGGATCATAAAGTCTTTTGACTTGCTGGATTTCAACATTTTGAATGCCATATGAAGATTGTTTCAGCTGCAGAAAAATTTAAGTTGCTCAAAACCAGTCCATGTAATAATGTTTCTATATTCCTTTTCTTTTTTCTCGATCTCTATTTTAACAACAAAGGTAAGACCTTTTTTTTTTTCAAAACATGGAAGAACAGAAGGGTATGCTCCCAGAAGCTATTAGCTGCAGATAGAACATTCTTCCTATGTGAAGGCTATTTACTGGTATCTCTTCAGTTGAAAGAATCAAGTGTAAGCATGAACAAGTATTTTGGAACAGAATTTTATTTTACTATTCAAATCAAGAGTATATGAATTAAAAAAAATAAAAACAACAACATGGATTTATTTATTCATAACACCTACCACCTAAAAAGGGGCATAAGTATTTTATAACAAGTTTCTGAATGTAATAATGCACATTGATGGTACTTCGTAGTGCCAGGATGCTCAGATAGGAGAACATTAGATGAGCTTAGCTACTTAGGTAGTGTTCCTGTTGAATATATACAGTAAGTATTCTTTCTCATCAGAAAACATTTTGTGCTTTGAGAACTCTAGGTTTGCACTGGAAGAAAATAATCTAGCTATTCTTCTACACTTTTCCTTTCAGGTTATCACTCAAAAGAAAACTGCTGAATAGGTCAAGTACTTAGTATATGATCATAGTAGATGTGTGGAATTCAAAAGGACAAAAATCAGGGCTGTCATCTCTTTTTCCAATATTTCCTCAAACATCTTTGTGGACTCTCTGGAATACCATAAGAACAGAGCAGTCCCAGGAAGATGCTATTTGGCACTCCAGAGTGTTCTCCTTCTATTTGCAAAGAAATACCACAGGAACAGTCTGTTCTTATAGTGAGATGGAAACTAAATCTCTCCACAATATTTTCGGTGCCAGCCAGCCCGTCCCCCATCTGTCTGTCAGCAGGAGAGAGAGAAAACAAATGAAAAAAATGGAAAGGAGAAGCAACCAGAATTTGGGCAGAGGAAAGAGCCATCTGCTAAGGGAACAAAAAAAAAAAAAAAAAAAAAAAAGGTGAAGAGAATTAGACAAAAAATCATAAAGTGGGTAGCAGAACAAAACCACAGCAGAAAATTTCAAGAAGAGTACAGAGCCATGCCACCACCCCTCCTACCTTGCCTGTCCCTTCTGAAGAGCTTATAGCCATCCACTGCAGAACTTCAGCTGTGGGAGCAATCCCACCACATTTCCATAATGGCAACTAAGTCTTAGTTTGCCTGCTGCACAATGGCCTCCAGCTCCTCCTGTTTGTTGCCCCTGCTGTGTGCATTGGTGTAGATGCAATTCAACTGAGCCCCTTGCCTCACCCCTAATCCTGTCATCTTTCCTCTGGGCTCATGTCTAGCAGGTCTGGTTTTATCCCTTTCCCCCTTCATATCTTGTTTAAAGCCCTCTCAACGAGCCCTGTCATCTCCTGGGCAAGGATTCGTTTCCCTCTTTGAGACCAGTGAGACACAGCAGCAGCCATCAGGCCAGGTGCCAAGTAAACTGCCCCACAGTTAAAAAAAAAACCAACAAAATTCTTGCGTTTGCACCAGCCTCTCAGCCATGTATTTATGAGGTGGGTTTTCCTGCTCCTTTCAGTATCCTTCCCTGCCATTGAAGGGATAGAGGAAAATACAACCTGTATACTTGCTCCATCCACTAACTGCATCAGTCCCATGAGGTCATTTTTGATAATCCTCAGGCTTTTCTCAGTGACTTCATCGCTGCCAGCCTGATCTATCAATAAAGGATAAGAATCAGAGGGGCAGTCCTGCATTCACGTCATTTATACAAACACTGAAAAGAACTGGCCCTAAAATGAAACCCTGCAGAACCCCACTAGTGACTGGCCGCCAGCCTGATGTAACCCCATTTACTACAGACCTTTGAGCCTGACCCAACAGCTGACTGTTCACTGAATGTATTATGTTTTTGTCCAGCTGTATGCTGGCCATTTGATCCAGAAGGATACACTGAGAAACAGCTTTGCTGAAATCCAAAATGTTGCATCTACTCTCTTCCCTGAGTCATCTAGATGGGGAACCTCATAGCTAAAGGAAATTAACTGTTAAGTGGAACTTTTCTCTCATGTACCTGTGTTGGCTGTGACCAATTGAATTTCTAACTTCAAGGCTTTAGAAAATGCACAGGCCTGTTAAGTACTGTGAAATTGAGATTAGCATCAGTTGAAAAGAGTTCAGTTCTTGCTATTGTTCTAGGACTGGGTGACTTGCAGAGGTACCTTCCAGCCTCAGTTAGTTTGTGGTTTTGTCTTTCTGGAAATGCTACCCAGTTGTGCGGCAGTGGTGTGCTCAGCACCCTATGCCCACATTCTCCCACAGAGTTCTCTGAGGACAGAGCATTTCTTCACACAAGCAATTGATTAGCATCTGTGCACCAGCACTCAGGAAGTGTCTGGGACAGGCAGGTTCTCCACTTTGCCCTCAGTGAACTCAACAAGATCTTCTAGTGGTGCCTCTCACTTGGGCCCTGCTTCAGCCTACTCGATGTTCAGGAAAGTGTCTGAGTCATCAAGCTGCACCCCAAGAGCCATCTCGATGGAGAATGTGTTCATGGATGGGGTGGTCAGCTTGATCTTGCACAAGTGGCAGCAGTGCAGTACCTTCAGGCAGCAGTCATGCGACTGAGGCAAACACTTCCAGGCTGCTTTCACCTGGTTCTGGAGCCAAGGCGTGCTTTCCTCCATGTGAAAGTAGGAGTCCTTACAGAAGGTGTCAAGGAGGCTGGGCTCCTGTTTTTCTCTCGGCTCATCCTGAGTGTGGTGGAGAAAGCAGAGCATATCCCTCAGCAACTGCTCCCTCGTGCGGGTGTACTCCAGATTCATGTGAAAACAGGACTTCCCTGCCAGCATCTCCTCTGCTTTGCCCAGCTTGACATGGAAAATGTGCCCAGAGGGAGGCCTCAGGGGCACAAGCAGGCAGTAGAGGATGTTGTCTTGGTGGGCACTCCAGCCTTTGTAGACACAGGCCACCACAATGGCCGGCTGCAGACAGAGCACGAAGCTGTGGCAGAAGAGTCCTTGGCAGGCACGAAGAAGGTCATCCACCAACTCCTCCACCAGCTGGCATTTGTCCCTTATGTATGGTGTTGGCCACTGGATGCACTTGCTCATGCATATCCCCATCCATGTGTTTAATTCCCAGTGGGATGATTCCCATTAACACCAAGGTGATGAAGACCACATGAGCCATGGCCACTAGCAGGTGTGTACCGCACTCCCTGAAGACCTAGGCTGCAGTGCCATGACATTGCCTCTTTTATAGCCTCCTGACATGTCCCGTTGTGATTCATTCCACTACTGTCACAGACATAGCCACATCACTGCACTCCTCTTTCCTCTCTCCTGTTTCCTCTCTAGTATAATGAACGGTCAATCCTGAACATTTCAAAATTAGGAATTAAGAATCAAGAATTTTTGAAATTAAAAATTAAGATTTTTACATTTCAAGCCTTGACAGCTTTACCAGAAGTTGAAGCCTGAGTTTTTGACTTTCTATCTCAGTTGTACTACAAATGAAACACGATAGCACAATCATTCATGGTTATTTAATTCATGCTGTCATAAGGATGATTAACCTAATACTTTCCCAGTGCATTGGGAAAGCAAAGAATCATTCAGCTTTTGGAAGCTTTCTATTACTGCTACTCATGAACAAAAGTAACAGGTAATAGTAATGAAGTTGGAAATTCCGACATAATTATTATTCTGAATAAATAATTTATTAGCTTTGTAGTTACTAAAGAATTATAATTTTTTAATTTATGCAGAGCCAGTATTCCAAACTCCGAATAACACCATTTAGGATGCAATAGAAACATGCCGTTCCAACAGGCAGTTGTCCTCAGGAATACACTACCTGTGCAGATGTTTTTGTTTTTTTTTTCACACAAACACAAAGAAACAAAATAAGATCAAGTGGACGTTTTTGTGGGTATATACTTCTAAGTATACTCATAATAGCTGCACTTAGAATTTATTTTTAGATGTAGAACTTGGGACCATAATAAAAAGGAAACAAAAATTCTTACACAAAGCACATCAGATAAACCTTTTCAAACATAGCTTATGTCTTTCCGTTTCAATTGCCGAATCATTAAGAATCCATTATTCAGCAGTTATGTTCTTTGTATATTTGCTGCTAACTGTAAGCTACCTAAAAAGAAAGTACTAAGTACTAAACATGAGCTAAACAGGTATGGCAGTGGCAGCATAATCATGCTAAAACTCACTATTTGTGAACAGAACACTTTTGCCCATCATATTTCAATGTAATTCTCCTCTCCTCTTTTCTCTGTTATCTTACATGGATCACTTCTTCTGTGGCAACTGGCTAGACTATGCATACTACAGAGTTTATGAGACAGTAATTTTCTAAAGACTTTGCTTCTTATTTCTTTATCTTGCATTCCTAAATTTAGTGGCTCATCCAACTAAATATGTAATTCTTGTCCTGACTTGACCAGAGTAGTTCCTAGTACTTCATCATAAATTATCATCACTTCTTCTCATTTTAATATTAAAACTGTTCCTAATTTGTAGTCAGTCTTGTGCAAGCATGAACATATCAAATGTACAAGCATAAACACATCAAATTGGAAAAAGTAGATGCAGATTTCTTTCTACACTTAATCTGTTAGATTTTATTGTCTCACATAAATTTTTAGAGGTCTCCATGATGCTCTCCCAGTGGTATACCAGAAATCAGTTACAGAAGAAAACATACTTGTCTTGAAACATAACAAGAGCATTTGGCAAAAGATTTCTGTATACGTACAGCCTTTGATGTTTAATCATGTCAACACATATTTAGAATTCACATCAAGATATTGGAACATCTTTGAGACAAATTTATAATTCACAGTGTGTATGAATTAACATTTATTCAAATATTATTGATTGCTGTTCTAGAAACATTTGTAAAAATCATAACATTCTCAAGATGATTGTATGTGCCATTTTTTAATCTCATTATTTTCTTCTTTAGAATTGTCTTCTAAAATAGACTCAATATTGTCAAAATTTGCTCTCCTAAACTAATGCCATCCTGTTTTTTTTTGTTTTGTTTTGTTTTGTTTTTGTTTTGTTGTTTTTTTTCCAATAGGTTGATAAATTAAATAGGATTGTGGAACTTGAAACACATATCTGAATGTTTTGTCCAAATTTTGTGATACCTTCATCTAATTATTTTTTTTTTATACTGCTGACTGCATTTACTCAACTAGTAAATAATATGCGATTTTCAAGAACAATTTCTAAACATATATTTATTACAAATATCAGTTCAGTTTTTTCTTTGTTGAAACATGTGCACTGCACTGATTCATGAAAAAAGAACACAACAATCTTTTAGCTAAGTTTAATTGACTTGAGTTTGAAACCAAATTTGATATTTGCAGAATGATTTAAACATTGTTTATTTAGTTCTGCTGATGTGGCTGTAAGGCCATTATGCACAGCAAAGAATAATGATATTTTAATATGCTCTTAACTTCTCTATATAGACTGATTTTTTTATATACTGTGCCACAAACTTGCATAAATCAGAACAGAAAAACACTACCAATTATTATTATTTGAGGATTAGAAAACAGAGTGACGTACATCCTCTACATCATTACCATTGTGAGTAAATTCAATTAAAATTTTACTTTCTACTGTTTACAATAATTTCCCAACCAGAAATTATTTTTCAGTTCCAACATAATCAACAACCAACATTCACTACTGTTGGCTGTAGAAAAATATAAGCATTTGGAAAAGTCAAAGACCTGTACGTTCGTCTTAGAGGATGAGGGTAGAAAGGCTACAGGTGGTAAATCAAGCTATGTTCCCCTATTGTTGCCTTGAAAACAGGAGTTAAAACAATGTCTTTTACTCTGCTTTGTACTGCTGACAGAGTCCGTGGTGGTGATCTGACATGATTATTCAACGGAAGTGATAATATTTCTTCAGTTGTTCATCCAGTTTACATCAATATTTTTGGGCACTGCTGGAGCCTAGGGTTACTGCAACCTATCATAACTACTGGGGCTATCTATGATGTCACAATACAGATTGCCCATTTATCCAAAGTTTAGTGTGTCGCATATTTAAGATACTTTTAACAGCTAAGAATCCCTTTCCAAAGGAGAGATGTTCTCTTTCTGAAGGAGCAAAACAGCACAGCACAGGATACATAGATTAGAACATTGATTGTGGGAACAGGTCTCTCTTGTTCACTGTATCTAAATCTGACCTTTTTTTTCTGTTTTTTTTTCCTGTTTTTCTTTTCTTTTTCCTATTGTACAAGAGCATAATACCTCAATAGGGTGTGCAGGAAATGGATATTTACTATTCAGTTTCATTCTAAGGAGGCTGTCTAATGTATAGCCACACGCCTTTAACATCTTCATTGTAATTTTGTTCTCTTTTACTTACTCCATGCCTGAAGTTTAGTGTTATAGAACAATGTAATGAGCTGCTGCCTCCAACAACCGCTATTGAGAACGTATGCTTTGGCACCATGACCGATAAAGCCACCAGGCATGACATTCAACCATATATTTTATCTACTATCAGCTGAGCATTTGCAAATACTGATCATTTTATCAACTCATGCCTGATCTTTCTTTAAGCACAGGGAATGATAATGAACTTAATGCAAAGCAAAAATAATTGCTAGTGTGCTAAACAATAATCTAGCCTTTCTACCTCCTTCCCAGTCCACACCATCTCAGACTTCATGATTCTTTTATACATTTTTACTGGTCTTTCATATTCTTAATGTATGTTTCTAACTCAGGTTTTTCTTTTGATCTTCACAGTTTGGGAAGCTATTGTTTATAGAGATTCTTCTATACATGTTTTTTTCACCTGTCTTCTCTACTTCATGTGGCATTTTCCATTAAGATATTTCTGTAGTTGATGGCAGATACATTTAGCAATAAAGCACTGCCAGCTTGACTTAATCAGAAATTCTGAGATCAGTTGAACCTCTAGGAGATAATGTAAAGAGAGGATACCATAGAAAAATCAAATTTCACATAGCTTAAATGGGAATTTAAAAGTGGACTACTCAGTAAAGTCAAATTTCAGACAATGTTTTACTAGCCCTCTCTGGCAAAACAAAACAAAATTAACAACCAAAAATAACGTTCTATGCATAAACTTGGGAAGAAGACAAAATTTTCAGCCTTTACTTATAGGACATCAGCAAAATATTATCTGTGGTTTGGAGCCAGCATTACATAGCCTAGATTAATTGCATTAGATTTACTGATCTTTGGAGTGTTATGCTACAATAATAAAACATCTCTAATTATGGAGTAACCTTGAATTAATCAAAGGAATCAAGTTAATAAAAAGATAATGTTTTGTTAAAGCTGATGGAATTAGAATTGGTGTTTCAATCAACTGTCTTCCCACTGCCTCTTCAAAAAAAAATCTGAGAACCTGTTTTCAGGCAAAATTTGCAATATTCATTTCTGAAATATATCTATTATATATAGAATCACTGAACATTTCTTAGTCATACTTTTTGTGGCAAAAGATTGGGCTGGAATTTGAACTACTTCTGCTCTCAATTTTTGAGGTATGATAACACTAAGAATTAGAGATAATTCTGCATCGGAACAATAGTCAGAGGAAGAACCTGATCTGTAGGAAGAAAAGTTATATATATGAGCTGAACAATGATGATTTGTAGCAGAGATGTAATTATTTTTAAAAAATCTTTAAAAAAAGAACAAAATTATCTTTTCAGCCATCCCAAATAAGAATGCTAAACATTGTATAAATTATGTTTATGCCAGCTTTTTGTAACTCAGAGAATATTAGTTGGGGTAGAATTAGTTTCTTCTTCCACATTGTCTGTTAGAATATAAGATTCTTACTGCTGATCACATTACATTTTTTGTTTACAGAGTACTAAAGCCTGAGATAAATTAAAAAAAGTCTAAAGCGTAATAATTTCCTATCATAAAAATAAGAAAAAAACAATGTTTATTCATAGACATCTATATAAAAATAATCATGTGAAGAGGAAGAAGAGAAACGGAGGGAGAGAGAGAGACTATATTTTCAGTGTTTTAAAATTCAGGGAAGACATTTTCTAATGAATTACCTCAGAAGCAGAATTTATAATATTAAACAAAAGGAAGATTATAGAATATATTTCTCTGTGTTATAATTTCATAGAAGATAACAGGCCTATGGGAAACAGGATGTGAACTTAGTTCAATCATAATTCCAGAAGTTCTAAAGGAAAAACCAGTAAAATTTCCATGTGATTTCAGTGATCCACATCAAAAGCCCAACTAACACAGAAGCACTGTCTGTTCTCCAAAGCTGTCTACTTCTGTAGACACTTTTGATTCAGATGCAATGTGACAGAGAAAACAATAAGAATGTACAAAATGCACTGCACAACTTAGATCTTTCAGGTAGTTCCGTTTAAGTCTCAGCATTTACCACACATTAAAAGACAACTTGAACAACTACCTAAATATCTAAGGAAATAAACCTCTTCTTGTAAATTATTTTGTCCTTATAGTTTGTTCTTATTGCTATCTTATTTTTAAAGATGCCATCATTACATTAGAGTAATTCCCAATTCTAGAATGTTGTTTTTAGACCAAGAAAAATGAGAAAGATGCAATGAAAAGTGGTATGCTTCAGTTTTAGCTTGCCCATGAAAAATTGAAATTGTGAATTTCTACAGTTTTCTTCACAACTACTTGCTCTCAGCAAAGCAGCTCAGAAAGGCATACTTTTGTAACCACATTTGTCCAAACACAGCCAGGTCACTGTAATGACTGGCAGAAGTCACACTGACTCACGAGGTTCATCTCTGAGATCTACTATGGTAAAGAAGTTTTTCTGGAGAAAGCCCATGCTATAGTGAAGAGAAGTGTCGCTAACATTTTCTGAAGTTTTCTGTATCTGCACTGTTTGTTTAAAGGCATGAGTGCTTTCTTCATAAAATCATTCACTGATGGTATACACATATTCTGGATTCAGTAGCCACTAACCTTTCTCATAAATTTCCATAAAAACCACTCCAGAATTTTAAATGACTGATTTCATAATCTCATCCATTTTAAAAAAAAATTATACTTTGAATGGATATGACTAAAACAACTGCATCTGTGTTGACAGACATATGGTCATTAAAAAAAAAGAAAAGCAAGCTCATTTCATATCTTAACCTGTTCATTTATCACTCTCAAGTTGCCAAAAATTGCTATGCAAAATCTGTCAATTTTTAAATGCTAGCTACTATACATTCAAAGGTTTGTTAAGGAATATTTCCTTGACTCCTATCACACCTAACTATGCACCTGTCCCCATGTCCTGCATACACGTTGAAATAATTCAAGGTAGCAAGATCCTTTCAGGGTCTAAAGGGGGGTATAAGAAAAAAGAAGATAGACTCTTTAGCAGGATCTGCTGTGATAGGAAAAAGGGAAATGGTTTCAAACTATATGAGGGGAGATTTAGACTGGACATAAGGAAGAAGCTTTTTTACAATAAGGGTGATAAAGCAATGGAACAGGTTGCGGAGACAGGTGATGGATGCCTCATCCCTGGATACACTCAACGCCAGGCTGGATGGGGCTCTGAGCAATGTGATCTAGCTGTAGATGTCCCTGTTTATTGCAGGGGAGTTGGTCTAGCTGGCCTTCAAGGGTCCCTTCCAACTCAAACGATTCTATCATTTTATCATATAACAAAAAAAAAAAAATTATCAAATCATTCTATGATTCTATGATTTTGTGATGATTCTGTGATAGGAAAGCAACATTAGTCTATCACATCCGAAGAGCTACATAGGTACTTTTTCTTTTTTTAGACAAAATGAGAACCCAAAACTTGTCTCCAGCCTTAGCTTTCTAAACAGTTAAATTCTTTCTCAGAGGTGGCTTCCCCAGGTATTGGCTGCTAGGAACATTGTAGGTAATGATTTCTGCAGGATGTTTTGTTAATCACAAATTTCACTAAAAAAAAATTAAAAATCTCACCCACCAAATCTCCATGCTGTGAATATTTTTAAGACATAATTTCTGCAAGGATCATATTCTGGCACTTCAATTCCACAGAGCAGTACTTGGTTCCCAAAGAGCAGCTTTATTTAATTAAAGAGATTCGTTTCAGCAGGGAAAGATTAGCCACTCTGAGTGAGAATAGTGGAATTCAGCCTGAGATGATAGGACAGACTTTGCAATGCCAGGTTAACATATTATTTTATAATATCCAGGAAATGCATATTTCCTGAAACAAAAAGAGCTATAAAAGAGGAACAAATGCTGTCTTCATTTAAGCAAGGCTGCTGCTTTTAATTCTTCTAATTGTGTTAAACTGCTAATAGGCTAATTTGAAGAGCCCAGCACAATCAAGAGACTGATATTTAATTAACAAAATTGTGCTTCACACAATGCCAGACGAGGGGTCAATCCTTGAATAAGTAGTTCCCTAGAGGGAGAAAAGCATTATTAATGCTGCAGAAATTCACTCTTCTGCTGCTAAATAACACTGATTGGGCAGGACACTATTGTTCCTTAGTTACTTCCTTCAGCATAACTTTCCCTTTCTTCTATGCCAGCTTTTCTTTTTAACTGCTCTCTATATATTCTCTCACCTAGATTTTGCCTTATATCTCATTTTAAGCATTTGAAATTATGTACGTAAACTCAAACATGGCTGGACTCTGACAGTGTTATTCATGTAAACTTCTGCCTTGGTGATGGTAGTGTCATTGATTGCAATTTAGCTTGTTTGTGGAAGTTCCAGACTATGTCATCAAAATGGCTGCATCTGGCTTTAAAGGATTTTACACGCCATTAATAATGCTAGGCAAACTTCAAAGGATTCATATAAATGCTTGAGAGTTCAGCTACTATCCCAGTCAACCTATACGTCTCAGCTTTAGGATGAAACCCTGTAAGAGCTGATTACCTCAGTTCAATTTTAGTTCTAGGGACTGCTCAGAATGAAGAAAGGTAGCAGCATCCGGCCCCGTTCAGAAAGCATGCACAGAGCTTAAGTAGTGAGAAACTGTGGGGAATATAGATGAACCAGAAGAGGTATTTTAACAAGCAAAGAGAGGCTCCTTGATGAACATATTCAAGAATCCTGGCAGGCATGATTTCATAGGTAGAATAGAGAATAATTTTCAGTCAGGCAAGTTTCTTGCTCCTTAAATCAGAGTAATTTTAAATAAAAGTTTACTGCTGCTTAACTCCAGCAACATCCAAAAGGATATCAATGAATAGCAATGAGGATCTTTAAGGTCAGTTTTTTGTCAGTCACTTCCTCTTCTTCCAATACTAAGTGGAATAGGCCTTAGTCAACAATCAGACTTCTCAGTTAGCTGTAAGAGTTGATTCCGGCTCAATATTTTCCATAGCTGATATTCTAATTGTTACCCTCAGATGCTTTAAATTGAGTGACCTTCTGTTATTTGTAATATGACAGTTATGTGATGATGACAAAAGCTTCAATGAGTGAGTTTGCATAAATGAATGCATAAACTTAAGAATGAAAATCTAGTTACACTGCATGCAACAACTGCAGAGTTCTCTTTCTGTCATTTCTTGTTCTTACAGATGTTAGCCTATGGACAGCATTCAAGAGTTAAATATAACACCTTACTATTTCAGAGAAAATGGCAAATTTCTACAACATATCTGAATGATTCATCACTGTGACTCAAACTGTAGACAGTGCTTGTGCAAAAGATCAAGCATGGCATTTTTTATAGAAAAAAAAAATAAGACTCAATTAAAAATATAGTGGTAGAGCAATGATGAAGACATGGGCATGGTATTTCAGCCTTTGGTAATCAAAGAAAAAGGCAAACTGCAATTACATTCTACCAGCTGGTAGGATACCAGAAATATTTATTCATTGGACATGACCGAATTCATTTTAAAGTTCAATAGAATTTACCAATACCGTCTTCTCACTTCACAATGAAAAAATTGGTTCAGTTACTTCATAGATTTGAAAATATTTCCCTTGAAAAATGTCACTTCTTTTCTCTTTTACTCAGTGCATTTGTATGATTCATCTTGAGAGCTCACAAATTTAGAGCTTCAATTGCATCAATGTAACTACAGAAAAAGAAGTTTGATGGTATATCCTGGGGGGAGGGGAAGATTATCAAGAATATGAGAGCATGTCTATGATCTAAATGTAGGAACTATGAAAATTCTTTACCATCATTTGTGAATCAGTAACTATGTTAAAACCACCAAACAGAATACAAAGTCTTTATTATGAGAATAATTTCAAGTGGTAATTTCTGGAAGTCCCTTTAGAATAATCGTACACTCTTAAGATAAATTATTTATAAGCCTACATGCCTCTAATATATTTAAATAGAACAGTTGTCTGAATCAGAAGATAAACTTTTTTCTATAGGTGAACTACATCTTAGTAACAAAGATTATTTTAATAGACATTTGATTTTAAATTGAGTCTTCCCCATCTGTTCCACTCTCTTATTATAAACATATATAAAAAAACATGATTCTGAATTACATCTTTAAAATTTAGATAAATTTACTTAAATATATATGTATGAACCTTATTCAAACATTAGCTTAAGTTAACAAACTTTTTGCCAAATTAGACTGACGCATGCAAGTAGACAGACATGAAGCATATTGCAATAAATTTAATTTACAATACAAATGAGTGGCTAAGTTCCTAATTGCAATTTTCAAAATGCTACTAAATAGCATTAAAAGAAAAATGATTACAAAACAATAGACGCTTTTGTCCCAAAAGTGCTCATGCAAGTCTGTATCTTTCTATAAGAAAAAAGTGAAAGGAATTAAGTAAATAAGATACATGGTTTTATTTATGTGCTGCAAGACTATGGTGTTTCAAACATGGGACTGAAGTTCAGGTTTACAAAACTATATTTAGACTCTTAAATGTAAAGGCTATCTTGATTTTTTTTTTTTTCTGAGATATTAATCAGCAGGCTCTGAATTCAGTATACAGGCTTCCTATTTAAACTTGTATTTGAAACTTTCTACCATCTCTACGGAAAGAACCAGATGGTAAGATATTTGATAGTATTTCATGAGAATGAGACTTTCCAGCATCCAAGACCAGTGCAGGCAAACTGTGTTAAGTTTTTAGTACAGAATCCCTAACTGAGAGGAACATCCTGAGCCTCTTAATGACAGACTTCATGATTTCTATACCATACTGAAAGCATTACACAGCAGCTTCCAATATTTAAAACTTAAGCTTATAGAGATCTTAAATGCTACTTTTTTTTAAGGAAGAAAGAAGGAATAGTTGATAAGCATTAAGAATTTTTTTTGTGGCTGTCTTACATTTTCATAGAAATGTAGAATCATAGAATCTTTAGAGTTGGAAGAGACCTCTGAAGGCCAAATCATCCTCTGCAATGAACAGGGACACTACAGCTAGATCAGGTTGCCCAGGGCCTTATGCAGCTCACCTTTAATGTCTCCTGGGACAGGGCATCAACCACATCACTGGTCAACCTGTTCCAGTGCCTCATCACCCTCACTGTAAAGATTTTTTCCTTATATTTAACCTTAATCTACCTTTTTGTGCAACTGTACTAAAAAGGAAAGAAGATGGGGAGAGATGGATTTTCTTGACACAAATAACATAGGAGGACCTGTCTGTATATAACCTTCAGAGACATGACCGTAGATGACAAGGGATATTTCAGTTTGTTCAAAGTCTGCCATTAGGCTACTGTAGGAAGTCACCACAAGTGCATGGTTGCCTTTTCACCAAGAACCAAACTTCACCTTCACTGTTTCCCCAAAGTTCTTTCTCAGAGTAACTGTTATGAATGGTTGTCACTTTTCATTCTGCTTCCCTGGGTACACTCCATGTTTATCTTTACAAAGTTATTTATCAGTAGAATAAAATTAAAATAAAAAAGTTTTTTTTGTCCTATTGTTTTGTTAAAACCTGTTTACATTACCTTTTCACAGTGAGATAGCACTATACTCAGATACACTACTTAACACTAGGTGGTTCTGTCACAAAAAACAACGCCAAATTGTTTTTAGCCCCCATGTAAATTCTTTAGAAAATGAGTTTGAGTCAGCCACATTGTGGTGATAAGCTGCTAAACATGTCAGCAGCCCACAGAGGAAAAATCCAGTAGTACATACAAATTGTGAAATTAATGAATGTGTGCAAATGGCCTTTCCATTAAGTATGCACAAATACTTTATTTTTCTGCAAAAAAAGAACAAACACAGCAGACAAAAAAAAATTAAGTATGTGGAATACAATGTTAATATTTTTACAGGTGTTAAGATGAAATACAAATATAGTAACCAATACTGATTCCACCATAGGATTTCCTGCTGGTGAGACATGGTAATGAAAAACAGTTTATAGTCTGAGTGATGCAGATAAGATGCTCATCACTGCCTCTTTCTGTTCCTGCTAGTTGAGGTAAGTTAGCTTTGTCAACCTCAGATGGACAGTGAATAGGTGAAGAGATGTCAGTGTGAGCTTTGCATTAAGCAACTAAACATTGTGGCATGTTTGACTTTTGGAGAATGATGCATCCGTATGTTCAAGTAGAAAACAGAGTTGTGCATCCTGTTGCATAACAAATGCATTTTCATCTCAGGATCATGATAGTATATGAAATTTATTTACATATTTGTCTTTTTTTTCTTTCTGTTGTAATAACAAGCACTCTGGACACAGCATTTAGCGCTACCTACTTCAGCGACAGTAAAACAAAAAATAATTTTAAGCTTATCAATATTTTAGTCATACACAAAAAAGTGAGAACAGTCATCTTGTCTGTGCACCTTATCAACATAAACTCACACATAGCAAGAAAAGAAGAGGAAAAATAATAATTTTTGCTTCCACTGCGTAAGGTAAAAACATAAAAATAAATGTACAAAAGAAACAGCCTCTTAGAAAGGTGAGATTCCTCTGGTAACCTCCAGCTCTGTAAGATACATTCCAAAACTAATAATGAAAACATGGGTGTACTTAGGAGAACAATGGAGCAACAAGGACAGATACAATCACACAATGATACATATGGGAGCATTAAAAATACAAAAAGTTGTATAATGCAGGTGCTCAATATTAAAGGATTTTGCAAAGATTTGTACTGTTGTAACTGGGAAAAAAGTCAACCATTTTGTCAAAATTTCTTCCAGTTTCTAAAAGGGAACAGTCAAAGAATCTATCTGGATTGTCTGACCGCACACTACAGTCTGATTATTTTCACTTATGTTATAATTTTATGCCAAAATGTTGAGCAAGCTGCAATTAACAGGAATAACAGATCATTCAGATAAAGGCAAAGGTAAGTGATCCAAACACAATAATTAAATCAAGGAATTAGTGAAACAGGAGGGCAAAAACACTTAAAAGTATGAGGGAGAGTGAATAATGGCAAAAGGAAGGGGAAGAACTATCTAGAGACCTACTTTTAATGAATGAAAAACCTATCTCAAGATAGAAGGGATAAGTAGGATGTAACAAATAGATAATGAGGAGTTGCTGCAGAAGTTTCTTACAAATAACAGACAACAACTGAAATGATGTCTCCAGGGTAAGCATACAATATAAAGGTCTACCTTAGATTTTAAAAGTCTGTGGAAATGAGATACATTGCTCATACTGATAACCTGAAACACCTCTACTTCTACGCTTTAGAATGATAATACTTACATTCTTACAGGAATATTTGTTATTATTTTATTATTATGACAGAGTTGTTATTATGATGAGTTTGGAATGAAACTGTATGTTTTTAATCATTTCAGAGTCCTCTAAAAACTGAAAGTTTAGAAGTTATGATTGATTTTTTTTTCAGGTGTGATTAACATTTTCTATTTTCATTAATTCATTAAAAGCTTCTATTAAAATGTGTACTTTTTCAAAACCAAATATTTTTGTATCATAAAAATATTTTCCTCATAGTTACGTATAGTTAAAACTGATTAAAGGATTAATGTCTAAAATCCAGTCTTCATATGCTCATACCAACCCTGATACACCATCACTGTTAAGGCTAAAAATAAAAAAAAATATATAAAAATAATATAAAAATTTAATTTAATATAAAAATTATTTTTAATAGCCTAATTCTCATTACAAACACACCAAAAAAAAAAAAATCCTAGATCCAGAAAAATAAAAAAGGAAGACCCTAAAAACCCTAAAGGTGATATATCAATTAAATAAGGTTTATATATTAATAGAAAATCTCTTATTTAATTCATAAAGGGCCAATTGCTGGCCTCTTTGATAGATATGTGCCACCATCTTCTCTACAAAGGTCTTGAACATATTAAAGATTTTAGCCATTTCCTCACAAGTAACAATCTTGTAAAAGAATGTTTATAATTCTTTTAGTATAAACAGAGGAAAGGTGTGTTGAGGACCTTTTTGGCTCTAGCAAGATTGTGGTTCAACGATTACTTGGAGGCAAATATTTCAGTATAAAATTGAAAGCTTGATTTCTTAGAAAAACATTATACTATGTGTCCACCTCTGAGCCCAAGAACTGTTCATTCTCTCCTAGTCTTTGCTTTAGCAGACACGATAGATGATGAATTTAAATCGTAGCACTTAGGCTACTCTGAGAAACTCCTTCCATGCCCAAACATTTGAGAGGGTAAAACACTTTTCTTCACAAATACATTGAGATTGGTCCTCTCAAATAAGCAGGATACTTAGTGCCTCATTAGAGAAAAAAATACAAAATAGCTACAACATCTATAAACAAGTAATCAGGATTCAGCGAAAAAGGTCGGACCTGGATGACAAGAAGAAACATGTAACTAAGTAGGGCATCAGCTGGGCATAGAAACTTTTATGTTTTGGTATTTATTAGATGCAGTCACAACAAGCATTCATATGAAACTAATTGAAACTGTAATGAATGATGACTGATGAGAGGATATTTGTCTGGCTTCAATAAGCATCATTTCTGAAACAAGGTTTTTTCCTTCCCTTCATTTCATTTTCATGAAAATCTATGGATGTTCTCATTAGGGACATTGGACATAAACAATAACAAATTATAATAAAGTTAGTATATCACACTTTCCTCAATATCTATACTTCCCCTCACATTACTAGGAACAAATCATTATATCTATCAATTCCCCTTTAACAAAGGCATCAGAATCGATATCCATTACTAGACATTTCAGCCTAAGATATGTCTCTCAACAGCACCCGTACAGGCTTAGCTCAGGCTCAAGAGTGTTTCCTGTGTGTTTAGTCTTACTAGTATGTTCTTTGATGTGCTACCTTCCATTATTCTATCAGAATTAATTCAAAATTTTAATTGGCATCAGTCCCAATGAATTGAGTTTTTATTAATATTTTATTGACAACACTCTTGAAGGAACAGTTTTTTGAGCCCTCATCTGAAAGTAACAGGCAATTTGTGAACTCAGCACACTATACATGTTACTACCCTAGAACCTGAAGACACAGTCAACAAATTATATCACCTATTCTTAAACAAGAAAACAGTTTTATGGGAAAAAATAATGCTTCTTAACATGATGGCCCTGACACTGCAGATTAATGAAGATAAAATTTCAGAATAAATGTTACAGATTATAAACTTGGCTCTCTCGTGTTCTAAGGTCCAGTCAGAATCATTTCCCAGTGCTTTACCCCTTCAAGACATTTGTGGGAAATGTTACTCCCCCCCAGTAGTGTGTTGGCAGCTATTACAACTGTTGCTTCTGTTCATAGGGACATTTTTTCCATAGGAACTTCAAAGGAACTGTAACCTACAAAAGACAGCTGTCTCAAGGAGAATTGAATGGTTTTTCTTAGACAATAAAATCTGGTAGTATCTGCAAGGGTCATAAGGAATACCTATAGTCATCTGCAAGATAATAGACGGGGGTTTAACGCTTAAACTCTTAAGTCACAAATTGTTCCAATTCCCTATATTAATCCCCTTATGGTCAGTATTTGGCTTCGGAGATAGAAATTTGTATCCAAGATTGGCACAACACTGGAACTGGAAGGGAAGGAAAGGATCTAATTTCTAAAAATTCCATAATTGCATTTATTCTGTCCTTTGGAACATAGACTTTCTCCCAAGAAATGGCATCTTTATTTCTTCCTCTATTGAAGTACCCATGGAAACCTACATCCTTTTCTAATCATGAGTGTTTGGGGGTAACTAAACATGTTATGCTAAGCATCATATAAAAACAACCTTAGTTTTTATTGCTATGTAGGTCACAACACAGCACCCAAGGATTTTCCCAATACAAGAAATATGACATGGTGTTAAATTTTCATACTGTTAAGGACAAATGGAATGCATGGAAGTTATTAAAAGTTATTAAAAACTTCTTTGCATTAATTTAAACAATTTTCTCTTACTTCGAGGGCAAAAGTGAAAGTGAAATTATATACATATTTTTCCTAAGAAATACTGAGATCATGAGGGTATGACATGAAAGCATGCATGGGAGATTAATTTACCTCTCTTTATTCAAGAGAGAAAGTAGATTGACAAAGCTGGTTGTAGCCAAGAAGTTCTAGAATTCTGAACCCTGTGTTAGCAAAGCACTAGTTGATACAAAGCACTGTGCTCATTCTATTTCTTCTCAAGAGCAATCAACTGTGTGGGGACTCATTCAGGCAGTAGTATACCACAGGAAATGATGCCACTCAAAGAAAAGAAAGTATCTTAATGCACCATTTACTTTTGGAGAAATCTCTGATTTTGCTGTTTTTGTTGGTGGTGGTTGTTTGTTCCAAAAATAATTATTGATATTCAAAGTTATTCAAGCAAAAGAGAGAGAAGTCAGTGTTCTTGAATAGCCAACTTCATGTCACTGATTTCAGTCTGTATTCATTACACCGCATATACTTCTTCTGCACCACATATAATTCTTCTGGTTATGGAGGTAATGGCATGTTTCCTTTTTTGGAAACATTCGTGAAAGAGTAACAAGAGAGAAGTGAAGGTAGAAAACTCTTTAAAAATCAAGGGGCTTCTGCAAAAGTTGTACAATACTGTCATGATTGAAATGGATTTAGTTACTTTCAGCTACCAACATTTTCACTCTGCAAAAGGTGAATTTCACTAGCAAAGTAATATACAGGTCATACAAGTTATACACAAAGAAAACCTCATTAAACATACATAGACTTTGGCTTAGAGATTTCCAGCTTTGATAAAAATAAATATTGGCCAGGACAATGAATTAGAACTCATTTTTAAGAAGGAAAACATCTTCAACATCTGTGATATGGAAAGAAAAAGAACACAGTAACAACAACAACAAAATACAGAAAGACTTTATCCCCATGATCTGATTTACAAAGTAGGAGTAGCTTGCAAGTCCCACACAAGGCAGTGGCACTGGGAAAAAGGCCAGCGTAATTGCTGGCAGCAAATACAGTTCTAAGGGCTGTGCAGTTTTAGCACTGACAGGATGACTCTCTGCAATTGCTTCTGATCAGTTCTGGAAGACTCAGAAGCACACTGAAAACCTGTCCTTAAGCAATGCCTCACTGTTGCTTCCTGGTAGGCTCTCCAGAGAACATCCAAAACATCTCTCTTCTCTTTGTAAATTCTTTTGTTGGAATTTTCCTTCACTAGGTCTCAGGAAAAAACATCCTAAATTCCACCTCAAAGTTTTGTGAGTTTCTTCTCTTCCATATCCTAGAGTGTTTTAGCCCGTCTGCAAATTTCTTTACCTATACTATTGTACTTTAGAGAGACCAAATATTTCTCTATAACGTATTGCGCTATCACATAGGAATCACATAAATAGTATACAATTACTTCTATGCATAATGCATACATTGCAGGACCAAACCAAAACGGGCATGCAGCTATTGTCAAGAGATAGACATAAACATTCTTCTAAATAATAATTCTATTCTCAAGCCGTTTTCCTCTTGTTTTAAAGTAACACATACAGAAGGAACCAATATTGTACTAAAATCTTTGTGCTTGTTATTCCAGTGGGTTCTTGGAACTGTTATTTGAAAGTCAACTGCTGAAATCTGGTACTGAGAGCTGTCATCTGCTGCCTGCCTACAAGCTGCCAGTAGGTTTTTGTTTCTATTGCTATGGAAACACTGGTTGGAATAATTCAGAGGAAAAGAAAGAAAAGTTTTTAAACAACCAGAGTTTTCAAACTATGACCCAATACAGAATTTGCCTTTATTATCCATAAAGGTCACACCAAAAGTGTCAGGCAGGAAAAGCGTGTGGCATTCCTCCTTATTCTGATCCCTCAATTGTCAAAACCACAAACCCACTCACTGCATCATAAAGTATTTCTGAACTATGTACCTTCCTTCCCAGGGACGTCAGGCATGTGGGGAAGTATGAATAACTGAATTTTGACACACCTAGAAGCAGGACAGAGATGGACAATGCATTAAGCACTGTACCTGGAAAAAGGTTTGGCAATTTCCACGGGTTAAAAATCACTTCTGGTCCTGCCTGTTGATTCCCATATCAGATCCAGAAAATGTATTGAACTGCACAAACTTCATTTCTTGTTTCAGGTATAATTTTTTCCAAATAATTGAAGAAATAAATTATTTCAATGCCTGTTGTATAGACTTACGTAATGCTACCATTACAGTGTTATAAAAGAATAATGTAAGAACCAGAGTCAAAACTTATCCAGCTTTAAGGTGGAAAAAAAAGATTTAGTAGCCAGCTCCTATGCCTGTCAGGTACTGAAACATTCATATAGATGCTTTTATTACACCTGAAAGTGATGGACTAGAAATGTAATTTCTACAAACATTTATTAGCATTCTCTCATCTAGTTTTCTTCTCTGATATTTCAAAAATTGTTTCATCCATTTAACTTCATACATGGTAAGATGTCATTAACTTGTTATGCTCCCTTAGTTTTTCTAGCTTTTTCCCAGATATTTTTCAGTTTTGAGAAATCAGTTGGATTTCAATAATTAGCAGAAAGAAAACGACAGTTTAATTACTTATTTTCATCTGCTACTGATGGCAGTATATTAGTTTGTATATTTATGTGCTCCTTATTAGTGGAATTTAATTGAGTTTCTCTGTTGATCACTTAGCCCTTTGCTCCATGTACAGTTTTCACAGACTTATCAGATGCTGTTTTTTTTCCTTTCATTTTTCCACTTTTTTATCATACCTGAGCTTTTCTTTCCTCTCTGTTACTTGAAGAGTACTAAGAGAGATGTGGTGGTGCTTCATCTTGACCAGTGAAATGTCCCCTGTTCTATCCTATCCATAGTTTCTAAGTCAGACTCCATAAGCCAGAGGCTTAAACACGCTGAAGCTTCCGCAACACTCTTAATTTAATACATCATCCCAAGAGAACATATGAAAGTAAATATTTTCTGTGCCCAGGTACTTTTTCTGATTTCTGAAAACATTACAAGCTACGGCTCTAAGCACAGACTGTTGGATTAACTGGAAGATAAAAAAAAAAGAAGCAAGTACGTGTATATTGTTTCTCATCACTTTAATTGTTACTAGAAAATTTTTAGAAGCTGAAGTCTAATCTGCAGCATATTATCACCATAAAGTAGCCTTAATTTCAGTTATAAAAAGAAACACAGTCAATCTTGATGCTTGCTGCATATTATTTTGTTGTTAAACTATGTGCTAAACAGGTAAGGTAGAATATAACAGCGTAAGGATGAAAAAATAAAATAAAATCTTATCTCTCTGTGATACAGATGTCCATGTCTAAATACTATTTTAAAGAATTCATGCACCTAAGTCAAAAATGATATGATTTAATATGGTGTTTCCAGCCCAGTAGGAATAGAAAAGGGCTACCAAAAATATATTTTAGGTTTCCCAACGATTAGGTGTCCCATCCATTTTATATTCAAAATAAAACAATAAAAATAAAGGTGAAAATGCTAAGAATAAAAATAATGAAAATAAAAATAGCCCCACAACTAAGCAGTTTATTCTAACCCATGTCACAACTGAATGAAAAGGCATGGCACTTAAAAATAAATCTTTATTTGGTTCATGGTATTAGAAAATTTAGGATTTTCTCATTCTTCTAATCCTATATGTAAAATGAATGGATTTCTTGAAGTAGATGACATCACAGAATTACATAATTATGTTAGCACTAGAACACATGAAATGGAAAGCAGAACAAGAAACATAACATGATTAACAAGGAAGAGCACTCTGCTAGCTGAACTTGGGGGAGCATTTAGTATCTGCACTTGCAGACATTTACTCTTGTTTTAGAGTTCATTTCAGAGTAAGCCTGAGAAATACCCTTGAATGAAACTGCTTTGCTCTTCTTTAGCAGAAGAGGTCTTCTTGAGAACCTCCTGTGACCAGGAGGAGGATCTCAAGGAAACTGCAAGAACTCTGAGGAAAAATGAAGTAAGCATGATTGGGAATAAAGAAGGTGGAACAGAAGGACAAAAGCAACACTCCGAGAATTAAGAGATGGAAGAAAATATTCAAGGTCACTGAAAGTGAAGAAAGACGTGGTACCTTTTATCAGTGCAATTATGCAAAGCAATGTTGTTTCAGAAGGTGCTACTAAAAAGAGGGAAAGAAGAAGAAAAAAGGAATATTAAAGAAAGAATGGATTTGTGAAACTGCCACAAAAACATAAAAAACATATAGTATAGGCTAAAACTTAGGCTTCAATCAACCACTCCAGTCATTCAGATACACATCTGTTGACAGTTGCATTTTCACTAAGTTATTTCGTTGCAGTGTATTGTTAGGGCACCTTAAAACATGCCTCCCCTCCCAGATCTAGCAAGCTGTGGTTAGGGCTATTTATTTCACACACTCTAACCTCAGATATTTTTGCTTTACTATTGTCACTAGAAAGACCAAATAGTAGCCATGTGCAGTTTTCAGTTTCTGTGGTTGTTTCAAATCTTTATGGCAACTCAGAAAATGTAGGTCTTTTCCTAAGACCAGAGGAAGATTTTCAACCCTAATAATTATTTTATTTTATGGATAAGTCAAGTGTCAAGCTCAATTTTTCTGTTTCATAGTGACAATGAAACTTGCTTGTAATTGAACTGGTTTGGGGATAGTCTGAATAGATCAGCAGAGAAATCCAGTCATCTTTGCCTTACAGACATCTCAAATGACACCCTGTCAGACAAGATGCCAGCAAAGCAGGAATGAAGTAAAGCATAATTTTATGTTCCTGATTGACTCAGCTCTCAAGAGTAGGGGTTCCAAACTCAGAAACATACTGAATAATATTATAAGGATATATAGAAAACTCTGCCAAATCTACATAGGAAAGGCAAAATAGCATGATTTTTCTGAGCACTTCTGAAGGGTTTTCTGAGGATCTGGATTCCAGTTCTGGAGGATTCTGGATGGACTCAAGAGTCTATAACTAAACCACTGTGAAAAAAATGATGTGGGGCAAGGGCAAAGAGAAGGGGATTTTTCAGTGTTGGTTTCCAAATACAGTAACTGCTTGAGTAAATTTCACATTTTAGCAGGATTTTTTTATTATTTCAAAATAGGTCTAATATTTCATGGCTGTTGGCCAACTTGTGTCTTCCCAAAGACATGGCAAACCCAACAGCATATATAACTTCCTTTCTGTGAGTGAAGTTCTTTAAAATAATGCTCCCAAAATTCCGCCTATCTTTTTTCTGCTAAACTTCAAGGGCCTGTTCTAATAAGTACCAATTAGAAAAAGGAGTATTCTTTGGCAACTGTTATTAAAGTCACTTTTGCATGTCACATACCAATAGGGACACAACTCCACTGAGTGATTTTCCCAGAGCTTGACAGCTATTTATATTCTATGCTTCTGCATTAAATGTAGCTGATTTCACTATTACAGGCAATAACTATCGTATAGAATTTTATTCCCCAGCAGCACCAGATGAACAAAACCTTAACGAAACAAAGACTTGCAAAAATGTCTCTTCAGTACAAACATTGCCATGCCATACTTCATATTTAGAAGTTACTGGAGTATAAATGATTTTTGCTCTTTGGAGAATTCCACAATGGAGTTACCGCTTGACAAAGCCTGTTGCAGCAACATCTGTTCTCTAGTGAGCGTATTTAGAGAGCCAATGACAGTTCTCTCATCAGTGCTTTGTTTCAAAAGAAACATGTAACTAAACTCTCGAAACCTAAGATTTTTTGCTGTCATGAAATTTGCAAGCAAATGCATTTTTTTCTTGAGAGGAGTTACTTAGAACAAGCATAGTTTGCTATATCAAAGGGCACAAATGTGGTGGATTGAAAGAATGTAGTCCCTGAGAAGTCTTAATGAGCAACAGTGAGACCTGGAGTAGTGATAATGAAAGTGAAGGTTTATTCAAAGCTTACTGTAGAAAGCCTTTCCCTTTGTATATTATTTATCACTCGTGATCTGCAAAAAAATATGCTAATTCTAGTCCTCCACTTTTTATAAATTAGACTGCTAATCAAGTTAAAGTCTATGGAAAATTTGTGATGAAGATTTAATCATTTTAAAAACATTATGTAATCATTTCTGTGGAACTTTGATCAGAAAAAAAAGTATATTATCTACCTGTATATCAATTGGTAGATTCCACACCCTGCAGAAACATTGTAAAAGAACATAAGATGTTTCCATTCTCCAAAATAATCTATTGTCAACCAGGCAAATAAATGTTAGAAAGATAAGTACTCAAGCACTTAAAGTGTCCAGAACAAGAGAAGCTATGGCAGAATCTACAATATTAGACTGAAAATATTATCATGTCAGTGCTTTTACATAGAATTTTAATTGGACTGCATAGTGAGTGCAAATTACCATTTGTGATTTGTTACTACTACTACAGTGTTTCATTACAGTAAAGTAGGTTTTGAAAAAATACGTAAAAAGATCTGCTTCATTTTCTGTATCATAGTGCAGATGCTCTCTGACAAATGGTAATTGCTATAACAAAAAGGGCTAGCTAATTTTCACTGTTCCACATTCATGCTGCTATGCCAGAACAGAGAAATTGATAGGGCAATTGTTTTAAAATGTTGCACTGAAAAATAATAGATGAAGATATCATTCTGATAGTTCCCTGGCAGGGAAAGGAGAAGGGAACGAAAAAGTCTATTTTAATCTTCTAACACTAGTTGAGAGAGACACTTCTCTCCTTTTCTTCTTTAATATGTGGCTTCTGAGGAGAAATGCAACGAAGAACCAGCACAGAGAAACTGCTGTAAAAGCAGCTGAAGTATAAACCTCTATGCTGAGAGAATGTCTTCATTGCGTTTTCCCAGCATTGTCAGACTGCTCTTTCAATCCAGCCTTGCCCTTTCCTGTTTGTCAGTCATGGTGACTTCACTCTTCATTTTGAACTCCTCTTCCTACTTTAGTTTTGTCACATTCTCCCTTTTCCCCTACAATGTCTCACTCCATTTTTACAGTGTCCTCCCCTAACTAGAGCTGGCTAGGGGAAGCATGTATAAAATATATTTACTCTCTGTAGAAAGTTTACTCTGTCTTGCTTTGCTACTTTAAACCCAAAATTTCATCTTTGTCTTATGGACTGGAAATATTCTCTATTCCAAAAGCCATAACTCTCCTCATAATTTCATGAAGTCCTAGGATCTGGAGGCTGGGTTCTTTGTAACTCTTTAGCAAGTAACAGTACACTGACCACCCTAATTCTTGCTTGATATCAGCAGGAGCAGTTTAGGAAGGAATTCAAACGCACCGACTATAGGCTGTAGTGGATAATATGTAATTTGTAGTTCAGATTTCCACAAACTTTGCCCCAAACGGAGCCTAGTGTGTCTATGCTGATTACATTAACACAGAACACGAACAGTTGTAATAAATATGCCCCAAAATATTAGTGCACATGAGAAAGATTCTTTTGTAATTTCTAGAACATATATAAATCATCAGATGCTTTAATATACCTTTTTACTCATCTAAATAATCTGCAGAAAAAAAGCGGTAATGATGGTACCAAACTTAAAGGTAGAATACTCTTTTCTCATAGTATAATCAGTTTCTAAATTTAATGGTATAAAAAAAAAATCTACAAAGCCTCTCTTCTAGCAGATTAATAAAAAAATTAGCACTTCTTTATGTCCAGTCACCAAAAGCATACTAAAACTTCCCTATTCACTTTGTTTTTGCAGACTTCATTTACTTGGTCTTTGCCATCACCTCATCTCCCTCTGTTCATCATCAGCCATCATTAAGCTCTCTTGAACTCTAAAGGTTAATTAGAACATAATTGTTCTCCTTTACAGTGACTGATACATACACTCTGGAGATTCAGAGGCTTCTTCCAATAAAAATGTACAGCCTTTCTATTTAATTAAATAAGGAACACATGAAATACATGATAACTTTCATTTATTCAGATGGAGAATTACAGTAGTAATGCAATCAGCAAAAAAAAAAAAAAAACAACAAAAAAAACAAAACAAAAAAACCACTAAAGCAGCTCATTACATTAAAACACTTGTTTACCGTGAGTAAATAACAACTCCTCACCCCCCTGGCCTCATCCATCTCATTTCCTTCCTTCTTCCTTGACCAAGAAAGCATGAAAGATGTTCACAGATAGCTAAGACTAAAAGTTTTTCCCTTTTAAGCAATAAATAGATAGATAGAACACAACCATCACCATTTAGGATCTGTTCTGAAATAATTGATTTGGTAATTGATAAGCAGTTACTATGGCAGAATTAAGTCAAATCTAACCAGTCAATACAAAGATTAATTCGTGGAGAGTCTTTAGAAAGAGTTTTAAAGTAATTGAGATGAGAATGATGAAACAATCCTTCTGATTCATTTTTTTTTTTTAACATATGCAAAAAGCAGCAATTTCTGCCGGACTGCAATTGCAACAGCTGAGCAATTTATGAAACTTCTAACTAGAATTAGCTGTGAGTTTCAATTTTGCTACTTATACAATTGTACTCAGTTTTAATCCTAAAGCAGATTTACCACTCAGTCAGATATAGAAAAGTATAAGTCATACCAGAAACAGAAAAACATTCTATTACACCTGTGTCCTCAGAATCCCAGTTCTCAGACTTCAGATTTACTTTCCTACCAAAATAGGTCATAGTAGATCACTGTAGAACAGCACTGATGGAGAAAGGCAAAGGTATAATTTTAGGATGACAGAAGAGGGACAAAGACCTTGGAAATGAAGGGAAATTAGGAAAGATTAATAGTGATCATCATTTTAGAGATACAGTGAATGTTCCACACGCAGGAAGGAAAAGCCTGAAGATGAGAGCACCACAAATGGTAGAGTAAGTGGTGAGAGGAAAATGGAGGGTACATCAGATATAAATTTGTGCAGTACATTGAAAAGGAAAAGAAGGTTACAAAATGCAGCTGAACCACTGGACAGAGAATTAATATAACAATGCAGAGGAAGAGTGCTGTGAAAGGCATTGGTGAGTACAATACAGATAAATGTGTGTAAAATGTACTGCCCCAAAGAAGAGAAATAAGAAAGTCATCTCCTTGAGAACTGCATAAGGAAAAGCAGAGAGAATTTTTTGAAAAATTTTCTGATTATTTGGAAGCATTTTTTGGCATTTGGAAAATCTGAATTATCTTAGATTCATTTGTCCAAATTCTGGGAAGTGAGTTTCCTGCTCGGGGTTCAAAATCTGTGGAAATTCATTATTAGAGAAATATTATTTCAAAATATTTATATCCTGAACTACAAAATATATATCCAGTTGGACACTGGTCTTGAATATTGTCAATGTAATGAAACTTTTCTGAAAATAACATCTCAAGCTCCAATAGCCGTTAATTCAAGAGAAAAGATAATTAAAAAAAAATCTATAAAGTTATTATCTCTGGTGGTCCTTTTCCCTCTAATGACAAGAAAAAATTGGTTCCCTAAAACTGGCTTTGTTTTTCATTTCTTTTTAAAATTATTAAAGTGGGTTGCCTGTCCTTGCAGTTCCTGAGCTCAGTTAAGGGATGAAGTTCAAATTGTAAAGATATGCATGCAGGCAGTGAACGTTTAGATTCAAGTTTCTGGCAGAAACTAGGTCAATTCTGTGTGCCCACAGTGCTTTTTGAAAGGTGTTCAAACATCTCACTAATACTACAAAAGATGAGGAAAAATACAGATGAAAGCATTAGACTTGAAAGAAAAAGTCACTAAGATACAGGAAAGAAAAAAAAATCAGCAGATATTGTTCTCACTCCCTTTTGAAGAGCCTTGATCGGCGTTACAATCATCTTCTCATTCACTTCTTAAATAGAAACACCTTTTAAGTAGCAGTTCCATGCCATATATTTAAAAATCTGATTAAATTATTGTTAAATTTACTGAGAAAGCTTACCCTCAGCTCTAAAACTGTTTTCAAAATAAGCATTAAGATTGCTGCTTCAGAAGTTCAATGCAAGTATTCTACATTGCGCTGCCAAATCTAGCATATTATTTGATTAAATCAATAAACAAGTAATCTTGTTGGCATAACACTCTCTCAAGTATCTCAATAAACACTTCAGTTGTGTATCTATTTAAAGTTATAACAGCTTACAGTTATTTTCTATTACGATAACATGTGTCAAGCATCAAAAAATTATTACTTGTTTATTTACCACATCAGTCTTACTAGATTCGTAATTTTCAGTTTCTGTTTTCCACTTCTAAACATGAAAATATAAAGTAAGAGTGGTAGAGAAATTTAACACTAATTGCTAGTGAAAACAGCATCATCATTTAAAATCACACCGTGCCATTATACTTTGTTATGATAAACTACTGGGTTCATTTAGTTTGTAAACCACTTAGATCTTTCATATTAGATGAAGAAATGACAAAGGTAGAGTTCATGCAATCAGTTAGTAATACATAAAAATTAACTAGTCACCAGCTGCTCCATCATAATGAATGGAGAGGTGGAATACAGATTTCTTCTTGAGCAAAAATGAGATTATACACTTGGGGATATGTTTAATCTCACTAAGAAAGTGGTGCAATTACAGCAATTAAGTGTAAGATCATTGAAAAACCCAAAAGGTAGTTAGAGAGAAGCATGGACATACAAAATTAAAACAAAACTGAATTTTTTACTTCACCATTAGTATGTTTGATAAGCTATTCCTATTCTGCTGAATTACTATTTGTATTCAAACTCCCTTCAAGTCATCACACATTACCTAGAAGAAAGACCATATGATTGAATTTCTGAAGGCTAACGATATATCATGTAAGTAAAGAGCTTAGAAAGCAATGAGTTTGGAAAGACTGTTAAAAATGGGCTTATATAATCAACTTAGGGAAGGCAATTATTTAAAATTCAATACTAAATAAAATATTAATTCCTATCAGCATTTTGTTCTACCACTTAATTTGGAATGGTTGAATATGTGCAAAAATTATTACTTGTTGCAGTTTGTAATATTTCATAAGGGTGTCATGACATGCAGGGTTGTGACAAGGAAGGCCAAGGTCCACTTGGAATTAAATCTGGCAAGGAAGGTAAGGACAACAAGAAAGGCTTCTTTAAGAATGTCAGTAGCAAAAGGAGGACTAGGGAAAATGTGGACCTGCTGCTGAATGATATGGTTGCCCTGATAACAGAGGACACTGAGAAGGCAGAGATACTGAACTCATTTTTTTAGTTCGGTCAGACTTTGTTCTTTACTATTAAGACTGTCTCTATGGAATCCCAGATCCAACAGGTAAGAGAGAGAGTATGGGAAAAGGAAGAATTCCCCTTTGTCTAGGAGGATCTGGTCAGAGATCGTCTAGGCAAACTCAATGGACACAGGGCGGTAATCCTCCCCCTCTACTCCGTCCTGATAAGGCCACATCTGGAGTACTGCGTCCAGCTTCAGGCTCCTCGGTTCAAGAAAGACAGGGAACTTCTAGAGAGAGTCCAGCAGAGGCTCTTTTCAGTGGTGCCCAGTGACAGAACAAGGGGCAATGGGCAGAAACTGGAACACAGGAAGTTCCCTATGACATGAGAAAAACATTTATCTACTCTGAGGATGACAGAGCACAGGAGCAGGCTGCCCAGAGAGGTTGCAGAGTCTTGTTCTCTGGAGACATTCAGAACCTGTCTGGACACTATCCTGTGTAACCTACTCTAGGGAACCTGCTTTAGCAGAGTGCTGGACTTGATGATCTCAAGAGGTCCCTTGATTCTGAGATTCTGCTTCCACTCAAATGAAAAACATTCTCAAAATCATTAAAAAACATGTAAAAATCCTTCACTTTCTCATTACAATAAATGGTTTCCAACTCTTTCTTCAATATTACATAGAAGTCTCAGTCACTGCAAGAGGGAATATGTGCTCTTCCAATTAAGTCTACCTGACAGGAAGCTAGCCCAAGAAGATTAGAAGAATAACATTAGAAGCATACCTATAAATGAAATAATCTGAAGACCCATGGGTCAGAATAAAAGGATATGCTGTAACAGTGTCAGCACAGTAAATTCAGTTCACTATTTCATTTCTCATAGCACAAGTGAACAGAACTCTACTCTGGGATCTCCAAAAGGTAATTGGGTATAAAACTCAGGTAAATTCCTCATCAGGTGCTGAGAACTACTGATGATGTTACAAAAGCAACCTTCCAAACTTGAGTAAGGGTACGCCAGAGAATGATGATGTTCCAGTAAGAGTTAACAATTAAGGTGAACTTCACACAATAGTCTTCCAAGTGAATCTGGAGCTCCCTGCTCCCTGGCCAGGCACAGCCTTCCTCACCTGGCCTGATCCTGACCCCACCTGTTCACAGAGGTGTTTAGTGCCCAGGGTTGGGGCTGCTCCATCTGCCCTACATCCCACCCTGTGCACTGTCTGCCAGGTCTTGCCCTGCTGCCCCAACACTGGGAAGACCCCACTGCCTCTCCTAAGCACTTGGGCCCCAAAGAGCTGTCAGCCCTCACTGCACCACAATGCACAGATAATACTAAGGCCTTTTTTCCTACTTTCCTCTCTTGACTTACCCATGCATCTAGTGACTGTATAAGATATAGCACATGCTTACCCTAGCTTGATTTCTTGTTGCAAAAAAGACTGCTCTTTCAGGTCCTTTAATCAGTATAATCAAGAGAATACTTATTACTTCCTGGGCACGTATTGCAGGTTCAGTTGTTAGAATAACAAATGAAAAAAGGGATCAGTAAACCCCACTGCTAGTTTTTTTCAGTATTCACTAATTTCACTGCAGTATTTTTAGCTTGCTCTTTACTATTATTCACTTATTCCAGATCCAAGAGTTGTCACAGCTTTCAAGAATTGTGAGTGAAAAATTACTTTCAAGACCTTCAGCAGGGAAAAATGACAGCTCTGGCTTTACCTTTCTTTTGCAAAACACCTCTCAGTACATGCACAATACATTTGTAACAATTCAAGTAAAACTGTGCTGTGCCGTACAGTAACTTGTTTTATTATTGTATGAAAATTCATTGTCCATAGACTTCAGAAAGACCTCAAAAATTCAGTTTACTACAGTAACCTTACTTACAGTTGTATCCATTCTTCTTTTTCATTTACATTAACATGTGCTGCTCTTAGACTTCACTATAGAATGGCATTCACAAGAATAAGGATGAGGGCTACTCCGAAAGCACTGCCTCCTATTTTATTATGTTGGTTCACAACATCAGAAGCAGATAGATGGTGGTGGTATGGCAGTAGAAGTTGAATCTTTCTGTCAGTATTTCCTTACATTTTGTTGCCATGTGATATATGGCAACAGCGGGGCAGTCTGACAGAATGGAGGCCTGTATGAAGCAAAGGTGTGTCACTGAATTCTTTCATAAGGAAAAAATGGCACCCACTGATATTCATTGACAATTGCTGAATGTTTTTATGGAGACAAAACAGTGGATATGAGCACAGTAAGGTGGTGGGTGGTGTGTTTCAACATTGGTGACAATGACATAAAAGACAAGCCACATTTCAGATGCACATGCAAATTTTTACAAGTGCAGCATTTAAGCTCTTGTTCATCACTGGCAAAAATGCATAGCTAACATTGGTGATTATGTGGAAAAACAGTGTTTTGTATGAGGCATTACATTCAGAACAACCTACATACTTCTACTCATTGAGAACATACCTCTGAAATAGTGAAAACACTGATTCTAATTTAAAAGAATTTCTTCAACATATCCTAAACTCTATATACTCCATAAACTTTCCAGAAAAACTGTACCTCCTTTATCTTGTTTTCTTTACTGAGTTATTATAAGAAAATTCATCCAGTACAAGAGAATTCATCATGCTGGAAAAAAAACATTTGGAATTGGGAGTAAGTTGAGATGTACAACAACTGGGGAGTTAGAGTGGCAAAATCTTTATTTTTAAAGGCAAAAGAGTGATGTATGGAAGTTGACTAAATCAATAACTAATGGTAAAGCATCAATTGAATCCTAGAGATAATCTAATAACTGAAATCTGCTGCTGGTCACACAAGTCCTGTTTAACAGGGTCAGCTCACAATTCAGGTCACTGCTGTGCTCCTCATTGATTTTGGTTAGCAGCAGATTTGTGGTTCAAATAAGACGGTTCATCTCTCAACACTGATTCAGACTCAACGAGAGCAATTACACTTGATGAAATACTTTTGTATTTAATGGTTTAAAACATGTGAATATGTACTTTTTTTAAGTCAGCGTATCCTAATATCAAGTCTTTGGAGCCCTGCCTTGTCTGAACCAACGTCTCTAAAAACAAAGGGAAATCTATTCCCAGTCCTTAAGAAAAACATCTTCATATATTCATAAAGATAGAAGATTATGAAAATTAATCCTTTTTCCTGAGTAGAATCTGTTGAAGAGGAAAAAACAAAGACATTTAATTCTCATGTGAGCAGAACATAAATAGCATTTCTACTTCTGGTGCATATAAGTAAGCAGTTCTAACACAATTTCTATTCACACCATCTGGGAGATGCCCTTTGACTCCTGCCTAACACACAGTACAGGACTTCTCCTGGCAAAACTGCACTCTGACAGGTAAATTGCAGGGAACAGTTTGGAATTATGCTGATATAAAAAGAGATACAAACAAAAGATCAGCAAGGATTACCATACCGTAGGCTTGCTGCCAAACCTCTGAGCTCCGCAAATATGAGGGGTTTGAGGCATTAATGCAGCAAGCACAAATGTTCCCTATCCTCCAAATAATTTGCAGAAAGTGTTGCATCTATGAAATCAAAATTTGTGTTTAAATATGCCATGTTCTATGAACAGAGAATCTTTATTAAACAACACTGAGCTAAGTAAACTCAGTCATTACTCTAGATTGCTTGTTTAGGGAATTTTAGGCCAAGTTCTGTTACACTAATGGTTGCTAATACTAAGTGGCACAGCTATATCTGCTTAAGCAACTTAATTTACTCCAAACTCCCCAAAGGTACCTCAAAATGGCTTGTGCCCATTATTGAAGTCTCTCTCTTATAGCTTGTCACAGAGTTATCTCTGGATCTATCTGTGTCTGTGACATTGGAGCAGCAGGCCCACAGGCTCACTAGCTTACGGGCTGGGCTGGACCGGACCCATGACTAATAAGGCAGGGGACCCGTGGACCCATACCCCAGGAAAAATGGGAAAAGGGGGAAGTGTAGGAGAATAGTAGACAGGTCTAAAACAAAATAGCAACAATGATCTGAGGAACGTTAATTTACTAAATATGATATCGGAATGAAAAATAACACAATACAACACAATATGATTGGAACTAGGGCCAAGAAATCAAACAAAATGAGAGTGTCCAAAACCGAGGCCTTACTCTGTAAACTGCAGAACGACCACTGTGTCTCTGCAGCCAACAAAGAGAGAGTGACTCCAAACCTCCGAGGCAGCTCCACCTTACCTCTCCAGGAGCAAAGACCCCTGGGGCATGCAGCTCCTCCCCTCCCTCTCCGAGAACCAAGCACCGGTAGTCCACGGAACATAACTCTTTAACTGCCAGTGCGTTACATGATGTTATGATGTGGAATACTGACAACAAAAAAAATCACAAAACCATGACATAGCTTAATCCCAGTGCTTAGAAATTAAGACCTTTTAGGCTATCACACAATGTGGCTAATGTTTGCAACTGTCACCTTCGTCAGTCTGTACTGGGGACAAAGTGATGGCACTTTCTCAGCATCATTTTATATCAATAGCTGTTTTAAATAGTAATTCAGAATAATATTTTTCCACTGGAGTGTCATTCTAAAATAATTTGTATGTGTATCATCTTTTCTACTTTTAAAAGCTTTTGAGAAGACAAGTAGACAGATTTGTCAGCAATTTACACCAGAGATAGAAGAGACTTAGGAAGATGACTGTTAATCTAGAGAATCCCCTGCCATCTGCGCTTGTTTGTTGAAACAGAACATGTAAAGTTGGGATGCAAATCTGTAGAACTTGATTTCATGGTAAGGGCAATGTTCTGAGCTCAGCTGCTTAAAAGCTTATCTGGGCAAGCATGATGTTGTAGCTTTAAAATCAGTAGGAAACTTCAGCATGAGACAATTTGTATCTGAAGAAGGGAAGTATGATAAAAACATTTTATTTCAGAGTTGTCTCTTTTGAGAAAACTCAAGCAATTGTTCGATTTTTACACCACCCAGGGTTCATTTTCTTGCTGTCCATAGTGGCTGAGAAACATTACTAAATAAAAACCCTCCAGCAACATACCACATGTTCATACATCACAAACATTGCCTAAACTTCATAATGAGTCCCAAGATTACTCTTTGAATGCCATCTAATACCATGGTAATATTTGTCACATGCCAATACTGTACAAAATTCATATGTGTATCTATTTTAAGATCAGTATTCTCAAATTCAGCCAACACTCTGATTCAAATGTTACAGTGTATCTTTATCATAATGTCATGTAAATGTACATGATTTTGTGTTTGAAAATATAGTATAGTAAACACGTATAATATAAAAAAAATGTTCCTACATCCATACCATACTCTTAATAGTCATGTATGGAAAACTTTTATGCTTTAGCTTATTTTTTTTTAAAGATAAATGACCTAAAGTCCAGCCATGGAAGAAAAAAATTGTATGTTTTTTTAACAGCATATATATCCAACAATGAATCTCATACGATCAGCATGACAAATGACAGACACAATGTCATCTGTATAATTACTTGTTAAGAAAACAACAAAATGTTATACGCATCATATTTTGCTACCGTGATTCAGGATCCTTAAACTACAATGCAACATTCCAACACCATTTATTGTAAACCCTTGCCGGAGTCCAATACTCTCTGACCACTTTATTTTCTAAAAGAAATTCCATACATACTGTGTGCAATGTTTAGTGTAAAATTAGCTTATTAGAAGATGTGTGATGTTACATAGAATTTTGATTTAGAAAAGTGATACAGAGTTGTACTGAACTCACTGTACAAATACAATATAGGAATTGCAACATGCAGTTGGATCACTGTATATTAGCAGTCTCTGTGTGCTCACCACCATGATGCTGCACATCCCCAGTCACTGGGAAGGACTGCATAAGTTGAAAACAACTCAAGTTCATTGCTCGTTCTTGATATACATTTAGATATTTATGTTCTTTGTAGGGCTGATCCACGAATTGCCTTCCCTGATGCGGGTCTGGCTAACTCAGAGAGATTTTCACACTCTTTTAACAAACTCAGGGGAAAACATTTACACCACCAGTTGATCCCCTCAGCTGTTGGTAGTTGCTTAACAAAGGCAAAAGACACCTTCCTGTCCCCTTTGTGTTGAGATCCTCTGCTTCTTTCATCAGCTGTTTTCAGTCATACCCTACATTATTCCCTGAGTTTTATGAGCACATTGTTCTTGCCCCTCTCAGTTGAACCTTCTTTGATTTTAGAAGTTTATTCAATGAGTCAAATCCTGCCCCTAGGGGTTTCTTCAGTCATAATCCTAAAGATATTATATGGAAAATTCTCCTTTAATTAGTGTTTTCTAATAGTATATCTATAGTTTCCATTCTGATTTACTTGCAATTTTGTTTTAGAGCAACGAGAATACATCAAATCACAATTACTGTATTAACTATTTTCTATATTTTCTATACAGTTCTTTTTATGATACTGAATTTGGCCGAATGTATTTCAAAGTAAAATGTAATCTAAATTTCAACAGTTGTCACCATATCTTCTCCATTAGCACAGTGACAGTCACAGAAATACAGCTTAATCTGAAATCTCTTCTAAATTTCATGTGACCTTTGAACCTCCTCCTGCCTTCCAGTCTGTTAGCTGTGAAATTGTTCTCATAACACAAACAGACTACTGCTTTTGTCTATTGAGAAGCACCATTGCTACAGCAGTGGGAAAACAAAATAACCAAATATTACATGAAAAAGCATTTTTTTTTCACAGAATAAATGATATTTGATTCTGATGCTACATAAGAAGAAAAGATAATTATATGTTTACATTCTCATGTGTCAATACTCATAGTTAAATGAAAATTGTACATACCTTGAAAAGTTATGAAATTGAGATAATGTGATTAAATTCAGGTTGAATGTTTCATTTAACAGCTTTATTCAACTATGAAAGAATCACCTACAAGGAAAAAAAAAACAGAAATTTTAAATAGTTTATAAAAACTAAGTAGATAAAGGGTTAATGCAGAGTTCAATTAAAGTCTTTAAAACACGAAAATAGTGTAGCTATTAAGGCTAACTTCAAGGTTATATACAGTCAGATAGTCTTCTGATAATAAAATTTTACCTGATTGGTGAAATAATAAACAATTATTATTACTAATACAGCATAGCATTATATTACTTTGATTGGTACTTAATGGTTACAAGTAAGAACCTGCTCATCCTTTGAAAAAATGACTGTAGCATTCTTAGCAACAAAAAGTCATGCTGTCAAGCTAGTGAAATGTGTTAGATGTAAATCTGTAACCCTCTGTTAAAGGTGGAGCATGAAGCCAAAGATGGTAATTCTCAGAGTTATTTTTGTACTTTGGCACCTGTAATATATTTTTGAAAAGAGTTAATTACATCATATATCACTGCAGAGTGATTTCCTTATTCTAAACAAAACAAATTCCTCTAATTATTTCTGCGTGTCTTTGTGTTGTTCATATTGCTGATTCACAGCTTTTTAATTTCAAATGTTTTTGGCATTTTGCCTTGGATTTGCTTTAGATCTTTATCATTTATCTTTGTAATATGGTAATTCTTTCCTTGGCAAAAGATGTGACACTTACTGTGAGATACTAAGTGGCCAAGCAATTATTTCGTTAAGACTGTGGGAAAATGTGTTTTGAATAAAGAAGCTTTTAAAGAAAATAGAGTAATGTCAGAGCTTTAAGATACATATTCCATTTCACAGAGGGGTATTATTGATACTGCTCTATTATTTTTTTTTGAATATGAAGTAGTCCAAATGAGTTGCTTATTTTAGCACAGTACAATAATGAATGCTTGCGGGGATTTAATATTGTGGACGACAGCAGTGGCTGACAAGGGCACTAAACAAAAAGATACGGAGGGAAGAGTCTTGAAATAAAATAAAACTTTTAAAATAAAGGCCAGTAGGATATCTTGACTAGGACCATCATAGCTGATTATCAAGTACTGACACTCTGAGTTCAAGGCTGACTGCCGTTTCTGAGAATATTCTCTTCCTGAACGAGAATCCTGCTGCATGGAACACCCTCATAAAAAAAATGGATGAAATTCTATGGCCAGTTAAACAGAGTTCTCATCACAGAAAAAAAGATTAGAATTTGTATGTAATTTAGTGACAGTATTACAAAGGAATTTTATGTAGGTGTCTTGAGTCTGTAAAGTAGTAAGTTAACAAATACTATTCAATGTTCCCTAAAGGATGCAATGGTAACACATTGTTTTAAATATTTTCTTTATCCTGAACCACTAGAATTTTGAGGTTGTAATGACTATGGAAAAATTCCACATCTGGTTAGTTCACTTATGAAGTAATATGCTGTTTTAAATCCCTCAAAATAACAAAATAACAAAGATTTTTGCCCTTATCTATCAGCAAGTATTTAAAAATACCATGAATTACATTCATGTTGCAGACGCGAATAAACAATGAAATAAAGAAAGAAAACAATGATAGAATATGATAGAATTATTGGGGTTAATAACTTAAAATGTAATGTCAGATATGTCTTTTTCTTGAACTGATTTTGTTCTTTGTTGTTGAACAATATTTTGATAGTGTTCTGGCCTAGATCTATGCATAATTATAATGACTGCTAGCAAATAAATCATAATTGTCAGTCCAAGACATGGCATACAAAGCTTCCACTCCTGGGAGCCCCAGACAATGGAATAATTGCAGATAAATTCCTGGGAGGAGTGAAAATATGAAGACATTCTTTAAGTATTATTTTGTGTAGACTTTGTAGACTAAGATCAGTGAATTATTTTATCACTGAATATCCCAATGTATAGTAAAGCAGACATAAAGCATAGGCAGTCATAACCCCAGTAGGGATAATTAACAAGTATATATATATATTTATAATATTTTGCATGAGAATGGCATTTGGAGACAGGAATAAACATACCACCACTGAAATAATAACAGGCTAAACCTCAGATTTTGAAAGCTACAGAGCCTGTGTAGCTCCAGATATACCTCTGCAAGTAGAAGAGCTGCTAAGCAATCAACTTAAGAAAAAAATGGCAAAATGACGTGCTGTGTGTAGTCAAATAAGGAAGTTGATTTCCAAGAACTACCGAAGGCATAGTCCTCTGTGACGTAGGGAGGGGGCCACTAGCTGGAGAAAAGAGCTTTGGCTTGTCTGTGGCCTCCACCTAAGATTGGTAAGAGAAATAAGGGCCTTCATGGTAGTTACATCTTAAGTATTTATTTACAATTTATAACTATGTGTACTAAAAACAACTGGCAATAGTTTAATGAATAATTTGTAAATTACCGTGCCATTATTAATAACAAATCACCGTTACAAAAGTAGTTTTTTCCTCACAGTTTTCTCTTTCCTGCTCCTTCCCTGTGGTGCTGAGGGTACCCCAAGGACTTGCGTACTGAGGAGCAAGTAGCGGTGAGCAGCAAATGCCTGAGAACAGACTCTCACAGGACTTTCCCAGAGTCCCCCGCCTCAGGACCCTGCCACAGCCCCTGGGGCTGTCAGGCTGTACCCAGCAAGGCCACAGCAGGGCCAGACTCCAACTCCCAGACCTGTTTGGCTACAGACCCTGCTGAGCTGTGCCCAACCCAGTGTTATCCCTACAGGCACCTTGCTGCTGCCTTCACCCTGGTTCCCACTGCTATACTGGAGCGTGGACGGACACCAAATGAGCTGCTGCAACACAGGGGCGATCCAGCCTATTTAGCTCTGAGATGAAGAAACAGAGCTGTGATTGGTCTCCAGATTAATTTACACTCATTGATTAAGTTTCAGGATTGGAAAATAGTACTTTAAATCAAGGCACAGCCGTAGTAAGGTGGTTTGAACTACAGCAAAGTGTTTTCTTCAGCGCTGTTTCACTACTGTGAGTATATTAAAACGATTGTGCTTCGGCACAGAAAGTAAATGGCTTTAAACTCATGGGAGCCATATAGCTATGGAATAACTTTATAATATAAATTCTGAAACAAGAGATTTTGACATTTAAGCACTTTCCTGGCTTCTAGGTATCATGTTAAATTGGATATACTTTCTCTTGTGAAACAGGTCTGTAAGACAGAAAAATACTGTACATTGAATAAACAGGGAGTAGAACATTTTTCATGTTTTATTGCTCTATAACAGTTAAGAGGGGAGAAATATGGCTGCCCAGACTCCTGTGGCACAGGCAGGGTAAAGCCAGCCAGATGCTTTATTCTTTCTTCTATGACAAGCCCATGCCTGCTAGTATATGACATCTAGTATCTAATCTTTTAAAATCTTAAAACGTCTTAAAACCTTTTGTTTGAAGTGATTATAGTGGTTCCTTTTCCACACAATTCCTGTTGATGGACAGTATCCAGAACTATGACAAAATTGGTACTAATTAATATTTCTCAGTGTTTTTCTTTCATTTTGTATAGAAAATTCTGTGGTTAGATAATGCCTATGACACTGTAGTAAGCATCACAAGAATTCTGGGGAGCTATATGCTTCCGGTCCAGAATTGTGTTGTTAAGGCATACACGTGATAAAGCATGCAAATTCCTCCTTTGTGTACTGGGGTTCACTGTATCCTTTGCCGCATTGAGCCGTCATTAGGGCCTGATTACTATAGTGAATGATCTTTCAGGGTAGTGAAAGAATACAGTACACCAGAAACTATTCTTTTTCCTACGCTCTTTCTTAGGAACACGTAATCAATATAAATAAATCCTCCTTACTGGCCTCTTACGACAAGACTGCTCTTTTCATTTCTTGGATTCTCCTTTAAAAAAACTTTAAGAGTGATGGAAAACAGATTCTCTGTACAGTACTCTTCAAGAAAGTGTATGTAAGGGTTAATAAAGGCCATAATTAAGTTGGTAGTGCTACTGAAGAGAAGTACTGAGCAAGTTTCATATATGTTTCTGAGTCAGTCATATACTGTTGTTGGAGTCTTGTACTAAGATGCCTGATTAATTCTTTCAAACTTCAGAATAGTGGAAGTCTGTAGCAAATGTCTTTAAATGCTCCTTGCTTGCAATTTGATTGTTTAACACTCAGTCCTCCACACTGGTTAGTCATGAGCATATGACATAAATATATCAGTGTCAAAAAAACAATCCCAGTGCATTCAATATAATGTATTTGTTGAGACCAACAATGTTAAAAACATCATAGGAACTAGCTGGAGTGAATTAATGTAGCTTTGTTGTAGTTAGTTTCTAATTATGCTTAAACTTTCTTAGCTGTATTTGTCAAGATATAGTACACTCGAGATATGGTAAGATTATTATATGTTAAGGACAAAGAATCTTCTGTGACTTCATAATCAAGTTCAACATTCCTAGTTCTATATTGTTAGAAAATAGTGCTTTAAGTCATGGCACAATATCAGAAGATGTTTCTGAAAATATAACAGTATTTTTGATAGAGGAACATATACAGGCTGCAAATAATTTAATATCTGATATTCTGTGTCCCACAACTTTGAGGAAAAAAAAACCACATACAAATCTGGACAAATAACAGCCATTATACCTTCACCTTCATGTAATAGCATCATCCCAGACATAAGACCTCTTTTTGGTTCAATAAGAAAGTTGTCGTAAATCATGCCTCTTCTGCTTCCCCGAGAAAGACGTTCATTTGCATTTGTAATGGAATCAAACATGAAAAATCTATATATTTTAGAAATTATTTCTGACCATAAAAAGATTAACAAACAAACCTATGCTAATGCTTTGCTGCAGCAAAACCACCACTATTTCACTAACACACTATACCTTATCACAGTCTCCATATTTTCCCCCAGACCTACAGAGTTGCCACTCTCACCTCAGAAGATACATGCCTTTTTATTTCCTCCATTCTGCTAAGTAGACCTTTGGGATCTGCTCTCCAGATGACTTCCCTTCTGCAGTCCTACCAGACTTTTAACCTTCTGTTTCTCAGGCATCTCCCAGTATGCCTAACTTTTTGCCTAATTTAATGCTTGCCTTACTATAAGGAATAATCTAGATATATGATATTAATATTGTTTGAAATGGTAGGCTGTAATTCAGCAAACATTGCATATTAGTTCTGACAGCAGTTAATTGGTGAAAACAAGCCTTTAGTATCTATCCTAATCATGAGCTCTTTCGTGATTTCTATAGTAGAAATGAAAGGGAATCAAAAGTTTGGAATTGATGTGTGGGTTTAATACCTGCAGGCATATGTGAAGATTTCTTTGGTTTCAGAGCTCTCAGGTAGTATGTCAATTTGAGAACGTTTTACATGACTAACTCATAGTAGGTAGGTGTTATCAACATTGTCTTTTCCTTTTGCCTTTTTGCAGTTTCACCAGAATAGGCTATCTTGACTGTCATGAAAAGCTGACAAAAATGAACTGGCAGCACCTAGCTGCAAAAAATGTCAGTATGTGAAAGTAACTAAACAGCAAAAAATTTTCATTCCAACTCCCACTCAACTTAAGCAGAACAATATTTATTCAAATGAAGTTGTTGAAACAGAGTATTGACATAACTCAATGCTGAAAAGGACCAGTTTTGTGACTTGACTCTCCCAGCTGAAACTTCAGTGAACTAATTAAAGTCAATATGTATTCTAGTAAAAACATTAAACTTTTTATTAGAGTTATTAACAATATCCACTCTATAAATGATCTGATCTTCCTACTTCTGCCTTGTGGATAGAATTCTCGCAGAGAGCATTTGATATTCTTGACAGGTTTTTGGATTTGTCATTCAGGAAAGCATATGCCTCAATCTCTAAGACAGGTCCAAAAGCTTGGCATCTTAGATCAGGGACTAGTTTGGAGCTGTTGTGGACTTAGTCAAATATTCTCTTTTTTTTTTTAGCTTCACCTCCTGAGTCACTCATTTTTGGAAAATTTTACTGTGCTACAATGCAATATATAACCATGCTTAACATTATGTCAAAGGACTGAGCATTTTCAAAGACACATATGGTGTCAGTGGTTGCTTTCTTCATGACATTTTGTCTGTCACCAAATTCTGCTCTTGGGTAGATTATAATGTTCCATTACAGTCCTTCAGAATCTTTCAGGGAGATCAGTTAGGAGCTTATTGAGATTCTGACTTAATATTCAGTCTGAAGAGACCAAAGCCCTCAAAGTAATTCCAGCAAACAGTTTTCTTGATTTCTAAATTTCCACAAATTTGATTTTAACTAATTGCTTATGCCTTATCCCCTTTACTTAGGGGAGTAAATCCCCCTTGTGGTAAGGGTAGTGTATGTCCAAGACTGCCTCATGAGACTGCACGTAAACATGACATGCATCCCAGGGTCCTAAAGGAGCTGGTTGGTGTGGTCACTGAGCCACTCTCCCTCATATTTGAAAAGTCATGGCTGTCAAACAAAGTCCTTGGGGAATGGAAAACAGGAAACATCACTCCCAAAATTTACAAAAAAGGGAGAAAGGAGGACACAGGTAACTACAGGCTGGTGAGCCTCACCTCTGTGCCTGGGAAGATCGTGGAATAGATCCTTGTAGAAGACATGTTAAGGCACATGAGAGATGATTGGATGGTCTGAGACAGCCAGCCTGGCTTTACCAAGGGAAGGTCATGCCTGACCAATCTAGTGGCCTTCTATGATGGAGTGCTGACATCGGTTGACAAAGAGAAGGCATCTGATGTCACCTCCCTGGACTTGTGCAAGGCCTTTGACATGGTCCTCCACCACATCCTTATCTCTAAATTGGAGAGATATGGATTTGAGTGGTGGATTATTTGGTAGATAAGAGATTGGTTGGAAGGCCGTAGACAGAGAGCCAAGTGGAGGCTGGTTACAAGAGGTGTCCTCCAGGGGTCTGACTTGGGACTGGTGCTCTTCAACATCTTCATCAGTGACATCAGTAATGGGCTCGAGTGCATCCTCAGCAAGTTTGCTGATGACATCAAACTGAGAGGTGTGGTTGACACATTAGAAGGAAGGGATGCCATCCAGAGGGACCTCAACAAACACAAAATGTGGGCCCATGTGAACCTAATGAGGTTCAATATAGAAAAGTGCAAGGTTTTGTTTGGGTCAGAGTATCCCAGGTATGCATACAGACTGGGAGAACTCCTTGATAGTAACTCTGTGGAGAAGCACCTGGGGGTCCTGATGGATGAAAAACTGAACATTAGCCAGCAGTGTGTTCTTGCAGCTCAGAAGGCCAATAGCATCTTGGGCTCCATCAAAAGAGGGGTGGCCAGCAGGGACAGGGAGGTGATTGTCCCTCTTTATTCTGCCCTTGTAAGGCCCCATCTGGACTACTGCATCCAGGTCTGGAGCTCCCAATACAGGAAAGATGTGGAGCTGTTGGAGAGTGTCTGTAGAAGGGCCACAAAGACGATCAGAGGGCTGGAGCACTTCCGCTATGAAGACTGGCTGAGGAATCTGGGCTTGTTCAGCCTGGAGAAGAGAAGGCTGCAAGGAGACCTCAGTGCAGCTTTCCAGTGTTTAAAAGGGGATTATAAACAGGAGGAGAATCAAGTTTTTATAAGGGTAGACAGTGGCAAGACAAGAGGGAATGGTTTTAAGCTCAAGGAGGGAAGGTTTAGATTGGATGTCAGGGGGAAGTTCTTTACAGAGAGAGTGGTGAAATGCTGGAATAGGATGCTCAGAGAGGTTGTGCATGCTCCATCCCTGGAGGTGCTCAAGGCCAGGTTGGATGGGGCCCTGGGCAACCTGGTCTAATACCAGATCTGGAGGTTGGTGGCCCTGCCCGTGGTGGGGGGTTGGAACTTGATGATCCTTGAGATCCCTTCCAACTCAAGCCACTCTATGTTCCTATGATTCTATGACTGTGATGGAGACAAAGCACACATGTATCAAATTAGCTTGAATACAGCTACATTCAAAATAATTTGTTTCTTTAAAAAAGTGGGAAGATAAATGGTATGATAAAGACATTTATATTATATGGTAGAAATAAATAGATAAATAAATAAATGAGGATTACTTAATACAATAATACCGTAATCAACAACTTCCATTATGCAGTATATTTTGTATGAAGACAGATCATTTTTAGAGTTTTTCTCTACTGAATGCTTTTTGTCAGTAATTGCCCTTTCTGTATGGCACAGATAAAGTCATAGTTCTTTAGAAGCCATTTTGTATAATAAATGTTACTTTTTTAGTTTTTCTTTATTCCATTTAATTAATGCTAATTCTGTTTTTCTCCTTTTCTGTTGGTTTAAAGGCTCTTAATGCCTGTCTGAAAAAAAGTTATTTAAATACTAAAAGTCCACATATAAATATAAATTCATGATGATATATCCACATCTATAGGAAACTAAGAAAAGAAAGTTGCTTCTTTGAAAGACTTTTGGCAGTGTAAAAGCTGAAACTTCCATCCAAATGAAATTGATATTCTGTAAAGGTTTTTGTATTTTCAGATAGAATAAATTCTTATGGCTTTTCTAGTCAGCCTTTTCAGAGGAATATATTATCCTTTGGAGTGGCACAACTGGAGTATTTAGAAGAAAAGATAAAGAAGGCAATAAACTACTGCCATAAACTCAAAAGGTGATAAATATTTTTTAAAGTTCTGCATAAATAAAACTTATTCTATCAATTTGTTGGTCAAAGTTGCAGGTATGCATGTTTTGCTATATTTACTCTCTGAATTAAAATAAAAATTTCTTAGACCATATTTCAAAGACTAGACATATTTGTCCTGATATATTTTATTTCGGCAAATATGTGTCCATTATCTCCATTGTATTAAGGCTGAACATTAATTATTCAATGTGGTTCACTTATATTAGGTAGATGAACAAGCTGTACAGCTGACTAAAAGCACAAAGTAAAATAGCTCTGTTTCTGAATAAGAGTATGGCTTGAGCTTGGCCCTGTAATGGATTTTCTTGTACCTCTCTCGAAATAGAGAGACTTTTTCATTCCCTGACAAAGGGGTTCATTAAGATTTGCTATATTTTGCTTTGGGCATGAGATTTCATTATGTTTCTTTTGTAGGTATACTTTACTGATGTTTATTTAAGAAAAAAAAATAACAATCAACAAATAAAACTTTCCATGTTTCTTATTGCAGAGGTAGGAAATACACAGAATATATTCCAGTCAAAATCTGCCGTAACCACAGGATAGAAGCTCAACTTGAAAGGCACACTATAAAAATGAAGCTGTTTTCTAGGAAAGGTGTCTCTTCTAATGCAAACAGCCAAATATGTTGCAAAACTTCATGCTTCATTTTTATCCCCTTCTCTTTATTTTCTTTAATTTCTTTCCTACATTTGACTGAAATTTTGCTTGAATTACTGAAGCTTATTTCCTCTAACTTTCTTGTACACATCTCTATCTTGATTCTATAGCCTGGAAGCCTATGATCTCTACTAGACTGGAAGTTTCAGTGGTATTGAAGCATGAGTGTGTATCTTTGTGGTCAGGGACATTGTGTTAGTCAGATCAGTGTTGTAACACAGAAGAAATAAGACATAGTCAGTCCTACATAATATGGAGTCAGAGTAATTCTGTTACAGCACCTCTGCAGGCAGACACTGTGAAGAGGAACTGATCAAGCAGTAGACTCTGAGCCACAGTCTTGGTGGAAAATTTGTTCACCTATCTTATATATATATATCTTATATATATATATATCTTATATATAATCTTATATATATATATATAAGGAATATATATATATATTCCTTTCCTACCCTTAAGGTAAACAGATTTATAAAAGTTAAGTTACATGATTCTGTAAAAACTGAGTATTGTGAGTATTTCACATTTCAAAAGTCTGTGGATGAGGCAGATGATGTCATTTATAAGTAACCTAGAAGTAATATTAAAATAGAAAGTTGAAGAGCTGGACTTAGTTCCTCAAAAGCATAAAACACGCTCAATTGTGTAAAGAAACTCAGTAATCAATAACTTTCAGTTAGTTACAGTGTCCAATTACAATTTATAATGTCCAACATTAGTGGAGATTAGAGACTGTTGGAAATGTGACCAGTTATCTATATAAAGTCTATACTCTCTAGCAAGGAAACTAGAAAATAAATAAGTCTAGAACACTGTACAGTGTTCACAAATTCTGGTCATATTTTCAGTGAAGCATGAGTGGACTTAAAGATTATGTAGCTCATGAAATCAAAACAGCATATGGAAAAATAATTAAAATGCACTCCTTCAGATAAATTTTGTAAGATACCCTCTAAACAGTTCTGTATCTCCTGAGTAATAAGTGGGATAGACGTCAGCCTTCAAAAAAGCTTGAAATGTGCAGAGCTCATTGTAAGACAGGATCTCAATACTTACATTGCAAAGATATAAGGAATTGTAATCCATATATCATACAGAAGGGAAAATGTATCATACATTTTCCCAATCATACAGATAATCATTGAAGGTCGCATAAAAAATATAGTGGAACCAGGTGTAAAAGTCAAATCTGCTTCCAGTCCAGTTTTTTAGTCATTTACTCTTTCTTGGTTTTAATCTTAAGAATAGCTTGTCTAGCTAACAAGGATGAAGAAATTGCTTTTTACATTTTAATAACATCATTTAGAAAAATGCTGCTTTAATAAAATGCCTTTCTAGTAGTTTTGTACTGTATTGTACGAGAAACGTGTAGATCAGGTAACACGAAATGTGTTCAACCGTAAGGGGTAGATTTGATGTGGTGTTGTATTTGATAGAATATCAATCAAATCCGTACCCTGAGATTCTGCAAAAAGTGCATGCCTCCTGGCATGTAACAGTATTCTCCAGATGTAGGCTTAGATGGCATGATAAAAATAGCCAGTTCCTCCAGATTTCAATCATTTTTTTCAGAAAGACTCTTGCCAAAACAAGTAAAATTTATTTATTACAATAAGGACTCGTATTTGACATATAATATTATCTTAATTTCTAAAGGAAAGGTGAAAAAAAAGGGAATCTCTTCCTTTTGTTTTGATATACCTCCACTGAGATTAAAATCCCATAAAACAACCCCAGTAAATAAACAACACTGGGGTCTGCCCTGTCTTCTCTTTTGCAGTACAGTTCTTTGTAGTGTGGCATCAGCTAGTCATGGGGAGAGGTGGAAATACAGAAGCATAAATGTGTTGGACAGCACAGATGCCATTATAGTCATAAACATCAAGAACAATTTTGAGCATAGGTGGTGGGAAAGGAGGTGAAAGACAGTATGGGAGAGAAAATAAGCAGAACTTGCTTTATGACTGGGGGAGTTAAATAGGTCTTACAAAGTGATAGAAGGGATTTCTCCTTTCTCATAAAAGCTGTAATTGAGAATCTCTTATCATGACAATGGTTCAGGATAACTTGAGTTCTTTCTCCTGCAAAGTTAAGGTACTAGAACATATATGTGGATATCTACAATAAGAAATAGTGTTAACTAATAGTATGGACAGTTCTATATCTATTTTTTCTTCTTTTTTAAGAGCTTTCACTGAAATTGCATTTGTTCCCATACTGCCTTTGAGGACTCCAAATGGAGACATTACAAATCCCCCCCATTTAATTGGTACTTGAGTTTTGGGCACAATGTTAACTGTTTCTCTCTTCAGATCTAAATTAAAAGAACAAATGGCAGATAAATGCCACCAGAGGAAGTACAAAACTCCAATCTTGCCTGCTAAGTGTAACAGAAAGGGAATTCTTCTGATCAAATGCTGAAATTAATTGCTGGTCTTTTTCAGTTAAATAAAAGTGAACTTCAACATATTCTGCCCACAGAGGAGTTAGTGTAAGTGTATTTTGTTCCCTCTTTCTCTGGGGATGATCCAGCCTCTGGGAATACTTTCTAGTGAGCTGAACCCACTGGCACACCAATATATTTACTTGAAATTCTGCAATGCCATTTGCTATGTGCTCTTGTTGTTCTTCTCTTCAGGAGCTGATAAAAACTGGTATGGAGAATTGGAAAAATAGTGTTTTTACAGATTAGTGGCACTAAAAAGATTTCTAGAATATGCTCTTTTCTAATTCACTAGATTATTTCACTGGATGTCTCACTTTTCACAACAGGGTTATGATCTTAAGCAGGCAATGTTGACGTACATTGATGTGCAGGAGATGCTAAAAGCTTGAAATTTTGGTAGTAGCATGGTGAAAGTGTAGTATGTTGTATGGCAGACTGCTCCTATGATAGGATGCATTCCCATGAGACGAAAATCAGACTAGCTATTTCTGTATTGTGTCAGTATTTTCTTGTAGATTTTGTGGTTGTCACGAGATGTATTGGAAAATGTCTTATTGGCTTCACTTTTGTTACGTTACGTAAATTCATAGAACATTACTACTAAGTGATTGTTGGGTGGACTACGTTTGATTTTGTATATAGTATAGTATAGTACGAATATTCTAATTCCCACCAGAAAATCTTACCTTTCATTTTCTCTCTCTACTTTTTTTTTCTTGCAACATCAATAAGTTTTTATATAACTATGATATATCTGCATTCAATCTTTACAATTTTGTTTAAGGGGGATGGAAAATTATCTATTGCAGTAATTTTCTCAATGTTGTTATAAATTTGAATTAGATTTTCTTCTAGTTTGTATAAGTCAGTTCCTGTTTTTGAATGTCTTCACTTACATTAAAGGGTAGTATTGAACACAGTCCACCATTTGAAAGGAAATATGTATCTGGACTAGTGTACTGTGACGGAAAATTACCAGAGGAGGCTGGCACAGATTGTCACACAGAACCTATGGGAAGATTTAGAGATGGTTTTATTTCTCATCTTTTCTCTGTATATATTGAATACAGCCATGTACAACATGCAGATACTTCCAGACAGACCTCTTGTGCATTCCTGCCTATCACCAAAACTCTCAGATTAAAAATCTATGGCTCATTAAACAGGAAAGGAGGAGTATATTGCCTTAGAAATATTACAGTCTGTCAGGATTGCCTTGTCCCAGAGCGGAGACTTATCTGTAAAACCTGCACACAATTACTTTTTAATGATTTTATCTTGGCTCATTAGGAGAGCAGCTACCACTGAGACTTAAGAGTAATCATGTGTCTATACCAGTGATACAGCTACAGTGCATCTTGGAGAGGCACATCAGCATTTACTGAATTGGCATTAAAACTTAGAAATTATAAATGAGAAAGAGAAGAGGTAGAGAAGAGATAATATAAAGCTTGCAATGCATGTCATTGATATTGTATTTTATAACAACAGCAACGTTTTCCCTGTTTGACTGTGTAATTTTCACAGAATCATAGAATGGCTTATGTTGGAAGGGACATTAAAGATCACATTGTTCCAGCTCCCCTGCCATGGGCACAGTTGCCAGCCACTCAATCAGGCTGCCCAGAATCTCATCCAACCCAGACTTGAATGCCTCCAGGGATGGGACATCCAAAAACTCACTGGGGAATGTGTGCCAGTGCGTCACCATGCTCTGAGTAAAAAATTCCTTCCTAACATCTAACCTAAATCTCCCCTCTTTTAGTTTAAAGCCATTTCCCCTTGTTCTATTACTATCAGACCACCCTCCTGCTTATAAGCTCCCCCTCAAGTACTGGAAAGCTCCAGGCTATACAAGCCCAACTCCCTCAATCTTTCATCATATGAGAGGTGCTCCAGACCTCTGATCATCTTCGTGGCCCTTCTCTGGACCTGTTCTAATGGCTCTGCATCCTTCTTGTGCTGGGTGGATCTGGTCTGGATGCAGCACTCCAGATGGAGCTACATAAGGACAGAGTAGAGGAGGACAAACAACTCCCTCTCCTTTCTGGCCACCCTTCTTTTGATGCAGCCCAGGGTACAGTTAACCTTCCTGGCTGAAAGTGCACACTGCTGGCTCAAGTCCAACTTTTTGTTCATCAGGATGTTCAAGTCCTTTTCCATAGGGTTGCTCTCAATAAGTTCTTCTCCCAGTCTGTAGACATACCTGGGATTGCCCCAACCCAAGTGCAATACCTTGCACTTGGCCTTGTTGAATCTCGTTAGGTTCACATAGGCTCACTTTTCAAGCCCATTCAGGTCCCTCTTGATGGCATACTTTACTTCTATTATATCAACTGCACCACTCAGCTTGATGTCATCAGTAATCTTGCTGAGGGTGCATTCAATCTCACTGTCTATGTCATTGACAAAGATGCTGAAAAGCACAAGTCCCAGGATGGACCCCTGGAGGATACCATCCATCACTGACCTCCACCTGGACATAGAGGCATTGATGACAACCCTCTGGCTGAGACAGTCCAACCAACTCTTTATCCACCAAATAGTCCAGCCTTCAAATCCATATTCTCCAGTTTAGACATAAGGATGTGGTGTGAGATCACGTCAAAGGCCTTGCCCAAGTCCAGGTGGATTACATAATTTGCTGTTCTTTTGTCCACCGATGCCACTACTCCATCATAGAAGGCCCCCAGGTTGGTCAGGGCCTCAGTGAAACTGTGCTGGCTCTCTCAGATCACTGTCTCATCCCTCATGTGCCTTAACATATCTTCCAGGAGGATCTACTCTATGATCTTTCCAGGCTCAGAGGTGAAACTCACCAGTCTGTGCTACCCCAGGTCTTCCTTTCTCTTTGTCTTCAAAATGGGAATGATGTTTCCCTTTTTCCAGTCTTCCAGGGACTTTGCATGTCATCAATGACTTTTCAGTGATGGAGAGTGGCTTGGAAACCACACCAAACCATTACTTTGGGACCCTGGGGTGCAGTGTCATCCAGCCCCATAGACTTGTACACATTCAGCCTCATGACGTAGTCTCAGAATTTCTCTTCAGTTACAGCGGGAAGGATTTTGCTACCCCACCTGGAGACAGGTTGGAGAACATGTACTTTTCAGGGACACGAGAGACATGGGAAGCCTGATTGCCAGTGAAGACCTATGCAGGGAACTCACTGAATACCTCAGCCTCCTCCATGCCTGCTGAAGCCAATTATCCCTTCTCATTTATCAGAGGGGGTACATGTTCCTTGGCCTTTCTCTTCTGACCAATGTACCTGTAGAACCCCTTGTTATTTTTTGCATTCCTTACCAGGTTCAGTTCCATCTGTGCCTTGGCTTTTCTGATCCCGTCTCTACATGTCAAGACAGCATCCCTGTGTTCTTCCCAGGCCACCCATCCCTGCTTCCACTGCCTGTACTTCTCCTTATTTTCCTTCAGCCTGATCACCAGGTCCTTACCCAGCTACGTGAGTTTCCTGCTGAGGGATGGAGAGCTCTTGTGCTCTTGGAAAGGTGTCCTTGAAGAGCTGTCATCTCTATTCCATTCCAATGTCCCTAAGGATATTTTTCCAGGGGATCTCATCCAGTAATTCCTTAAACAGCCAGAAGTTTGATCTCCTGAATTTCAGGGTCCTGATTCAGCTCTGCTGGGCCTGCGTTCCTCAAGTTCATGAACTCAATCAGGGCATGGCTGCTACAGCTCAGTCTGCCTTCAATCTTAACTTCTTTAAAGACCTCCTCCACACTGGTGAGCACCAGGACCAGTGAGGCTTAACCCCTGGTTGCCCTATCCAATAACTGGATGAGGAAGTTTTTCTCAGTGGACTCCGGGAGTCTCCTGGAACTTAGCAGAATGTACTCAGATATTCTTCTTGCTTATATCTTAACCTGTTTAGAACATAAATTATGCTATATTTGTCCAGTAACTCATGAGAATTTGATTTTACACAGTCAGCCTGACTAAAGAGGAGACTTTTGAACTTTCAGGTGAGCTGTGCCAATTGCACATGCATGCAATTATAGCAGGTGATTTGAATTAAATGCCCTTCTGGTGCAGAAGGACAGGAAGATTTTGTTCCATGCAACTTTCCTCTAACTGGCAGGTAGCTTAATCATGCTGGATTCTTGTGGGGCCTTGTAGAACCTTTAATCTTATTAATTATTTAAATAGCTGTTGCATTTTGAGATATGTTGTACCATCTCTAACTGGAATTGAAGAAAAATCATTCAGAATTTGTCCTAAGAACAAGTTAATTCATCATGTGAACTATGTTTCACTGTTCACATCAGTATATGCTTGTGTAGGTACACGTGCGTAAACACACAAACCCACATGCACTCACAAGACTTCAGCAGCAATTTCACTAATAGGGAGAAATAGAATAGAAGATGTTACCCTCTATCATCAAAAATCAAAGATCAAGTCATTGAAAAGAAATTAAAAGTTCCAGATGCTGGCTTCCTTCTTCACGTTGCTGCATTTTGAGCCTTCAGTTTCCAGAATTTTTTTTTTTTCCTCTGGGAGAAACAGAAGCATCTTTAAAAAAGACCTAATAAAGACTTTTTGGAATAAAAAATAGCAACTTAATTTCTGCTAAACACAAAATGAAAAATGAAAGAATTGAATATAAGAATTAGTTTAAACAAGCTATCTTGTTACTTTCTTTTTATTTAAAAAGAGAACACTATCATAATTCTTTCCTTAAGGGATTCAAATTGTAAATCAAAATGCTACAATGAAGCCGATGCAATTATACTTGTAACTTTTACTAGACACACAATTAATCTGGTTGTTCATGTAGAATATATTAACTGCACACTAAAGGATAGTGTAGTTCAAGACTGTTTTATACACTGGAGAGTACAGTAGTTGTAATGAATATTACTCTTTATATGTTATTTAATATACAAAACTGTATGCAATTTTTTCTTAAGGTGCTACAGATTTAGAGGGTCTGATAACTGTAACATGCATTTAATATGAGCAAAAATGATAACCAGTTTCTTGCAGTAATTAGATAATTAGACTAACAGATGGGAGGAAAAAGGTAGTTTTCCCAAAAACTTTCTTTAATGAAAATAGGAAGGAATAGATATCAAGATGCTATGAAAGGAATTAAGAGGAGTAGATAGGATTTCTTTTTAAAATGGTTGGAGTGGGGCTACACATCCTTTTCCTCCCCCATTTGACGCTGTCTACTAGCAAGTGCAATGTTGAAATTCCTGTATTTGTAGATATCTCATGCTAAGCATTTCAGTTCTTAATGCTAAGAATTTCGCATAGATTTAGTAATTCATAGAACTTGAATGATTCTTGTGAAATCTTCTCACCTCACTCATCCAACTTCAAATAGCACCCCAAATAATTTTACATCCTTTGATACTGACATGATCATTCTTGTGGTGCACGATGAACTGATAGTGCAAAGTCAACAACGAGTAGCAGTCAAGTGATACTGATCATTCTTCCACTGAAATAATGCTTATACACTTTTTTTAGCAAAATACACCAGAAAGAGCGTTTTCTGACACAAATAGTTCACTAGTGATTATTGTTCATCATTCTGCTAGTTCAAGTCCTTGATTTAATTCCTGAGATGCATACAGTTTTTAATGGTTGAATGGTAATGATTGCTCTACTCATCAACCCACACCAGGCAGGTTCTGCCTATGGACTGAGCATAAAGGAACTCAATCTCTTACCCTTACTGCAAGGGACCAGTGTCTTCAGTTGTCTCAGGGAGCAAACCTCAGAATAATATACAGCATTTAATGTGGTTATTCTCCATCACTCAATATGTAATGGAACACAAATATTGATATGTGCAATAGAAGCATAATCCTTGCTGAAAATCAAGGAAAGACTTTCTTCTGCAAGTAAAATTTCTCAGCAGCAATCTATTTTCTGTGACTTGATATCTATGTGTTAAGTTGATCAATTAAAGAAAGTCAGGAGACACACTTCTTAGATTCTATAAATATGATTTGCATTTAAGTAGGTGGCCAGCGGTGAATAAATGCATGTCCTGTGCTTGTTGTTCAGTTATCTAACAAATAATTCTAGTATTTGTTTAGTGGAATATCTTAAAGATCATATTGTACTGTATTGTTTTATACTGACTGGTACAGAATCCTTGCTTTTTAGACATAAACCAGAAATGCTTTCAATGAAGATAGCTAACTAGTTGTCCCCCAAGCCTATATACAACTCATAATGCTAGAGTAGAATACAAATTAAAAGAATGATAGGCCTTTGCTGTAGTTCTGCCCCTCACTGCTCCTATTTTTATACATAGCACTAAGATTTACTCAGGAAGTTCTACATTTTCATTTGAAAATCGTATTTAAAATCATAATTATTTGAAAATCTTAAAATGCCTCTTTAATTGGAGAACTGCACTTTTGGCAATGCCAACTATTCAAAACAGTTGTAGGCAATACATTCTGAACTGGCAGGTGGCTGTAAATATTGTAACAGTCTTCCCACTTGCAGCAGTTTCATTAGTAGCACTGTACAACTCCACTGACTTGACAGTGCTGCTGAGTGTGAAGTCAGTCAGAACATCTGACTGCAGGCACATTACTTCTTCATTCATAGCTCAAATACCTCTCCAGGGTGGAGTTTCAGCTGTTCAGAAGGGCTTCAGGTCCTCTTACTGTCTTTTCTATTAAAGAAGGTATGTCAAGAAAGATAATATATCAACATAACAAGATAACATCTGGCAGCTCTTTCTGGCATAAGGCATCCTTGAAAGCCTTTGTCTTCCAGTCCTTACATACACAGATTTTTTTGCAGGTCAACACAATCTGTTTCTGCATTCTTGCTCACTTAAATTCTTGCTGTTTTTTGTTTCCTCTTTGGTGGCTTTCTTGAGGACCACATCTTGAAATCCATCTCTCTTGAGGAGCTGTGCAAATGAAAATTTTTCCTTCAGATAATTGGACCATGTGGAGTAGATCAAAGACTAGGGACCAGGCAAAAACTGGTAAATTGATATCCCAGAATAGGAATTGAGATGAGACATAAATGGACTTGAAAGAGCCAGCACAGCCATAAGACTGAAGTCTGTGAGAAATGTTTACCTAGCACCAACACCTGTTCTTATAAATAGGTGCACAAACACAGCTTCCATAGGCTAATCATTCCAGAAAACTGCCTATCAACACTTTGGTATTGCCAGAAACACATTTGTGTTTTGAGTGAAAATTGAGATGAATGTCAAATGCAGAAGGAAATGACATCATGAGCAACAGCAGATTGGCATCAGAAAAATGTAATTCCTGAAGCTAAAAGGATGTTCAGTCAACACTCTTAAGTTTTTCAAACGGAACTAAACTGAGCATTCTATGTGTTAGAAGACTTAGATTTATCATTATAAGCTTATCAGCCAAATGCTACATTCCTTTATTCAGTGTGTGAGTCATAACACAGCCATGAGGATGGTTTTTAGATGAGCAAGTCTACTGTACAGATGAAAGAATCTTAATAAAAAACATGAATGCAGTATTTCCTTCTGAAAAACTCCACAGTATAGTCAAAAAAGCTGGAGCAGCACCTGAAAGTAATGATAATTTGAGAGACTTACTCAGTTCATTGGTGCTTTAATAGGCAAGCTTATGTTAGCAATAGAACCTGAGAAAAGCTAATGGAGAAAAGTGCAATGACAACTGGACTCAAAATATTCTTTATAGACAAGATCTCAGAATATGACTGATTCCAAAGCTTGGTAATTCAGAATTGGACCTTGTAATATCCATCCCATTCAGAAGTAATGAACAGAAAGATTAACTAAAATCTCTGGAAGTCATTAGCAGAGACAAAAATTTCACCAAAACAGCAAAAAAAGAAATCGGAATGTGTTAAAAATCACAGTGTTAAAATACAAAAAAAAATAGTTGGAATGGAGGGTGAGATTGTCAGTGTAAAAAGTGTGGAGACATATATATTTGGAAGAAGGGGAAATGTCTGCTCCTAAGAAAAACAGATTCAAAAGCAAAAACAGAACAAAAAGAAGGTTAGAAACTCTCTTTGATAAAAATTACAGTTGACTTTTTTGAATAAACTTTGCCTTTCAAATTTCTGTGATTTGAAGGAAGTACTTGACATCCCAATTCCAGTTTACATTGGTGTGTCTAACAACTTCATAACATAATGAATGAGAAGATGCAGTTTGCATACTCAAAGTGAGTGAGGACTTGCATTAACATAGGTTGACATCAAAAGGTGGTTTATCTTTTCTCCTGTTTATCATGACTACTGACAACAAAATCCTGGTAGCCGTAAGAAAAACTGCACCTTGTGGCTTTATTTATTCCTTGAACATTTTTCAGTAGTGGAGAAAGGATTCAAGATCAGATATATCTGGTAGAATGACATGTTCAAGCCCACATAGGCTTCGCAGGAAATGCAAAGTGTATGTGTTTGGAGTCAAATACTTTCTTAAATGGAGAAAGATGCAGAAAAGCCTTGCCCTCTAGTGGCTGGAAAACTAGGAAGCAGGCATAAATCCTATTTTCATTAATTGGTATCCAGCAAATCCAGATTTGCTCGTAGGTTGAATAGATTATTTGGTTTAAGTAACTGAAGTTTTCCTCAGTTTCAGATCCGCAAGAAGAATGACAACCACGACATCACTTAATATTTCAATTCATTTTTCATGGGAAGAAAAAAAACTGTTGATACAGAACTTGAAAGTGAATGGAAATGAGCCTTAAGAACAAGCTGAAGCTGATTACATTAGCAGACATTTAAATAATAGGAAGAGCTATACATGGATATCTTGATGTAATATGCAGCAGTTCTACTTTTCTAATTTTTTTTTATTCTGGAAAGGCAGAATGCAGTCATAATTTCATGGGTAATATAATATACTTTGCAATTAGTAAGGAAAATCTGATCCTGTCTGATGTAAATTTATAATCCATTTAAAACTAAATTAGTTAATAAATAAAATAATATAGTATTAATAAAAAGCCTTTTTCAGGAATGCTAGTCCTGTGTTTATGGAAATAGTTTGTCTTCTTGATATCTAATCTGTGTATATCAGGGCAGGAACTGTGAACATTGATGCTCATTTCTGCTCATTACCCTAGTGCTATCCATTGGCTTTTGAAATGATTACTCTTCATTGGTCTAGTTTAAAAGGAGAATTAGGGCATGTCAGACACTTCTCAAACAAAAGAATTAGGTATTGAAATAAACACAAGATTGTGAATAGCACAGTTAATGACATTCTAAAAAGCATAGGATGAATAATGTTGTCTGTAAATTGTCTATTTATTCAAATAAATAGTCTATTACTACATAGACTCTGTAGTTGTTAAAATGTGTCTTAAATAAAGTATTGATCTCTTGTTAGAACAACATATTCTTTTTGTTTGTTTGTTTTGCTTTGTTTTCCATGAAGGAATGAGCTGTTATGGCAGAGCATTATTCCTGATTACTATTGAACAGCCCATACGGGTCACCAGATTTAACCATTCTGCTGTGGCAAACAGTCTGTTAGTTTATTTTTCCAAAGGTTGCATAATTGTTGTTTGCTTGGCCAAATCTTGTTTTCCCTATTTAAAAAAAAAAAAAAAAAAATTCCATTAAGGTTATTAAAACTATCCTTAATAAAGTACATTCCTGTGTTTAACCTATAAATGCCATGACTTCATGAAGATTGCAATAGGAAAGAAGGATTAAATTTATTTTTACAACACATCTTTGCTTTACTTGAAACGTAAGGAAAAGTTTCCTTTTTGAATATATTTTTTTATTAGCTTCCACAAATTGTACACTAGTTTTCATTAGAAAGCCAAACACTATTGTCAGTTACTGCTGTGTAAATTAAACAGTCAAAAGAAGACAATTGTCATCAAGTGTAATCCAAACCACTGACTCATTACAGCAAATTAAATAACAAATATGCAAAGTTTCAAGTTCTAAGAATGCCAATGATTTCATTGTCTCAATTAAAAAAAAAAAAAAAAAGGACTTGTTTACTTCCTGAATATTTTTTTACTCCTATACTTTTCTTTCTTACACTATAATTACCAAGTAAATAAATGTATTTAGTGTCCTTTATCAATCACTGGGGAGGTTCATGTAACTTGTAATATCAGCCCTAAATACATTTGATTATTTTCAGCAGATTGCATGAAATTTGACAGAATTTTGCAGTTTACAATTTCATCATAAATTATACAAAGTAGAATGTTCAACTGACTTAAATAATTTACAGTCTGAAAATGGTAAAATAGGAAAATTCTAAAGGAAAGAAATAAAATATTAAAAATAAAATATTGCAGTATATCTTGAATCCTTAGTGTACTTAAGAAATCAAAGTCCGGTATCAAACTATATTCATACCTGTTATCCTTTCAGTAATTGGTTTTGTTTTTTAAAAGATAGTGAAATATAATAATTGAAATTACTGCCGTATGACTTGAGAGAGTACTGCTTTCTATAAATTTAGAAAATGGATTACATCTTACAGATTGAAACTGAAACTTAAAACTTGTAATTTAAGTCATAAAAGTCCACATGAGAACTGTAACAATGAGAATATATGACTGTGTATTTTCACTACCTTTGAGCCTCACAGTAGTTTCTGTGAAACTCTGAAAGTGTTATATGAAATAATGTCAGATAGTACTGGTAATAAGATAATGCATAAGCATAGTTGTTTGACAGGATAATATACACTACCTCACTACCTACATTTTAAATAAATATGTTTGCTTAAAATGAATCTGTCAAAAATATTTCCTTTTTTTTTTCTTGTATACATGGCAGATGATAGATATTAAAAACAAATGAATTGGGTGGAATTTGAAAAAGAAAGAATTTTGCCCAATATAATATACATACATATATAGCAAATATACATAGCAAATATACAGCACATTTATCTGGAGAAAACTACATTGAATTCCACTGTGAGAGTACATAATTAAAGTTACATGTTTTCATTGTAGGAATTAAGCAATCTGTGAGTATGGAAATGAAGATTGACATGCTTCATTTTCAGGATAAGAAAATGTGGACTTTTTTCCTTACAGATTCTCTAAAGGCTTCTTCCCAACAAGCAGCACTTCAAAGATTTTCATATTGCCAATAGTCCTTTTTTCTTCAGTTACACGGCCTTTTACTATTGCCATACACAAGATACTGTGGCTTATGTTTGCAAAGTTATAAAATTTTATAAAATGTCAGCATTTGACATAGTTCCTGCAAATGTTGTCTGTAGTGGAAAAGACTTTCTCCAGTGTTGTGTGCATAAGCTTCAATAAACACTTATTTTCCTTCTAATTTTGTTTGCAACCTCAAGGGCTACTGGAAGTTTTAAAAGGATAAAATCTAATGTGGATGATGGGAACAGCTAAAAGAGGAAGCAAAACATTTTCCCAGATTCCCCCACATCATCTTAGACCCCATTCTTAGGAATCAACTTGTAATATAGATGTCTAGGAACATTTTCTGTTCAGTTATGGATGTAGGTTGCAGTTATCGTATCTGCAATGCAAAACAATATGCCCTCCATTCCACCCTGTTCCACAGTTTTGTGGCCTCAAAAATCGTAAACTCTGAGCTAAAAAAAAAAAATAATAATAATTTTAGCAGTCCCGAATTTCTGCTTGTTTCCTTTTGCTAGTTCAGACATATTCACTTTCTGATTTGTTACTTGCCATGAATTCCATTCCAGCATGTGATTATTCCTATATGCATTGTAGAAAACATACATTCCTAAATCAAGACTGTAGTACAGGATGCAGTTTTTATAAGTATTGTGCTAAAATACCAAACTCACAACTCAGTGCTCAGGCTTCTACATAAATTCTTGCTCTGCATTCAGAATAAAAGGTGGCTAGGGGACGTGGTATTAACAAGAATTCATCTCTCTGATCTCACAGAACAAAACAAATGAGGATATGCACAAGAGACTCTGCGGAGGTCATAGTTGAAACCCTGTTATGCGCAGGAGTTGTGAATTACTGTATGCTTCCTCAAAAAGAACTGTTCAGCAGTGTACTAGGCAAATGGTCCCCTGTGGCTTGTAAAGCAGCGTCTTGTGTCACTATGTATCCCATGGAGGATTAATGATTGTACTGTGTCTCTGTCAGTCTCCGACTTGATGGAGAATGTCTTGATAAGTGTTACAATAGGTTACTCAAACCAGAGGCCGTTGGTGAGTGTATTGGTTTCCAAAGAGAATAAAGTATAAGCAAAGTTTTCTGACAAAAATCATAGTATTTAATAGGTCAGATACTGCAAGTGGTGTGTTCATTGCTAGGAATCCAAAACTGATGTTTGTAAACGTAGAACAGCAAATTACCCAGCATGTATGAATCTTGGTTCAGAAGATAAAAAGACAAAGGAAAACACTGAGAATACTGGAATAAGTCTTGGCCTCATCAGGAAGCCTTAAAAGTGTGCACTCTGTTGTTTAAAACAAACAAACAAACAAACAAACAAAAAAAAAGAGAGGATCTCTTTCAGATTTCAAGTTTTTATTAAAAGGATGTATCTCCAAGAATGCTTACAAATATCCATTTTTGCTGAAAAAAATATTACCCCAAAGTATGCTTAATTGGATTTTAAAAAGCGTTGAAAAATCTCAAGCAAAATTAATGAAGAATGTGCCAGTAAAGTGGAAGGATATTTTTCAAGTAAAAAAATTGGCAAATAAAAAAATATTAATCATGGAATAAATATATTACAAAAGACTTAGGAAAAGAGAATTTTGTTTCCGACAGTAGATTATGTAACAGTCACCTTACATTATTAAACCAGGAAATTTTTTGTTGTTCTCAACAGGACTCTTCCAATATCACCTTCAGAAATCTGATCCATCTATACACTGCCTTTGGCAAGATATAAGGTAAAATCTAATGTAAAATCTTTAGGGAAGCATTTAGTCATTTGCTGTCATTGTTCTGGTTTCAGAAATACTGAGGGTAAGATGCTGAATAACATGATGAAGATAGTGCAAAACTAATTTATTTCCATTATACCTGCTACATTTATTAGAATGTTTTTTTTCTCTAAAAGACTAAATTTCTCCATCTGTAGTATACAGCTATTTATATCCATCACATTTTGAGCAAAGACAGCTACTGGAAATCCAACTCTAGCAGACTTCTCCACGAAAAAAAATAGGAGAATGAGAGAGGGCCAAGGAAAGAAAAAATGAGAGCATTTACATTCTCCGGTGGAGGAAGTGTTTTGTCTTCACGTATGCTCTTAAATTTCCAATGTAAAAAAAAATATTTTCTGATGTTCCAATCCCTCTTCAATGTTTATGCTTGTAGAAGTAAATGCTGCTATTATTGTATTAATTTTGGTATCTAAAAGATACAAGCTAAATCCAAAGACCAGTATCTAGCTGAGACAATTTTTCTGTTTTGTTTCTGTATGTTCTGTATTTGTCTGAATTTCAACTTCTAAAGAAATTTTTAAAATAATGAATGGGGGATAAGTTGAAATACTTCTCTCACATTTTCTCAGTTTTCTCACTTTACACTCCTTTAGTAACAACCACTTTTTAGATAGCGTCAGATTATGTCTATCTCATGGAATCCACGTAAAAATGAAAATTATATTAATCTGTTCTCTATTAGTAATTTCAGATATTTGTAGCAAGAAAATTTAGATGAATGTCTCTGAAGCAAAAGTTTATGCAGCTCTCTAAAAGTTAATATGCCCAATATTCTCTTCTAGTTTCCCTGGTTGCCTCATAGGGTCCAAATTTACTTTGGATGTCCCAAAAGGCTTAGATCTATCTAATTTCCTTCAGGAATTGTTGTGACAAGTGCAGCTGTACGAAATGGCAGATGAGCTCTTTATCCTTTTTGAAAAAGACATAGCTGAGGATGTCCAGTGTAGCTGTATACTTTTTGTAGGATGAGTTTTCCATCTTTATTGAACATGAATGAGGAAAAAAGTGCATGTTGTGACATACATTGCAGCAGATTAGATCACTTTGTAGAGATAATATAATTGGTCTTGTGAGCAGACAACAGTGATCTGTTTGCTGTTTGCTTTGGGTTTTCCTGGAAGATGAGCATGGCTTTATTAAGTGTATGCTTAAAAAGTAAGTACTGCATACTTATGATGCTTGTAGAACTTGGCAACAAGCTTTCTCAATATAGATTTTGAATTTACAGTGCAGAGGTGCTAATCATTAAAGCCACTCAGCACTATATGAAATCACAACATTTTTTCCTTAGATGGGCTGCACATGTGCAGTGTCTGCTCCTATCTGGAATGCTTAGCTCTGTGAAGAATAATATTCCGCATAATTCACTTCACAAGTATGTCCTCCATGCCTCAAAATAAGCAGCTAAACATTTTGGCTATTCTAAGGGATTTTTGGAAAAGATTAAGTTAGCACATTATAAACTAGTGTAAGCCTAAGGTTCAGAACAGTACTTTGGGGGCTCTGCGAGCATCCCCCTGAATGGGAGGAGGTATTGGGGTAGAGGGTGCTGAGCTCAGAGCCCATGCAGCTGGAGTTGCTCCTCGTCCTGCTGCTGGCTACAGAGGGAAGTTCTCCAGCAGCACTGTACAGCATGGAGGCTGCAGTTGGGGCTGACCCCTGCCTCGGAAGCTGCTTTTAGCTGAAGCCCTCATGCTTAGTCCCCGTGTAAGCTACAGCCCTGCTGCACTGCAACCTTGCCCTTTTAATCTCAAAAAAAAAATGATCTGGATTTGTCAGAGTGGTGTAGACCTGTTACTTAATCCTCTTTTAGTAAATCCAGGTATTAGTTGTTAGAATACGATAATACTCAGAAAAATATACGATAACCATCAGGGACATTTTAGTAGTTTAGGATATATGAGTAGCTGTTACAGGCAGCAAAAGTCAACTTATCTTTACAGGCTAAGAGGATGTTACATGCTCAGGAAGCATATGAGATGTGAGATAAAGGAGAGTGATGACTTCATGGGCCAAAAGTTAAAAGAACCCACGAGTGCCCAATAGTTGATGAATATATATTACTGTATTTAGATTAGGTTACAATGATACAATCACATCCAGTTACATTACATACATAAAGGTATTTTTTTGTTGTGTCTACGTGTGCCATGATTGCTTTCCTTTGTGCTTTAACTTTCATTCAGAGGTTCTCATGTGGAGATGCTCAAGGTTTTTCTGTAACTTTATTGGCAAGATAAGTTAGAAACATTTCCTTCCCTAGAAGTAACTGCCCTGCTAGTAAAACAGTAATAATTTTTTACTACTAATTTTAAATGACTGTCTTGTGTAAGGTTTGCTTTTATCATCTCTCTGTAGTCACATAATCATCCATATACATTACATTATCACCATAGTATAGAATTTGCTGTGTTGTATGCTCATTGCATATTAGGATATGTGACTGGAAACTTCTTGTGGGGAAACCTTACTTACCTTGTTGATTTAATCAGAGTTTTATAGATTGAACAGGTTTTCATTGTCAACGGTTTTCTGTTGTAAGGTACTTTACGAGAAAAGAATAAAAGCAAAACTGTTATAAAAACCTCAAGATGACAGAATTATATAATGCCAAAATTCTAATACAATTAGCACTATCTTTTTGAGTTCTTTTGTTTAATTCTAGGAACATGTTAAATTTTTCTTCATTCTTCTTAAACTTTTAATGTTTTGTAGACCAATTCTAATATTTTCTCTGGTACAATATTTTACTTTCTTACTAATCCCAAAAATTTCTCAAGATTTATATTTGATTGAGTCTGAAAATAAGAACGTGTTTTTAAGGACAATAGTTAACACACAGTTTTTGTGCAATATAAATTGATTTTCAAAATTGAGATTGAAAGTTTTAAGACATTTATTTTTCTATCAAAAATATTTTCCATTTACAAAAAAAAAAGGAGCTTACAACAACTTGAAAGGTTATTGATAAATGTTATAGTTTCTGCTTTGAAATAGATCCAACCATTTCAGTAGCACATAATTGTCATTGTCTTAAATACTTCAACTCATTTTCATCAGGAATTTTAGAACACCCGTTATTAAAGATTTTTAAAGTGCATTTTTAAAAGATCTAAATTTGGATTTGCTTTAATGGCCAAAATAGTCACATGAAATGTGTTTCTCACTAATATAAATAAATTGTTATCCATCTCATTTTCTAGAAATTAATTGTCTGGAATAAATATGAAGCCAGCTGTCAATGCATTTTAACCCCACATTCAGCTTTCTAGCAGACAATCACACAAATATCTTTTTGTGATAGTTTGGCTCCTTATTTAACTGTCAGTTTGTTTCTTACATATAGCAATCCAATGTTTCTCTTCTTGGACTAAAGCTGAATATTTTACTACATGAAACAGATGCTTAGAAAATCTTGAAAGAACAGCAATATCTTTTCTTCTGCAGTTCAAGTGCTCATTTTATAAACACAGAATGGAAGATTCCTTATCCCATTTTAGCAGATTACTCATTTGGTGCAGCTAGATCACTTTAACGACATCTTCTCAACATTCATTTGAAAATTCTTCAATTCTTTCACCTCATGGAATATTCATCATCATTATATATGAGGTTTCTTTGTAAACTATGCACACTGTTTTACATTCCTTTGCTTGCACAGAAACAAATGAACTGTTTGAGTTGAACAAATTGAATTTTAATCAAAGGGAGTGAGAATAACTTTAAAGGTACTTAATCCATATTCAGAAGTCAAACCAAAGTCTGTTTTCAGTTATGTGATATAGATAATATTAAAAGTGTGCACCTGATGTTGTATTTTGGGATGTGAAAATTGCGAAAAAATTAAGATGCTGTCAAGAATAGGCAGAGATGGAAAGGCACAGTTCTTTTCAGGTGTGATTTAAAAATATAACTATAACCATTGCTTGTTCGTATTTCAATTTTTGTTAATAATATATACACAATTCTTTTTGAAGCTCGTGTAAATTACTCTTGGCTGTACAAGTCCCTCTAGTGGCATCTTGTATGTAACAGATAACCAAAAAACATAGTTCTATCTCTCATTTTTTATCCATATACTATGTAAAACCTGTTATTTGGTTTAAAACTCATTTAATATTTTCTGCTCAAACTGTGTTTATGTTATTTATATTATCAGCCCTTAGAAGACTCAATTCTTAAAAAATTGGCATTGCTAGAGTCACTAGAAGTTCAGACTTAAAAAGCAGTAATTTGAATAAGAGATATTAGGTTGTTCGTCAGTTCTTGAGCATTAGGAAGCTTTTCTGGCTTTTGATTATCAAATACTGTGAAGTATTTTTATATCCTGAAATTGAAAATGCTCTTCCTGTGTAAAGTAGTTAGAAGTGATGTAGTTTAAAAGCAGTGGCAGTGACACAAATTTATTTCATCTTTCTCATCTCTACAAGAACGTTATTTTGCTTGATAATTCTTAGAAAAAAAAGTGTCAATTTCTGCTTAGTGTTTATTTTCAATATAGCATTAAGTAAACATTTCAGGAGTACCAACAACCCACCTTGAAAAGATGCTTTGGAAAAGCAGGCTTAGATTATTTAAAGAAGTATTTGTACCAAAATATTTCAAATGCTTGCTTGAATTGATAGTTCCAATAGACTTACTTTCTTCAGAAAAAATCCTGTTGGTTAGAAACAGCTCATTACATATTTAATTGCCATTTATTGCATGTCCAGTCATTGCATCTGTCCTTCAGATTCTGGGATTAAGTTAAAATCATAGGTCAAAAGATAATATGTTTCATACTGTATAATGCTAAGTAATTTATAAGATTTAAGCTAATAAGTCAGTGTTGTTAGGTTCCAAGATAACCTAGCCTTCATTATTGTAGTTTTTCTCTATTACATCAGCAATTGATGACTAGAACAACTACATTCAGTTACGTGTATTTACAGAAATATTTCATTTCTCACAAAAACAATGGTTCTATGTGGGGTAATTGTTCTGAAGCTTTTGAGGGCACTATTTGTGTTCTTTCTTATATAATAACTGCTAACAAAGCTGACAAATGTTTAAACTGATCAGAATGAATAGATTTCAGGATGCAAAGTGGAATATTTTCTGCTTTTTGTGGTGCAATTTTTTTGTTTAAAATATTTTTCTAAAGATTAAAAGCACAGCCTCACTGAAAAACTATCAGTTTCCAGTAATTTCAGTTGTCAGGATTGTCTCAAAATGAGTCTTGTGTCATGTTGTTTGAAGATAACAAGTATGGACTAAAATGTTGACCATACTTCTTCCTCAAAGCCTTTAAAGAAAATTATTTGTTTACTCTTAGTACCTCTAAGCCTACTTTGGATCTCTTTACACAGTCAGTGTACATTGGTGTTTTTTACATGATTCACACAATACCATAGCAAATTATACTGTGAATTAAATACTAGCGAATAGAAGCAACCATGCATCCAGAAAGTAGGTGTTAAAATCCTGTTCCACATTATTAGAAAACACTGCATGGATTGGTGAGAAGCAGCTAGCTGAAGATCTGGCAGCAAAGAAGCTTTATTAGTAAAGGCAACTAGAGATTCTTAGGAAATAATTAATTGTAGCAAAGAGAAAGAAACAGATAGTTGTGTAGAGACAATCACTGAAGCAGAGAAGGATAAAAGTTCGAAGTTATCCCTCCCTGGGGTTGCTGGCACAAGCATATTCATCACACCATCACACATACACACCTTGGATTTTTATTTTCTCCTGTGATTATTATTTGTTTTTTTTGCTAAAAGGAATGTAAATCCTTTCCCATAGAGATTTCACAAAATGTGCTTTTTCTTGATTGATTTCCTTTTAAACTTATAACTTAAAAATATCCCCATTTTAATAATTTTGGTGTTGTTTTTTTTTTTTCCCTCTGTAGTGATCTATTGTGGAAAAGGTCTCATTTCATTTGTGCCAGCTGTTAACAGCAGTGTAATAGCTTCCTTTTGTTATTTCTGCTATAGTTTGGCCAAAGCTGTCACACCTACCCAAAGAGAATTAATCAAGAATATAATACAAAGGAAAGTGACACCTCCTATTTTATTCAAGGTTTAGGCAAACCTCCTGTTAGAAACACAACATTTTCACTTGTCCTTTTAATGTGGTGAAAATGGAATGATGTAAAATTGCAATCTGCAATACCACATTGTACCACAGACTAGTTTCTGAATTTGGGTCAAATCAGAAAATTTGTATCAATTTTTTTTTCTAATTTACCAAAGTTTTAGATAAAAACATAAGAGTTTTGCAAAACATAGGAAGGTCTTTTCTTTCTGAGTTCCCATCAGTAATGTGTTCCAGGTTTCCTTAATGTTGTATCTGCTCAAGCAACCAAGAAATATATTCAAAACCTTTATGCCCGTAGGAGAAATGTGAGTTGAAATTAGAATGGGAGTATACAGGCAACCAGAAAAGGAGAGATGCATTCAGAATGAGGACAAAGGGATGAGACTCTTTTTAAACTTTGGTGATTTCAGTCACCATCTGTTTTGTCTGTAACTGACAACAACTACAAACATAATCAATTCAGCTACCTGAGATTTACATTGCTTTTAGCAGCTTCCATGTTATAGAAAAAGGCTGTAACAAAAGTCAGGATAGAACCAAGTTTGTCTTCCTGTAGGCTACACTCTAACGCTGACAACAAGTGATGTTTGTAATTCCTTGCTGTCTCACTTGATTTTCAAGTCCTGAATGCTACTGATCCTGTGCACTGAAAGAAGACAAAGACAAAAGTAATATGTTAAAAAGATTTCTCAGATCTGTATTTTTAACAATTGAGCCCCTGACTCTTCAATCTTTTTTTTTTAATAGAAATTAATTTTCAAGTTTCATAAATAAGGTTTGTTGGCACATAACAGCATTCTTTAACAGTACTCTTTATTTATCATGAATAGCGTTTGGACACTTACTCTGCTACCTCAATTTCTTCTCCAAAGAACCTTAGGCCATTGTAGTGAAAGTGAGAAAGAAAGGCATAAAAGATAAATTTAATAGATCTTATAAGAATTTTCAAGACACCATGGCTGTCCACTCAAAGCATGAAGCCTAAGAAAAAGCCTTGGACAGAACAATCTAGCTCAGTCCCACTTTCTGTTCTTTGTCTCTAGACACGTACCTTCTATCAAAATAAGTTTGGAGGGTAGATGGCTCTGGGAATACAGCCGTCTCCACAGGTATTGAAAAATGTCTACTGATCAGAATGACACAGTCAGCATCTAATAATGTAAATACATAATTTACTAAACTCATGAGAATGTAAAAGTTGGGAAATTCATATGTGAGTATCATGAAGATAGCTAGTCTTAGAGGAGGGCTTCCTAAATAGTAGTTAGTACAAGTCTGAAAATTGTCATCCATTTGCTAACATCTTTAAAAATTAAGCAACTATAAATACTAATTTGCCAAATGCAAAGCTAGGGTACACAGGCTACTTGATATTTTCACAAAACAGATAATTTTTTATAACATGTAAAATCAAGAGCAACTGTTTAAATTGCAGTGTTAGGGCACACATTTGAAAAAGTTATCATTTGTTCATGTGCATATTTATTTTTATACACACACACAGAGGCATACACCGCCATAAACATTTAATGGCAGGTCGGATGACATAATCCCATGTCTCATTAGAGTTACATGCAAAATTACCCTGAACATCCAAATGCATTTTTCAAACATCAAATACATGAATTGCTACTGCTGATAATTGATACTACTTCCTGGAAAGGAAGATGATGTCCAAGCAAAATTAAAATTTTAGGGCTTCTGACACTAAGAAATGCTAACTGTTAGATATTTCATGACTATTTTAAGTGAATAAACTCAATGACATATTGGTATTCTGTGAAGTTCAATTAGAAAATTCTGATAGCATTTCAAAATGCCTTTTTCATGTTTTAAGGTTCAAGTAAAGGTTGCCTGTGAGGACTGAATTCACGGAAGTGACTGTGAATGGCTACTTCCTGTCTGCCAGTTGGAGTGCATGCAAAGAACAGATGTTTTCAGACTTGTAATACTATGCTCAGTGCTAACATTTTTTTTTTTTCAGAATTAGTTACAGTTGGAATATTCTGTGTAGAATTTATGGCTAATTGATTGCACCAGATTAACTTTGTGGTGGTGTGAAGGACCATTACATATAACTGAAAATAGTTGACTCACCATTTCCAGAAGTAGTTACAGATTAGATCAGCTATATTGACATAATTGCCACCAATGTCCTACATATAATATGGCTACTGTAGACTATCGCTAGTTTTCCACAGGAGCTATTGTTTTCTCTTAGAGGAGATTAGCTCAACTTGGTGCGCAGAAATGTATATGCCACATCACACCAGTTGCTAAGATAATGCAAGCACAAATAAGAGTTACTGTTCAAACAGAACATTAATCTGTGGTAATGATAAACATGTCTACTCCAGTGCCTGAAGCAATTTCTGCACTAAGCTGTAGTCGGATAAGGGCAAAAATATATGTCTTTATAATAAGTCTGGTTGTTTGGCTTTGCTGTTATTTGAACTGAGCCAACCTCAGTATTCTCTCATTTTCAGCTACAAGGCAGCAGTACCAAAAATGGAAAAACAATCAGGAAGATTCAAATCTTTAAGTAGATATAGTATTAGTTCAACTAAAATAGTATATAGCCACAGGGCTTGATTTCAGAAGCAATATATACCAAAGCATGTGATTTTTTCTATTTTTTCTGAGTTGTTATAAAACTCGTAGAGTAGTCAGACACAGGCAGCTCCAATTTGTCCACAGATAAAACAATTCAAAAGTAAAACTATAGTTTTATCACTATCTACAATATAAATAAATCTGATTTCATTTTCGGTTTCACCATTTTCTTGAGCATGGAGTGAAATTTGAGTTCTTGCTTCTTCATAATAAAGAAAGGTCCAAATTTAAATGTAAGCGTCTTTTGAAGATGTGTGTGTTTAAATTTTAGCAGTATTTTTTTAAATTTTAGCAGTAATTTTTCAATAATGATTTGAAATGTAGGTACTTAAAACTGGGCATCTAATCTTGTAATTGTAACCCAGAATATTTACAGCAGTAACATTATACATTCAATTATGATTATATTTATTACTACTTCTAATTACTAAATAAATATCTCACTGCAATCAATAATTGGTTCTAAATATTCTTAGAAAAGAAACTAAGAAGCTTTATGTGCTTTTAGAGTGCAGTATAAGTCTTTTAACTTCCAGGAGATAAACAGCTCAGACACAGTCTTGAAGTATGCCCTCACTTAATCACTCTCAGTTATGTCAAGAGGACTATTTGGATACTTTGAATAGAATCTCATTCTCCAGTAACTACTTATTCTTTCTTTCTTTTTTTTTCTTTTTTTTTCCCCCAAAGCATTTTGTTCATGAATAAAACTCTGTTATCATTTTCAGAACCAACTCAGTTTGCAATTAAATAGCTGGAATTGTTGAACTGACAGAGATTGATAAAGCCCTTATACAAAAACCTACATTTCTTGCACTTCCAAGCTTGATTAGTATATAATTCTGTCCCTTGCGCATTTTAATTTGAATGCTCCACTAAACCACAGTCATACCAACATCTCTGACATATCTTTTCCAGCGTTGTGAGGAAAATTTTCTCTCCTCCATTACCAGAGAGGTAATGATTTATCTTGGTGGTCTAGATCATCCATTCCTGTCCTTCAGATCCTTGACTTAACTCATTCTACTGCTTTCATCTGGAATTCCTTTGCCCTGCTGCAGCACAGTTCCACTCTCTAAACTGAAATATTGAGAATACTCACTGCCAAGCAATTTGCTACTCTTGATAGAGTCCCAAGACTATTCTATTATTATTAGACTTTCCTGCAAAGCATGAACTTCTTAGATTTTAACTTTAGCCTTGTCTATTGATCAAAAAATATAGATCTATATAGAGGTCTATATTCTATTCTAGATTCTATATCAATATAGAAACTGCAAGCAAAAAAATGATGATAGACTTGCTTTTATCACCCCTTTGAAATGTTATTTTATTTTATAAATTAATGTGGAAATGCAAAAGCAAATACTGAGGGTATAGAAAGCATTGTCATATAGACATATCTTTTGCAACTCTAATGGATAAACTTGGAAAATGCTTAACATTTTAATGCCTTCAACATCATATAATTTTATGATTCAGCAGTTTTAGCGTAAAAATAATTTGAGGCGATTCAACGCCTGTGAGAGTAAAAAGGCAGAGATGAAACTCCTATACTTCACATTTTGTCAGTAATTTCCCTAAAACATTGTTTGGTACAATTGGGTCATTCTCACTTAATTAAATGCCACCTTCTTACACAGTCCAGAGCATTAGAATTAGTGTGTTCAGAAATAGGTCCATAATATACAAAAGTCAACCGAAAAGAAAAATATAATCAAGGAACATAACTTATACAATTAACTGCTAAGGCTTGGCAAATGACTTTTCTGGATTCTGTATGTACCGGAATTGTTATCTTTAACAAAATTTTCTGCAACAAATTCAATTTACAACTGAAGTGTTGATGTTATTTCTGTATTTCAAAAAGTATTTTTAATGTCAGAATTCAAATACTTATTTAACCTAGTTTTAGTATAATTATATTCTAACAGATTTCCTTGAATATGCAGTTTTCTTTTTGACTATGATCCCTTTCTCTTTCATTGTCTTTTTCTGTATCAATAATAGGGAAGAATATAAACTTGAAACCTTATGAACCTTCTTTTTTTTTTTCCCTTGATGATGGGGGGGGGGGGGGGGGGTATTTTATTGAACACAAAGAACTGTCACTAACTGTAAATACTTCATGTGAATCACTGCACATGCCATAAGCATGTTTGGGGGCTATGGTAGCCAGAAAAAAAGGTATCAGTAGTTCTCCAGTGTCAGCTTGTCATTAAGTTTGCTAAAAATTAAAAGTGGTAGTAAACTAAGAGACATACTCATTCAGATGACAATTGTATGGTTCTAATTCAATAGAAACATGAATATATTGTATAAAAAAAAAACCCAACGAACAGAGTGCACATTCAGTTTTATGGGAAAGTGTAATTTATAATCCTGAGTAGGAGATATAATATTAAAAAGTTCACTTCTGGTTACACTGTCAAATCAGCAGCGAATTTTACTCATTAAAAAAAGCGGTTGGCTCAGACTTTAAGAGATCAATATTACATTATATTCCTAGGAGTACACATGTTACAGCTTAGGTTAGCATGTGTGCTGCTCTTCTAAAAAATGTTCATGAAGGTGTGTTGGTCCAAATACCACAGTAATTTTAAAATCATAGAATCCTATTGACTGCTGCATGGAAAACGAATTTAAAATTTGTTTCAAATCTGTTCTGTCCATGTCTTAATTAAAATGTTTACTTTGGTCACACTAGATCACATACTGTTGTTCAAAGGACAAACATACAACACAACATTCTATATTATGGAGAATTTTTTTAAAGAAAAGGAATAATTTTGCTTTTTTTCCAGGAAGCTAGTTTGTTTCATTATAATTAACACAGCTATGATACATTAAAGACAAATTACATATACTTAATTATAAAAACAAGAAAGAACAGCATATTACATATAATTCTGTGTCTATGTCGTATTTCATTTCTTGTTTTGTTGTTGTTGTTTTTTGTTTGTTTTTAACAGTAAGGAAATAGCAGTGAAAATAGAATGGGTATTTTTCTGTTTCCAGAAGAGATTAAATTATCTTTAAGAATGTGAATATTTGGATTTCCTTGCTTATAAAAAACATACTCTCTAGAAATCTGAATATAAAGTTATTAAATCCATTTATATTTACTCAGCTGGTACAGTTATGTTCTAGGAATAAATCTAATGCTGCACTATTTACACACTACTAAGGAATTTTACAGTTTGGAAATAAAAAGGTATGTAAACAGGACTCTACCATTTTATATTTAATATTTTTGCTTTTCTCAGATATGTTTAACATGTTTGCATATCTGAAATGCAAAAGCATAACAGTTAAGATTCAATTTGGATTTCATAATACATGAGGCTACAAAAAAATAGTTTGTCTATTAAACAAAGTTTTAAACTTTGTCTTTCAAAGTTGTTCCTTTAGAAATTCTGTGGCTGGTAAGATGTTGGTGAATGAACTCTAGAGTAAATGCTCTTTTGTTACATAACAGTTTGCTTTACATTGTGAAGTTCAAGGTTACCAGGATGCTAAATGATGTTTTTGCAAGAGAGGACCTAAAAAGATTTTGTCTACCTTCCAGACACATTTTTCACTACCTCCTTTTTGTATTCAGGTATATTCTGATGTGACATGTAGAAACGAAATAAATGGTAAACCAGACCTTCTAAGCTGCCTTAAAAAAATCTAATTTGACTTCATTAATGACAATGAAAGATAGATAATGTACAGTGTGCTCATACAATGTTTATGCTGATGTATATGGAGATACACAAGTGCGCATAGGGAGAGTATGGAGTATACAGAGAATGCATCCACACATATGCATGTGTGTTACTAGGGCTGTCTGAGGAAAACCTCCTATAAAAAGCTCAAATGTGTGTCATGCAATAGCAGATGTGAGGGAGAGAATCTCAGTTTACTTTTGCTGCGTGAATTGCACTTCTGTATTAACACGCGGCAAGACTTTTTCAGAGGTTGCGGACAAGCAGTTGTGTCGATTATGTGCATGGCCCAAATGACCTGTCTTAATCTGGGCGACATACAATGTCCTGCACTAATTTCTTCTGGCAGTCTTGTCGGAAAACACCTTATTACTGAACCAAAAATAAGAATAGCAGGCAATGAATCTGAATTCTCATCTATAACCCCCAAAAGCCAACCTCATAATGTGTCTGTTACTTTCTTTAGACCTTGTTATTTCCAAAGTAAAACACTGTTGAGGCACTGTAGACTGCAACGCTTTATATTTAATTTCAGGTGAAACTCAAAAAATTGAACTTTCTCCTTTTATATGTCCACCACGAAACTAAGGCAAAATGCTAATCACTATTTGACAATTTATATTTTTTTTTCCTTAAGCTTTCCACTTTAGGCCTTCTTCAAGAATAAGATTTCATTTTCTTATGTGAGGTTGTTAATTCAGCTAAACATGGGAAATTTTGCAATACTGTAGAACTGCTAGAAGCTGGAAGGATTCACATTAAAAAAATAATAAATCAAATATATATTTCTGTGTTGGTTTTGTTAATCAAAAAACTCTTTTGAAAATAATCTAAGACCTGATTCTTAAATCTAAGTTTTGAATGTATTCTTTTTCTTGCATTACAAAGTGATTGTTTCCACACTGAACATCTGCTCTGGCTCCTCAGGAGGAGCTCTGCTGTGCTCTGGTTTAGGACACTGTGGCTGTGTTACACACAGGCTGCATGGGATCTGTGGACGCGCAGAAGCCTTGGGAATCAAACAGCTTTTCTTCTCCTACATGTGCATTTGGACATTTGATTTTAGGAACTCATATGCAGAAATGTGGATCTGTATAAAAATGAGGAAGGACTTTTTAACTGTGAGAGTGACAGAGCCCTGGAGCAGGCTGCCTGGAGAGGTGGCGGAGTCTTCTCTGGAGATATTCAAGACCTGTTTGGACGTCTACCTGGGCAACCTCCTCTAGGGAACTGCTTTAGCAGGGGAGTTGGACTCGATGATCTCCAGAGGTCCCTTCCAACTCCTACGATTCTGTGATTCTGTGATTCCTGTTTTGTTGTTTTTTTCTGCTTTGAACAAGTCCAAAAATTGAAATGCTTAATGAAAAGAAACAAAAGGAAAAAAACAATTCCAACTGTCCCAGCACCTGGGACAGCTCCAAGTGCAGCACCCACGCAGGGAATCCGTCCCGAGAGCTCGCGCTGCCTATGGTTGCGACGCGGCGCAGGCCGGCTAGCAGCAGGCAGAGCCGTACCTCCACTTCGCTCACCTGCGCCTGCTGCCAGCAACGAGCCGCGCGCCAACTTCGCCGCTCGCCCCCCGCCAGGCTCCTTCCAGGCCCCGCCGCCGCGGCCGGGCGTTTTGCCTTGTCAACTAACCCCCTCTAGCGCCCAGCCGGCCGCATCTGACCCGCGGGCTGCGAGCCGAGGGGGCGCCTCTCCTCCCTCCATCCCTCCCCTCCCCTCGCCGAGGCGCGCCGCGCACCTCACGCCCGCACTCCCCTCGGAGGGCGGCTGAGGAGGGGCCGCCGCCGCCGCCCAAAGGCTCTCCCCCCGCACCGCTCCCCGCGCGCTCCCGGCCGCCCGTTTGGCCGGCGGGCCGCCCGTGCCCGAGCTCCCCCGGCACGGGGCCGCGCCGCCCTCCCGGCGGACCGGCACCCGCCGGGCTGGGGCCGTGCCGCTCGGCGGGGGAGCGGCGGCACCAAAAGCCGCGGCCGGGAGCGCGACACGCAGATCGGGAGCGAGCGGCGGAGATCGCAGCAGAGCCGCCGCGGCTGAGAGGGAGAGGCAGAGACAGAGCGGGGCGAGCGGCGGCGGCGGGGCCGGGGATGCCGCCCCGCAAGTTTTGTTGATGCCGCGGGGAGCGTGAGGAGGCGCCCAGCCCGGCTCCCCTCCCCGCCTGCAGCCGAGCAGCCCGGCGGCGGGGCAGGACCCTCCTCCGCCATGGGATACTGAAGCCCCTCGGCGCTGCCTCCGGCCGGGGATGCGGCGCGGACGGCGGAGGAGGCTGCCGGAGCTGCCGGCGGCGCCTCTGCGGGGCTGAAGGGCCGCCCAGGAGCGGGGCTCAGCCCGAAGTTGCCGAAGCTCTCCCGCTCGTCAGCGCCGCCGCCCCTCGCGGCTGTGCGGCACGGGGCTCCCCCACCCCTCGCCGCCTTCCCGCTCTCCCTCCTGGCCGCCGCCGTGCCCCGGGACGCCGCCGGTGGATGCGCCCGCCCCGGCCCGGGCAGCCCCCGGCGACAGCGCAGGCAGCGCGGCGCGCCCCGGACCCCGGCGGGGCTGCGGGCGGCGGGCGGGGGTTGCGCCGCGGCGTTCCCCGGCGGCCTGAAGGAGGACGCGGGGCGCTCGGCGGGCCCCAGCCATGGGGTGTTGCGAGGCGCGGGGGCTGCTCTGGAGATTCGGCCTCTTCCTCCCCCTGCTGACGGCGCGCCCCGCAGCCGGCGGACACGGCTCCTCTAACCAAGGTGAGGGCGGCCGCGGGGCCGTAACTTTCTGACGGGCGCGGGGCGGTGGGGAGTGGGCTCCGCACCCCGCCGGGCAGCCGGATCGGCCTCTCGGCGGAGCGGGGCGGGAGCCGCGGCCGGGAGCCGCCCGGCGGGGTTTGTCCGGCGGCCTCCGCTGGGGGCGGCCCCGTGAAAGTTGGGTGCTGGTGAGAGGGGAGCACGGAGCTGAGCGGGGCCGGGGCTCTGCGCTGCCCTCCGGAGCGGCCGAACTTGCAGCGGACTGAAAGTTATCCCCGCTGAGAGGGAGCGGCGGCATCCCGCTATGTGAAATGGGATTGCTAAAGGATAGCTGGCTCGTGCCGAGCGGGCTTTAGGGTGCGTCGCGCACGTTAAGAGACAGTGCCCTTAACGCCTGGTTTGTACGCGCTCCAGTCTGACTGCTCGAAAAAATCCTCATTTAGAGTCTTTGTCACAGGTGCATGCTCATCAGGTCCAGCTGAAGACGGTTGTTAAATTGCTTAGGTTGTAATGTGCGTGCTGAAGAAATATGCCTCTGGGTTGAAAAGGGAATCACCCTACTTAGAGAAATGAAGATTAAAATGCATAGCACACTCAGATGGTATCAAATGTTGTTAGGAAGAGCTGGAAAAAAATGTCACTGATTTTGAAACATTGCGTTCTACATTATTGAACATCTGGATAGAGCAAAGCATTTCCATAACTGTTTATTTATTATACATCTTTCTACTTAGTTGTGGAGGATGTAGGACGCAACTATTCCTACATTCAGAGTCTTTCCTACTTCTTTTTTTTTTTTTTTAACAGTTTGCTTTCATACAGTTTACCTTTCCCAGTCAGGGGTTTTAGTGGGATGTGAGTGAAAAAATGGGAGCTGAAGGGCAGCTCTAACTGCTGCTTCTAGCAGAAATTATGTTACCTGTTATTGCTGAAAGAAGTGCTGAATATGACTGTGATGGAAAGTAATGAGCAAACAGCTTTTTACTTGTAGAGTACTACCAAATTTGTAGTTCATTTATTTTCACACTTCGTTTTTACATTCTTTTTTCATTGTTCATTGTATGTACATGTGTAACAGTAAAAAAAGAGAATAAAATACTAGGAAAACAGGAAGATATGATAGTTCAGGCGCAAAACTCTTCAGCAATCAGAGTCAGATATGGTAGAGACATCCCAAGAAATACTGTTCCTTTCCGTCTTCTACACAGAATGTGGTGGATAATTTCAGTCTGTAAATGGATAACATGTAGTCATATCAACGCTCTATTGCATTTTGCCCTTACTCATGTCTTAGAAGACATCAGATTCTCACAGAAAGCAGCGCAACGCAGTTCTTTCATGTCACTCTCATTAGTGCATGCTAACGTCTGCCACATTACCATAAGACCTAACAAGACACAGAAATGCTCTTTAAAATAATTCACGTGTGCTATAGAATAGTTGAGACACATTCTATGCATCAGAAGTAAAGAATTTTTATTAAGTAATACAAGTTGGATTTGGACAATTTTAAATAAGTTTCTAAGTTTGTATTCGATATTCCTGGGATTCAATTGATAATAATTTTAAAAAGCAATTAAAATGGGGGAAATGGTTGCCAAAGCACTTTAGCCCCAAGAAAAGTCTATCAAGGTTGGAGTGGATTTTTTTGATGTTGACATAACTTTTCTCAACAAGTTCAGGTATTGAGGCAGTGGCTGCACAGAGTACTGATAAATTTCTTAACTTCTGAATAACTTCTCTTTCTGCTCTTTGTTTTGAAACCTCTAATAGAGAGATATCTTGTCTTTGGTTTTGCCATTTTACCGCAGAAGTAAAAAAAAATCGTCTAACTCAGCGAAACACATGAACTGAAAATTTACTGGATTTTCACCCATTTAAAGATGTTAGCAATAAACATCAACTTTTAATGACAACTTTCTCTAAAACCAGAAATTGAATTAAAGAAAATTAGTACAATGAAGCAGTCACTCATCATGTAAACACTTGAATGGATAAGTGTAAAATGCCAGTTACTAATGTTTGGAATCCCAGCTATGAAGAATATTTTGAAATGTTGTGCTGTTAGCTGAGACAAAAAAAATCTTGAACTTTTCTAAGGTGATATTTCAGACTATACGTCTTGGAAACATGTTTGCATTAATTGGTGTTGGATTTTCACTAATAGTTATAGTCATTATAACTTAGTTTAGCTTTACTATCCAAAATGTGTGGCCTTCTATTTTGTGTTTACAAGCATACCAGCACTAATACAAACTTGCAAAGGAAGACTTTGCTTGGATTGTTTGATGGGGAAAAATGTGAAAGGGGAATAAGCGCATTAATCCAATCTGGTATAGTTCTTCTCATTCTTAGTGATTTATTTTCTGTTACTAAAGAGTGATTTTCAGAGAATTAATGCACTCCAGTCTTATAAATAACAATGTTGGAGTTTATCTTTTTGTTTATTTTCTGCAAACAGAAAGATATCTGTTTTGATATACTTCCAAGACTCTCAGGTTGTCTTTCTTCAACCAGTAAATCAATTCATGGTGTCTTACAGTATCTGTAGCAAGGCAGACAAAAACAATACTATTGACAGAGAAGTGAGCTTACTCATTCATCTTAATGGAGTGGTAAGTTAAAAAACAAATAATGACCATGCCAAGAGCTAGATTTTACTGTTAAGAAAAATCCTGTAGGTAAGTAAGGCCATGGAGCTGCGTAGGAACCTGTATCACTGCAGTCTGAAACTGAACTGCTTGAAACAAAAACCTCAGTTAATAGTGTAGGTTGAGTGCCTGCATGTTCATCTACATTTTGATTGAGTGTGACATCTAGTTACAAACCAGTCTCATTATTGTGCAAGATTTCAGCTTGAGTTGTTGGCTGGTTTGGTTGGAGGAACATGCTGGATTGAGCAACTACTTTCAGACCTAAAGATACAAATAAGAGCATCTGAAATGTGATCGTTGTGTAAAACATGAGCTGTTAAAATAGAGATGACATCCATGAATAGTATGATGGTATCCTTTGCTAAGCATGCCTGTAAGTTTCCACATACATGTTAACCAGAAGAAATTTTTGTATACTGGTTTCTTGCAAACTGTAGTTGCTACTATCTGTCACCAGACAATCGATTTCTGAAGTAAACTATAGGGCTTGCAGACTTCATCGTATCTATCAGTGAACTACAAAAGGAAGTTGTATGCTTTTTCAGTTACCAGGTGTCACTATACCTTGCTAGATTATGCAAGGTTCATTTCTTATGCTTCCTTCTAAAAGGCATACATATTCATTTTCTCCTGCAAAAAAAAAAAGTTTTAAGTTAAGAAATAATGTCAAGCATCAATTCCAAAATTCATATAGCATCTATTTTCACAATGATTATGCGTGATATAAATGGGGTAGTTCAAAGTATGTAATAGAGCCTAGTGATTCACGTATTTAAGTCTGAGACAGATTACTAGCGACCTTGAGTTACTCATCAGTTCAAAGACGTTGGCTTGTATTTATTCATTTATTTATTTTTACGTAAATACAACCTATCACAGAGAAGTACTCTTTTTGAATACAGCACTCAGAATTTTCCTGTAGCATCAAAGAGACCAGGACTGAGTGTAGAGGCTGAACTTTTCTCTGAATGACACTGATGCTGATGTTTACTGCTAGAGGATAGCTCATTCTTTGAGAAATGTAGGTGTTGTGAAGGAGGCTGTTCTGCTGCTTGCATTGTACTCATTGTGGCGGATTCTGCTCTTCTGTTGTCCAGCTAGTATTCTCTGTGAGCATTTACTTATGTAGACAAAAAAAAAAAAAAAGGCTATTGCTGTGAAAGTTTAATTCTCTTTTAAGCATGTGGGGAAAACACAAAACTTGCCTCAATCTATTAAAAATTTTTTTAAAAATATTTCTACCCTATTTGTTTTTCAGTGATAAGGATGACTGCAGAACCTCCACAGGTGTAGATATGCATGAAATGACTTTTTTACCCAAAAGCCTAAATTTGAATGCCATAAATATCTGAAATATCGGTGATGAACAGATTTGAAGTTAATGCTTCATGATACATTCATGGTTTTGTATTTAGCAGTATTAACTGCTGTTTGGATATTGTGTTATTTGGGGCAGATTAGAATGATTGGTATGGAAATAAAGATAATAAGATATCAATTATCAACTCAACTATCTGTCAGTTAAGATCTTATTTTCTTCCGTAATTCTGTTCTGTAATTCTCATGTAATTTGGGGTGTTAAAACACCTCAGAGGAACTGAAATATTTCCAGAATTACACAGCTTGGCCCTGTTAAGAAAGGAGGCTAAGTGCTAGAAGGAATTATGGAAATATAAGCTGAAGAGAACAGCTGACAGTTAGCGAGCAGTGTTTTCTCCATCTCTCATGATTTATTCAGAGAGATCAGTGTTTTCAGTTTCAGTGGGTGTCATGCTTGTGTTAGGAAACAAACCAGTGCAGTTCCTAGAAACCAGTCTACTACTAGCATGGAAATGGTGAGTGTCTGACTGTCCTGCATCTGCCTCCTATTCTACGTTCCTTTCCAGAGGATCTGCTGCTGGCAGCTCTCTATCTGGACTTCAAAACTGGATTAGCCGTACTTTAGGTTTGATTCAGAATGGCCATTCTTATCTTCCTATGAATTTAATGGTCAGTGTTTCAACATAAAACTTTATTTTTGGCAAATCAAAGAGTTTACAAATGAAAGAAAGATGGAGAGTGAAGGAAATTCAGTTATATTCCTATGGAAAACTCCTCCTGTGTTTCCAGATACATATTTTAGATCTAAATAATTAGTTAGAAACTATCTGAGGGCCCTCCTTGGTATCTGATGTCAGACTTCTCAACTGTGAATTTTAGAGAAGTCAGTTAAGTAGACGTTTTGTCAGTAAGATGTACAATACGTTAATATTCAATTTGTTAGCTACATTTTGTAAAATTAAAAGCCTAATTTGATTACAGTCTCCTTTAACTAATCACCTATGTTTAGAAACTGATATGCATATGCACCATGAGAATCACTGTATTATTCTTGGATCCAAATATAGCACGGTTAGGATATTTCCTTATTTCAGCTGGATGCGTAAAATGGAATGTCTCCATTAGGATCACTGGGTTACTCTGCCTTGACACTGACATAAAGAAGAGTCTGGCCTTTTGTTTGTCATGCCCATTAACACTGAAATCCATGACATGGAGATAGAAAGATGAACAATACAGAAACAGAGAAGCAGGGAACGAAATTATTTATCCTGAATCTGTTCTGATATCAGGAAACCATTTATCATGCAGAAGAGGTCAAAGAAAGGTATCAGTTGTGAACAATACATCTTCAGAAACCATTTTTGAGCTTGTAAATGATACATCAGTCTTTACAGTGGAGCGGTAGAACCAAGAAATTCTAGTGAAAAGATTTCTCTTGCATAATAAAAATATTAATTGTTTGTAGGATTTTTTTTGCCCACAATGGTCTGCACAAATCAACTTATTTATCTCTATGAAGAAATGATTCCCCAGAATTTTTTCTTAGATTGCTTTTTAATTTTTGAATGACACTTCCTCATGGTTTTTGCTTTAGTGAACTTACTTTGTGACAACTTTTCTGAACTTTTCTATTAATGTTTTCTTCTATTTTTTAATAGATTTGTATGACTTTTTAGTAACCTGAACATCTATGTTTAATTTAATAGACTTAATTTGTAAATACTTTTTTTCATTTCAATATTTATTCCTCCAAGTAATCGTCAGTCCATCTTCTGTTGTAATGATGCCAGAATATTTCCAGACCATACCATACAAAAGCCTCTAAAATTTAACACTGAAATTATCTTCAGGTCACTTGTGTCTCTTCTAACCTCTCTAGATAGTTTTCCAGTCTACCTCTTATTCCATCTATCCTTATACTAGTTCCAACAATGCTTTCATTATTGCTGTTGTGAGACCTCTTTGTGTCTGTGTATGTATGTCTCTGGGTAGCCTTGTGTCTTCCCATGTCTAAGAATAAGGCAGTTTAAAATAAAGGCATTAAGGAGAACTCACTTCAGTTAATGCAGCATCCATTTGTAATGCAAGTACTACTTTTAATCTGTTAGAGAACACAGCTTTGAGGCCGAAGTTGGCTTTAAATCAAGTGTATATTTTATGCGGGTATCTGAAGCTTGCTCATCAGTCATGTTAAAAAAACATTTTCCTAGTCAATATGAAAATTTTACTGAATTGTCTCACTCACACAACATAAAACATCAGTATGTTAGCATTCCCAGCACTTATTAAGATCTTTGCATTTGGACTAAATTCTATCATCCTGTAAGAAATCTTAAAAATACTGAGTACCATGATGATGCTGATGATTTAATCATCAGAGGTTTATTATTTTCAGTGAATGCAGGCATTTTTATTATGCTTTAGATGCTTTTATATATAATAGAGAAACACCAATTAATGCAATCAATGCACAGGTGTTTTTCCTCCCAGTTGGTGATACTGTACAAATAGTTTCCTTCTCTTTAAACAGTTGATTCATGATACTTGACATTTTAAGCTAGCAGATACCATATACCAGATAGCAGTTTTATGTGTTTTTTAAATCTAATTGCATTCCAAATACATAAAATCCCAACAATTGTCATTGTTTTTAAGGTAATAGGGTCTTTTATCTTTAAATTGACACCAGATTAAAGAACACTGCGATATTGCTGCCATTTCTTTTGACAGCCTAGTAGAGTCAGTTTTGTAAAAGATCTATAAAATATTTTATGAGAAAATTATATCTAGATTAAAAATAAAAATTCCTTTCTGTAGAATGATCTAAGGATTTTAAAAGTATTTTGTCTCTAGGTATAAAAAGGCAAAATTCACATTTAACAATTCTGAAATCTTGATTCAAAGTCATAGAAACATTTCATTTTTAAAAAATGGTAACGATAACACAGTGTAGAATACACTGTATGCACATCAAGCACAGGCTTGAAACTTGGTGAATCAAAGCTAAGGTGCTTTAGGTCTGAATGTTTCCCTGTTATCTGAAAACCTGTAAAGAATAGTCTATTACAAAATTTGTTTCTAAACAATCCCAAGGTCTTCAAATTTTTCTCCCGAACTCTCACACTCCCCCTGATAAATAGTTCCCTCCCAGAAGGAGGGACAAATACTTTCCCTGCTGTGTTTGAAAGTTCTATGTTACTGTGATTGATTTTTCTGCAAAGAAGGAGCCTAACTGAAATTTTGAAGAAAAATTAAATACTGGTCTTCCTTTGTATTCTGTACCAGAGAAGGCTGTGCTTCATTCATTCACCTGGTCACATGCTGCCATAGTAATGTATGACCACGCCTGCTCTCTGCCCATGAGCTCATTTTACTATCTGGCCCAAAACAGTACCAGCATCAGAAACATAGAAAAGGTTTTCTTCTTCTCTCCTTTCAACCTGTTTCTCTTTCCAGCTGCCTCTCCCACTGTCTCCACTGTACAAGTGCACACAGTTACCCTGACTTCTAAACTGAATCTGGATCTGATGAACTTGAAGTGTGCCCTCACTGTCACAAGTGGTTTCTAGTGGGCTCATTAACTACATGAGTCAAACAACATGTGTTAAGGTTTCTCACTAGAAATATTATGTAATATATTCTGATTGTATTTAGCAAGCTCCTTAATTCCCTAACTTTGATGGTTACTTTAATATCTCTGATTATAAACAGGTATTTTGTGAACAACACATATTTAGTCAAGTTCAAGAGTGGTTTTATATTTGTACATTTGACAGCTAACTATTAAAATTATATTTATCTGTTTTTCTGTTCTCACTTTTCCCTGCTCCTTCCACCTCATGGATGCAGTGAAGTAAGAGAAGTAAGAAAATAAAAATATAAATGGTTATTAGCGGGCATATCTACTTTTCTTTTAGTCAGAAAACTAGGCTCTACAGTGTGCTGGGAAAGATTCTACTTCAAGTCATTGCAGAAACAAGAATTTAAACATGTAATACTCTTTGATAAAAATTCTTGGTCTGTGTTTAGGTAGATTTATTAGAAGTTGATAGAGGGTTTTTTCCCTCTTAAGAGAAGTGGTTTTATTTATTCTGAGTTGACTGAATTCCAAACAGTCTTTGAACACGTCTACTGTTTGCTGATGGGTTCTCCAAGAAGACTAATACCAGATTAATGATGACTAGATGCACACCTGCTCCTTATTGGGTCAGTGCTGCTCTTCATTGGATACTGTAGGTAATGCTTATGTGAAAAGTACTAACACAACCAAAGCAATCCAGAATGTTTTAATATACAGATATGTTAACTGCATTTGTGATACAGCATTCCTTCACTGAAATTATAGAAGATTAAGCTCAGAACAAAATCATAGCTGTGTTGATTCTATGCAAAAAGAAAGATGGGCAGTAGCACTATCTGTAACAAGCTCCTGTGAAGGTACATACACAGAATGAGGACATAGCAAAAGGTATATTTACTGGGAGTTCCACGGTCTCAATCCACTTAATGGCTTCTGCACCTAGGACAAAAGGGGAAAAGTCACATATAGCAAACAGTATCACTGATGCATGTAATGAGTGATTTGTCTTGGCTAGGGACCCTTCGTTAGAGTGTACTTGCTGCTGTAATTTCCATTTTCTGGTTGGTGGATACTTCATGGTTTAAAATAAAGCAATAAAAGGGTGAATTAGAAAACATTCTGTAAAATAATGCACTAGCATTTTAATCTTGGTATAAGTGATTAATTCTCTGAAATGTCCCAAGCCAGTTTTTCCAATGCATTCCAACTGCTGGTTTAAAATAAAATTCTATTGAAAAGTTTTGGCTAAAACTGAAAATTATGTTGTCCAAATATATTTTGGACATAAAAAAAAAAAGAAAAGAAAGGAGGTCTAGACATTCTTTCTGTAGTGTTTCCACTGTTTTATTTATATTGCTGAAGCTGTTAAATACTTACATGCCAGAAAGATGCAGTAGGAAAAACCACTTGGAGGATCATGTTAGTTTTTATCATTCAGTTTAGTGGACTTCAGTTATTGGAGGAACATTTTATTTAGATAAATATGAATACTGTTAATATTTAGAAATGAGGAAACATGAACTTCTAAACCAAACTTGAACTCAGATTGTTGTCAGACACAATGAAAAACTAAATGCAATTGCTGCAGAGACAACAGTAAGAATGTTTGTCCTCTGACTTTGGGATATGATAAAAACATTATTAAATTAATCATTTCCAGGTCAAGAATTAAAAAAAGCAAGGCTTTATTCCCTAATTTAAGAAATATACTGAAACACCTGTGTTGTAGCTTAACCCGGCAGGTGGCTGAGCACCACACAGAGGTTCACTCACCGCACCCTTCCCAGTGGGATGGGGGAGAGAATCGAAAAAACAAAGTAGGACTCATGGGTTGAGATAAAACTATTTACTAAGATAGAGAAAAGGAAAAGAAAAATAGTTATAACTATATATAAACATATATAAGTGTATATAACAAGTGATGCACAAGTAATTGCTCACCACTGTTAATGCCATATTAATGGTTACTCTTGATGAAGTTGCGTACAATGATGTTATCATATCCCCTTTTTCTAGAGGCTAAAGCTAAAGGGCATCTTGTTTAGAAAAGAAAAGTGAATACTAATGGCTGGAATGAGTCCACATTTCTTGCTGCTGTTGTTTAATACGTGTTCCTGTGCAAAGATTATACTACATACAGAGTTGTTTTTCCAGTGTTTAGTCTCTTTAAAACAATTTTTCCCCAATATTCCTTTCAGCAACTGAACTAAGGAGAAGAATTAAAGGCCAAAACTTTTATATTAGGTGACCAGTTTGTGACACCCAGTGCACATTCTAAGGAATCAATTTTTCACGTGGTCATAAAAAAGCTACTGTTGACTACTCTGAGAGCTATCTTTTTCTGAAGTTTAGGTTTCTTGTGTTAAATTGAGTATCAGGAAGATGTGATACTTTCATTGATCAACTGTACACCTTGTGTTATGTGATACACTCAGGATCTGACAGACAAATTGTGGTAGAAGTAGATATGACACCTTGGCTTTCAGACTACGCTTTGGCTATAAATGCATTGTGGCTTTTTTTTTTTTTTCTTGTACATAACTAAGTTGTTCTTTGCTTCGAACATTTTGATCCTATATTAAAAATTTATGAAAACTCAATATGTCAAAACGGTGAATACAAATGAAGTGAATTTGTACCACAAGGATTTGAAACTTTCTTGCCATGTTGTGCCTCTTCACAGTCTCCCTGAAGACAAAGCCTCAGTCCCACAGCAGAGGCTTTGTCCAGTTGGTCCATGTTTGACTCCCACAGTCTTAGGGTCCAGCAATCTTTGATGTAGACTGTGAGTCACAGTGAATTCTTCTTTGCTTTTCCTAACTTTTCAATGTGGGAATTGCTAATCCCATTAATGTAAAAATATAATTAATATGAATTTCCTTTCTGACCACAATTTTTACATTTTCAGGAGATCTTTATTCTTTTCCTCTTCCCAGATCATTCTCATACAATGTTGGTTTATTTAGACTGACAGAGTAATCCTCTACTAAATTATCTGAATTAAGGCAAGAGAGATTCCATTTTATATGGCATAGGCATAAATAGTTCATGAAGGCATGCACTTTGCCAGTAGATTGTGTTAAGCAACAAAGGAATTTTGAAGAAAAATAGATTCATTTAGGGGTTACACAACAGGGTTGTCCTCACTAGGTTGCATAAGAGCTCCAATGATGGTGACCTCCCATTCTTTAGCTCCTTATAACTTTACTTGTTCTTCTCTTTTTATCTTTCTTAGCCTTATTCTTCTAGGTGGTTTAAGTCTCATTATTTCCATTTATTTCATTGTTCCATTCCTCAGTTTGCTGCGTCCTGGGATGTTTGTCTTTCTGAGGTCTGTCAGGATGAAAATACAGCTGAAAGCTTGTTACACTTACTGACTGGGCAGCCAGGAGATGCAAAGAACGAACCTCTTGTGCGCCCTCTCTGTCTTAGGATAGAGTATGCTTGTTTGCTCTGTGGTAACAGTATCAGCACAGTCAAACTGGTACATAGATTCTGTTAAGCTTGGAAAGCACTAAGAATAAATAAGCTTTGGCAGTGCCAAAATTTCAACATAATATAATGAACAAGTTCAGCTTGGGTAAATGAGAACTTATAGCAAAGGACATCAGTGAACTGCTATCAAGATACTCCAAATGACAGAAATGCTAGTGTTCATTAATTAAAAATGCAAAACACATTTTCCCTTGCCTTGCTCTTGGAAATATTTGAACAGCTTTATTTGAAATGTTTTCTCAGAAATGCATTTCAAACATAGAATTCAACATAAAATATTTCAGTGAATATTTTAATTTGCAAAATATTCAAAAGGTTAAAAAGTAAACATGTTTTAAAATGTTACTTAGGTAACCTGAGCTATAGCTGTAGTTAGAATGGAGATCACACTCACAGCTAGTTTTCCACTTTTTTACTTTCTCATGACGTACCTGTTTTTGCCAGAGTATATCAAAAGATATAATAATGTTTAGCCTGTCCAATTTACTAATAATCATTTTCCTTACTAATTTAGTAACAGGTAGTTTTAAGTAATATCCTGAAGCCTTTCATTACTGAGTTTCCATCATATTAGAGAAAATTAGCAAATTATTTTTAATAGGTATAGTCTGATAGATTTATCTTATGTTGGAGAGATATGCCTCAAGAAATAAAAACTGATTGAAATTGGTGACACAGATGGACATTTTGATAACAGAAAAGAAAATCAATAATAGATTAGACTTGATTAGGTGTTGACATTTAGAACTATACACAGAGAATGTTAAAATTTACTGACAACATTCTTCTTCCTGATTTGCATCTCTACCTCTGTTCTTTTTATCAGATGTATCTAATCATGGTGCATACATTATAAAGGTTAATGAACAAACGATGATAAAATTACCATATAGATCACAGAATCATAGAATCTTTTGAGTTGGAAGAACCCTTAAAAGTCATTTTGTCCAACTCCCCTGCAGTGAACAGGGACGCCTACAGCTCGATCGGTGTACTCAAAGCCCCTTCCAGCCTGAACTTGAATGGCTCTAAGGACAGGGCATCCACCACCTCTCTGGGCAACCTGTTCCAATGTGTCACCATTCTTACTGTAAATTTTTTTTTTTATATATATCTAGTCTAACTGACATCAACAAGAATTACAAAATTCTGCACCTGGGGAGGAACAGCCCCCAGGCACCACGACATGCGGGGGGCTAACCAGCTGAAAAGCAATAGTGTAGAAAAGGGCTTTGAAGTCCTGGTAGATGTCAAATTGAAGGTGAGCCAGAGATGAACCTTTGCAGCAAAGGCAACTGACAGTGTCTGGGGCTGCATTAGGCAGGTACTGACAGTGGGTGAAGGGAGGGTGGAAGAATGGAGGTGATACTTCCCCTCTCAGCAATGGTGAGGCTGCACCTGCAGTGCCGACTGCAGTTCTGGGCCCCTCAGTACAAGAAAGAATCAAGTGAAGGACCATGGAGAAGATGGAGGGATTGGAGCATCTCTCCTTTGAGGAGAGGCTGAGAGAACTGGGATGGTTCAGCATGGAGAAGGGGAGGCTCAGGAAAGATCTCAATGAAGTATATAAATACCTACAGAGAGAGCGCAAAGAAAACAGAATCAGTCTCTTGTTGGGGGTGCCCAGTGCCAGAACAAGAGGCAAAGGGCACAACTTGGAACACAGGAGGTGTCATCTGAACATAAGGAAATACTTCTTTACTACAGGAGTGATGGAGCAATAGCATAGGCTGCACAGAGAGACTGTGAGGTCTCCTCCTAGGATACCTTCACATGCTGCCTGGATGGTGTCTTGGGCAAAACCTAGGAGGGCTAGCTTGAACAAGGTACTCTAGAGGTCTCTTCTAATCTCAAGCATTTTGCAGTTCAGCAAAATGCATCGCAAAGGAACCTGAATTTTAGCAATGAACATTTCTGTTTTACTCAGAATTGTCTCTTGCTATACCCGGCAATAGCTGTAGTGAATTCTAAGCTTCCCACTGCATTTAATTGCATATCCTTGAAGTAGGAATGAAAGAAAAAATCCCCAAGTAACAAAATATTTTCAAAGCAGAAAAAAAAAAACAACAAAAAAAACCCATAGTATATGTCCATTTAAAAGTGAGAATGGTTGAAGTAAGTTATCTGGAACTGCATTCAGTCAGCATATCCTTAATTTTATTTACTTTGTAGTTCAAAAGTGCAATGTTTGGTTTATATTAAAGGGATAAAGGAAAATAGTGGAACCCAATTTGCTGCATCACAGAGCTCAGGTCTAAGTACCAGACATTTACCTGATGTTAGGGGATGTGAATGGTACCAATATCAGAGTGTATAAAAGCTATATTAGAGGCCAGGAATGGAAGAGAAAGTTAGGAGAGCAGACGTATTTCTACTGGGTTTTTGCAGTTAAGCAGATGTTTATTTGTTTTTCTCTTCCCCTTTCAGTTTTTGGAATTTGTTTTGCCTTTGTAACCATAAAAAAGGTTGAAATTAATACGGAAGTCTAGTGAAGTGTTCTGATAAGCTTTATAATGAGAAACTTCTTTGCAGGTGACAAGTTTGTGTGTCTTGCTCATATTCTCAGAATAAGAGCAATTGCCACCACCTGAGAAGATAAGCATTTTCTACCTCTCCAGATCAGATGGGACTGCCAAAGCAGTTTGGGGTTGGAGATTTTTTACTTCACCGAAGCATGTAATATTAGGAAAAATTTCTTCTCAGAAAAGGTGGTGAGGTATAGGAACAGGCTGTGCAGGGAGGTGGTGGAGTCACTATCCCTGGAGGTGCTCAAGAAAAATGGAGATGTGGCACTGTGGGACATGGTTAGTGAGCACGGTGGGGATGGGTTGATGATTGAACAAGATAATCTTAGTGGTCTTTTCCAAACTTTTATGATTCTATGATTCTAAACACTTTAAAGGACTTAATCTAAAAAAGAATAAAAATGTCCTGCTATTGGCAAATTCTTCATAATAATCATCAGGCCTGGTTAGTTAAGGGCTGTGCAAAGAAGTGTGGTTGTTTTCTTTTGTCTTGTATTAATGTATTTTAACATTTAGCTATGTGAATGCTTGACTCCTTGACCTAAGGGATTATTTCTTTGCTGATATCCAGTGATCTCATGCCCAAATGAGATACAATTACTCCAAATTCAGTGAATGCATTGTCCAAATGACCTGATTCTTTGAACTGCCTGGTACTAGCTCAAGCTGACGTCATAGTTATTCAGAAAAAAATTGCTTTCAATGTTTGAGCTTCAGGGTCATATGGAACACGTTGAAAGGTTTTTGATCTGATTTAAACTAAGAGAAAACTATGGAAAGTGTTTTTGACACTATCTTGATATTTTATGAATAAAGTAATGTTGTTGGTGGGCTTAATGGATGTAGTGTTCTCTGAGCAAAGGTAAACATATTTGTGCAGTTCTAAGGATGATTTTGCAAACTACTGTAGGGAACCTGCTTTAGCAGGGAGCTGGACTTCAGAGGTCCCTTCCAACTCCTACGATTCTGATTTTGTAATTCATTAAAGTATAATGGTAAAATATAATACTAAAGCTTCTGAAATAGCAGTGGGCTTTTTTCAAATTTTGAGATGGAGCAGTACATTTCTGAAAAGGAAGAAGAGAAAAATATTGGAAGGAGGAAGAGAAGATTGAAAATCAAGTTCTTTTGACTATCTCTTATATGAATATTCCAGTTTAAAAATTTTTGAGTTTTGTTTTGGAGGAAAAAAAAATTACATGTTCAGTTATATGTCTTATCCAGGTGTAAGTGTATTGGCTTGTAGACTCCAAGTTCTAGATGTTTTTTAAGTATCGTATTAGAGAAAATAAAAGGTTTTATTCCTGTGTAGGATGGGGAAGAAATGTCATGAACTTGAGCTCATTGATTCAATTTTTATTACTAAAAACTGCTACAGTTCATAAAATTCAGTTTTACAGACTATTAGTCCATAATGTGGGTTATGTCCTTTGGAGACTTATGTTAAAGACAAGTGGAGTAGTTCAGAAAGATCTATGTTGTAGCTGTATGGAGGAAGTTCAAGAATTATTTAAGTGCTCATGACTGTGTTCCAAAAGGAAGTGGGGCAAGAAGAGCTGACAACAGTCTTGAAGTTAGGAAAGGAGATCAACACCGAAGAGTCTGTTTATCCTTTAGCAACTGGCTTAATTTCCTTGGAGGTGAGGAAAGAAATTGCTGTAATGTTACTGGCATTGAAAGTTGGTTTGTTTTTCAATTGTTCTCAACAGAAAAAATAGTATTTGCATTAGTGATATGTGCTAGGACTGTTTACACTCAGCATGGAGTGTCTGTAGCTGGAACACGGTATTGAAAAGGAGGTTTGTTGTAACAAGCAAATGCCTCATACAATTCTATATGAAGAATTGATTAGTTTTCCTTTTTAGTCTAGTTAATTGATGTTCCCTCATTATCCCCATTGGAGGGTTTATAAAATGTATTTGTAAACTGCACTTGCTAGTAGATAGCGCTTATTTGTTCTTGTGCTGTTGTTACAGTTACTGTTGCCTTTACCTGTTCTTCTTCCCTTTTTCATTCATTTGTTCTTGGAAAAATGCAGTCAAAATTGTGTGTGGTTTTGTAGGTGAGATTTTACTGGTACTTTCTGCAACTGTAATACTTTTATTGGAAATATCTGCCACTTTCTGTGGTGGAATTTGTCTCCTTCATTTCTATGTCGTTTGACTGGGCCTTGCTTGTCTTGCCACCAGCTAATATGTGTGGGTCTTAATCTTCTCTGTCTGCCGCTAAACTTTGTCTATACATACATATAAACATATGAGGGCTGCTCTGAAAGTAATGCCTCCCATTTTATTATGTTGACACACTATGTCAGAAATGGATATTGGTGGTATGGCAGTAGGCATTGAACCTTCCCACCAGTATCCCATTACATTTCATTGCTGTGTGACAGATGGCAGCAGAGAGGCAGTCTGACACAATGGGATCTAACGTGGAAGTGACTATGAAGTAAAGGTGTGTCACTGAATTCCTCCTTGCAGAAAAGATGGCACCCATTGACATTCATCAATGGTTGCTGAACGTTCATGGAGACCAAACAGTGGATGTGAGCGTAGTGAAAGATGTACTGCATGGGCAACATTTTCATAGCAATGATGCCATCATAGCAGCTGTGAAACAGTGGGCCACCTTCGCTGGTGCAGATTTTTATGATTGCAGCATGCAGGCTCTTGTTCATTTCTGGTGAAAATGCATAACTAATGGTGGTGACTATGTTGAAAAATAGTGCTTTTTTTAGCTGAGAATTTGCTCTATGAAATAATACTGTTATTGTGCTCTTTGTATCTGTTGTAGTTTCCATGGAAATAAATAGGAGGCATTACTTTCAGAGCAACTTGTGTGTGTGCACGCACATGTGTGTATATTTAGCTCCTTTTGGATCATCTTAGTATTTCTATTTGATGTCCTCCTTTTTTTTTTTTTTTTTTTTTTACAATATATGAAGAATAATTCCTTCTCTCCCTGTCACTCCCTACAAAGTGTTCCAGCATTCAGTTGTGTTCACAGTGCCTCTCCCATGAAAAAGTCCTATTACATCAAACCTACTGTGGACAAGGACATTACTGAGACATTATATAAGATATGTCTCATGACTAGTCTTTGAGAAATTGAGTAGAAATTGCAAAGTTATATACTTTCTGTCTCAAATCATGCCTCTTGTGTACATCCTCACCTCTTCTGCTCTCTATTTAAAGCAGCTAAAATGCTTTTACAACTTGTTTCATTTTCCTAACTCAGATTTATTTCTGGCATTTATACAATAAAAAATGTACACAATATGCTAGAATATTCACTGTTTACAGGGTGTTGCCACACCAAGAGTAATTTAATAATACCTTAGCTATAAAAGCACAAATTATATTTAATGACTTTTGTAGTTTCAAAATACTTTTCTGTCTGTATAATTCTGAATTAAGTCTGGAAAACATACCGCATTCTCAAAGTCAAACTGAATGAAATTATCCTCGAATTCAGCTGTAATTTTACCTTAATGCATTATAATTCATATGTCAGGTTTTTCTTCCCTAATTTGATTCCTCTTGGCTATTAGGATCACTCAGTACTTACCCTGTTTTATTGCACTTAGATTTAATAAATTGAGCTGTACAGCAATATAAAAGATAATATTCATTGTTATAAATTTGGCATTTACATGAATGAAATACCTTAAATTCCCCTTTCATCTGTTTTAAATTAAGTATGAGATTTAAATCACTTGTTCTGATTGAGAGCAAGCACAGGAAATGAAGGGACAGTGGACAATCAAAAAACCATACTGAGATTCTCATCAAGGCATTCATTATTGTTGGTGGGAAACAACGTTAAACAATAATTGGTTGCATTCACGTAGAGGGTAGAAAAACCTGCCACAAGACAGTATTATATTCATAGTCTGAGAATGACTTTGAACAGGTGAACAAGGGAAAGCAACTTGTAGAATATTTTCGAATTGCTCAGATACTGTGATAGCTAGCTCTTGCATGAAAAGGAAGGTCTTAGATAAATGTAGGTTTAGGAAATATGTGTAATAAATCTGTATTCAATTGTAGGTATTATCTCCTTTTATCTTTTTTTCTTTTTTTTTTTAAACTAGGCTTGTGAATGTATATTTAATTTTCATCTGTCATTGTTTTGGCTGGGATAATTTTCCTCATAGAGGCTTGTATGATACTGTGTTTTGAATTTTTGATGAAAGTAGTGTTGATAACACACTGAAAGCTTAGCTGTTGCAGAGCAGTGCTTGCAGAGAGCCAAAGCTTTTCCTGCTCCTTGAGCTGCCCTGCCAGCCAGGAGCTGGGAGTGCACAGCGAGCTGGGAAAGGATGCAGCCCGGACAGTGACCCGGACTGGGCAAAGGGATGTCCCCCATCATATGTCAGCATGCTCAGCAATAAAAGCAGAAAGAATGAAGAAGTGAGGGAAGTTTGGAGTGATAGTGTTTGTCTTCCCAAGAAACCACTGTGCATGCTGAGCCCTGCTTTCTTGGGAGTGGCTGTACACCTGCCTGCCCATGGGAAGCAACAAATAGATGCTTTGCTTGAAAACATGGCTTTTGCTTTACCTAGTAAACTCTTTGTCAGAGCCCATGAGTTCTTGCACTTTTAGCTTCTTTATACTCTCCTTCATCTTAGCTAGAGAGAGTGAGTGAGCAACTGTGTGGTGCTGAGCTGCCTGCTGGGGTTAAACCACAACATCATCCTAACACCCTTCCTTTGAACACTGATTTTTTCCATCTCATTCCTTATTTAATCCTTGTTATTGTAATAAATAAAAGGGTGAGGTTTGTTAATCAAATCGAAACTCAAGGTTTGCTTTGTAAAAGCCCCTCTTGTCGGGACGTCCAGTAACCTAAACAGTGTTCCAACAACAGGAATCAGAAAACCACGACCTTGCTAATGGCGCCTGGTTCAAATACATGAGCGGCTGAAAGCAGTGAGGATAACTACGAACCTTCATCCCAGTGACCACCAGGAGGCAGATCCCGACCCCCCCCAGCAATAGCCCGCGCGGACGCAGAAGCAAGGCAGAGTACCCTGAAAGGGCCACGTATACAGGAGATAAGGACTGCATAAAAAAAGGGCTCAAACCCCGTTTAGATTGCAAGCCGTTGGCGGAGCACTGACTCCCCAGCCGCCCAGCGCTGTTTTGCTCACTTTGCCACTTGCTTAGTTGAATAAACTCTCTCTTGCTGTGTTGCAAATTGAAACTGATCTCATTTGTTGCGGGACTTTTATAACAGTTATAATCTCACTCATCTTTAATATAGATAGAGAAAAAATACATGTAACAAAAAATATTTGGCCAGAAACGGTTCTTAGATTCAACTGCTTAATCTATGTTAAATCTACTGAGGATACTATGTTTACTTCAGAAATACTCTATCATTATTGAAAATGAAAGCTTGTTCCTTGCAGAAAGGCGTTTATCATATGGTCTGAAATAGAAATGAAGACAGTTTAGTTGTCTTAGTTTTAATATGTGCTGTAAATTGCCATATTTTGAAAGGCTATGATTTAGAATTTTGGAAAAAATCAGTTACTGATGATATATTTTGGAATTTAGGTACAATTCTGATGACAAGTCATTTTATTGAGAGCAAATATGTGCAAAAGCTATTCGCTGCCTCCTCTTTCCAACTTGTACATTATTCCTAATATGCACGTGTGTTTTTAATACAGTCAATGTTTGTCATCTTCCCACACAGCCCAGCTATCCATTATCACTTTTCAGTATATTTCCTGATTGTATGATAGTCTCCAATCCACATTTTCCTGCAACCCCAGTTCTGCTGTTAATTATTTTTTTGCTGCTCACTGTAACTGATTTTTGTTTTTCCTTTCCACCACATCTTCCCATGGAAACATTTGCCTTCAGGCTAGCCATTTCTCACTCAGATAACTCAGTGTATCTTTGGACTCTCTTAAGCTCTACCACCAACTCTGTAAGACTATGTCCTTTTACCCACATCAGTTCACATTATGCTCCTGGAGAATTCATTGTCTGACTGCTCTAGTCCACCCACTCAATCCATTCTCTGCTTCGTAGATGTCATTAATCTTTTGGTCCTTAACCACTTTCATCAAACTGCTGTTGCCACAGTACTCCCTTTAATCAGGGGGGAATCACTCAAATTCACTCACTGTGCCTTTGGGTAAAAGTACCTGTCCTTCACAAATTCACCTTCAGTATTTAGAGTTTCCAGTTCTGTCTGCCACAGACAACTATTTTCTGTCTTTCCCTAGTACTTGTTCCTCCTAGCTAGATGCTATTTGCATCTTTTGCAGATAACACTATGCTCAGTTTCTCCAGCTTTACTTCCAAATCCACTGGAGTTCCAATTAGACTTTGACTGACTATACAAGTAGAGACCCTTAAAAATCAGGGACCTCTGTGGGCAAGGGAGAACAACTGAATCATCTGCTCTGTAAGACTTGCATGACACCTAGAAAGGTACAGTAAATTTGGACTTAGGTGGCAGAGTCATACTGGCTGATTCTTCTTCTGTCACTCTTTTTTGTGACTTTCAAACAAGCATGTAACCATACTGTAGTGCATTTCTTTTATAGAAAACTAGATTAGTAAAACATGCAGTTTTGGAAGACTTCATTAGTAGAACTTAGAATGCTATGTTGATGATCTTCCATGCAAGTCACTCTACAGTCCAGTTTTCGTGGTGCTTTAATTATATCTGGTAAAATCTTCAGACAAAGGTGAACACAAAAAATTTCTATGAAACTGCATATGTTGGGGCTTTAGATGATGGGTTTGCATGAGCTTAAGAGTTTCCTAAAGGATCAGCATAAAGTGCATTCTTCATGTGTTTTTCAAAGTATGTATAAAGAACTTTCTTGGGAAGAAGTTCAGGGGCAGTAGTAATTTGTCAGGCCTGAGTCTTTGTTGCGTTGGTAAAAAAAGTTTCATAGAATTTCAGAATTGTAGGGGTCGGAAGGGACCTCTGGACATCATCAAGTTCACCCCCCTTGCTAAAGCAGCTTCCCTACAAGAGTTTGCACAGGCAGGCATGAAGATGCATCTTGAATATCTCCAGAGAAGGAAACTCCACAGCCTCTCTGGGCAGCCTGTGCCAGCGCTCTGTCACTCTCACAGTAAATAAGTTCTTCCTCATGTTTGTATGGAAGTTCTTGTGTTCCAGTTTCTTTCTGTTACCCCTTGACCTGTTGCTGCATGCCACTGAAAGGCGCCTGGCCTCATCGTCTTGACTCCCACAGTTTAGATATTTATAAACAGTGATGAGATCCCCTCTCAGTCTTCTCTTCTCCAGACTGAAGAGTCTCAGGTCTCTCAGCCTTTCTTCATATGGGAGGTGCTCTAGGCCCCCAGTCATCTGTGTGGCTCTCTGCAGGACTCTGGGAGTTCCCTGTGTTTTTGAACTGGGGAGTCCAGAACTGGACATGATAGTCTAAATGTGGCCTCACCAGGGCAGAGTAGAGGGGGAGGATCACCTCCCTCAACCTGCTGGTTACATTCTTTTTAATGCACTCCAGGATACCATTGGCCTTCTTGGCCATAAGGGCACACTTCTGGCTCATGGTCAGCCTGTTGTCCACACCCAGGTCCTTCTCTGCAGAGCTCCTCTCCAGCAGGTGAGCCCTCAGCCTGTTCTAGTGCATATGGTTATTCCTCCCCAAGTTCAGCACCCTGCACTCATTCTCACTGAAGTTCATCAGGTTCCTCTCTGCCCAACTCACTAGTCTGTGCAGATCTTGTTGAATGGCATCACAGCTTTATGATGTGTCAGCCACTCCTCCCAGCTTTGCAAACTTGCTGAGAGTGGACTCTATCCCTTCATCAAGATTGTTGATGGAGATATTGAAGAAGACCGGACCCAGTACTGATCCCTGGGGAACACTGCTAAATACAGGCCTCCAACTAGACTCTGCACAATTGATCACAACCGTCTGGGCTCTGCCAGTCAGTCAGTTCACACTAGATCATAGATGAATATACTGGATACATAGATATACAGGCTATCCCTCCCAGATAGTCTGGGAGCACTTTCACTGTATTTTAGTCTTCATTTATGAGCAAAGAAGAATTTATAAATTATTTCTTATTTTTCCTTTAATAGTAATGCATCTCTACAGTCATGACACTATTTGTACCCTTTTCTCATTCTCTAGATTCAAACATTTCAGACAGAATAGCAGAAGAGAAGGAAAAAAAAAACTTTTAAAGAAAAATGGCATGAAGCATATTTCAAACTTTACCTTCACGGAATCATTCAAATATAAAGGTTCCCAAATTCTGAAGTAACTGTGGATGTAGTATTATATAGTCTATATTTGGCATTGCCTTCAAAGTCGCCTGGCAGCACTCCAACTATCTTCAATGACATTCCCCTTGCATCTCTGGGATATCTAACAGACACTTAAGTCTCAAGCAGTCCTTCGAAGCAGTGCTTTGAACTATATCAGTTGAAGAATGCTACTGAATTTCCAGCAGCAGTGATGCTATGCTCTACCTGCCAAATCATCGTGCCCCAGATGTGTTCATTTCAGGTCACTGGAAGTCTCACAAATTCTTTCCACGTTCATGTGTGTTACACATGACTACCTCTTGTTACAAAACAGACTGTTTTCAGCCATAGCAGAAATGACTGGTTTTACTTTACACTGTTTTAGCAGTTAGTTTGTTTGCTTTAATTGTTTTCATAAAAGTATTACAATGTTAGGTTACAACAATTTTTTTTTATGCTGCTGCTTAAATTATAAGAGCCATGGACTAGGAAAAGACATATTGAAAAATATTCCCTGCATCATCTTCAATTCATTTTTGCACACTAGAAAATTCAAAAGAATTCCTAAAGTAATATGGAAAAGCAATCTTTTTACTTCTTATTCTTAATGTGAAATCAGAAAAAAAAAAAAACATTTAATTTCTCCATTTTGATGATCATATAGTCACAAAAGAAAAAGAAGATTGTAACTGTATGCTGTTGAATATGAAACCACTTATTCAACAGGTCAGGCATAGAAGCTTACGGCATGAATGATGGCATTCTCAGATCTATTTTATACTCTTCAATTATCTTTGAAATCTTAATGTCTATGAACATGCATTAAAAGTATATCACTCAAAGCTTTAAGTCTGACTGCAGTAGAGATGAGCACTTCCATGCTGTGCAATCTTTTAAAGCAATTTGATTTTCGGTTAGATAGTCAAAACTTATTTCCTGTCAAGTAAATGACAGGATGTTGTATATTTATTTGTTGATAGCATTAGAAGTATTGCAAACCTGATTATTTTGTAAAAACAATTGAGCCTTCATACTGATGTTCCACTGTAAGTAAAGAGACCAAGACTTTCAAAGCTAGCAATTATTAGCATGTGCTTTAGTTTGACAGCCTGACCTAGCACCTGTAAAATGTTCATGCTGTGAAAGCCTGGTGCTTGACACCATAAATTATAAATGAAGAGCTAGTGGAAAAAGTGACAGACTGACTCAGTGAAAGAGAGAATTACAAAGCTGAAAAACATTAAACTGACTGGATGTGTGGATATTTAATCAAAGGAGAGAGGAAAGATTTTATCATCATGAATTTAAACCTGGGCTATCTCTGGGAATATTCGTCATGAGCGGAACAACTCACAACTCTTCTTTCAAATGAGTTTTATTTACTTTGGTCTATTTTTTGAGGCTTTGCATTAAAGGAGACTGTTTAATATAGCCAAATGTTAACTTCATGTATTCCGAGTTGCCTTTTGAGTTCCTTTCTATATGGTTTTTTCATAGTTGTAAACTTCTAGACTCTTTTTCTGTGTGTATTATACAATACAGCCATAAGGCCAGCAGTAGTAAACCTCTCACTTTCAAAGTAGATGACTCACTAAGCAAATGAGATGCCACTCAGAAATCAAGGGAGGCAATTTGGTTGTTTTACTTGAGAGTACTGACACCTTTGAAAGTCATGAGTGCTTCTGCTTTGATATTCCCACAGCTGGTGTCTCCACTGATGACTTTCCTTGTCCGCTGACAGTTAAAACCATTACTAACTCTATCACTTTTAACAAGCAGAAAAAATACAAATACAGACATGATAGCCCTTCCCTGTCCTTTGTAGGTCTCTTGTATGTCTCTTGTTTTCTTAGGTCAGTGAGCTTGTCCTTGTATTTGAGTGTACTCATCATGCTTGTGGTGTTGCTATATACCTGCAATGGATTGTTATAATATCCTGTCACTTCTGGAGGTTTGTTTATATGACCTGAGAATAAATTTGTGTTGGTAATTCAAATTGCAACAATGAGATTAATGGGGATTAAACCCCATATGGACAGATATGCTTTTCCACTGTCATTGCCACTTCATGCCAACATTGTTCACCTGAAAAAGAAGGTAGTCAAGTACTGAAACAAATAGAATCATAGAATCATTTATGTTGGAAAAGACTACTAAGATCATTAAGTCCAACTGTTAACCTCATATTGCCAAGTCTATCACTAAACCACGTCCCTAATTAACCCATTTGGATGTCTTTTAAGTACCTCTGAGATCTGCCATTTAAGGGCTATATGAGCACTTTGCTTTCTTTTTCATAACTTTTCTGTCTGTGCAATAGGAATGACTCCTACTTGTGACACAAAAATGTTGACTAAATGTAGGTAAACGCCTATTTAAGAAGTTATGCTGAACTACGTAAATCGTAGAAGACAGAGCAGTAAAGAGCTTTTGGCTTCAGAGGGCAGATCTGTGCCTCCACTCTTTCATCTGAGGCCAGTTCTACATCTCACAGCCACAGAAATGCTTGCCTGCATGCTTCACAGCTGCTCTTTCCACATCTGATTTGTCCATAGGTCAGAGCTTCATCCTCCTGTTTCCTGCTCTCAGTTGTGCTAGGAGCAGCACGTTCTGTGGCCCTGGCTGCACATGTGGGAATACCACCAAGCGTCCTGCCAAAAGGCCTGAACTGGACCCTCAGTTCTTGAGTCAGAGATGCACAAAAACTTCTTCATGGGGCCATGCTGTGAGCTCTCTTTAGTTGCTTCGGCCTTTGTACCTCTTCTAACATCAGTCTGTTTTGTTCCTCAGAGTATCAAATGGACAATTTTTCATCATGGTTAGTAAGTAACTACTTGAGTAAGCAGTGGCTATTCATCTTCACAGTTCCAGCCTGTCACTTCATCAGCTGTTCTCCAACCATCTCTATTTAGAAGGAAGACGCCTGTGTGGGTTCTGATTCTCATTCTACTTGAAAAGACAGGTCACCTCCTTGAAGGTACTTCTGTATCAACGTCTCCAGTTTTGCATGGGGCAAGGGGAACAAACCCTTGCAATACCATTTTTAACTTTACAAATAGAGAGGCTGGGACTGTGGATCAGTGCAGTGTAGGAAGAAACAGGTGAATAAGGTGGGTTTGATTATCCCCATGATCTCCTGTGAGAAGTTTCTACACTGCTTAAAGGGAGAAATCCCAAGAAATGTAGAGTATGGGAACAATAAGTCTGGAAGAATTAACTTCATAATTAGTCTGAGCGACAGTTATGAGTGGCTATACTTTTCCAAAACATTTTTTGTGTTTTTTTCAGTAATGGATTGTTGCCATGTAACTCTCTTTTTGTTTTATCATCACTCCAAAAACATTAGTATATTAAAAGATATAAAAGCAAATGCTTGTAAGAATGCATAACAGAAAAAGGTGAACAGCAAAGTGGAGAACATTGAGTCTAGTGTCATGATTACACATACCAAGCCTCAGTCTAATAAGATTGACTTCAGCACACAAGTCATTGGTACTTTACCATTGCAAGGAAAGAAAAATTCATTTGTCTGAATTGCACTTGTTTTTAATTTCCCTAATGAAGATACACTCGGGTTAATAAATGTAGCTGATAAAACTGTCAGGTGTTCATGTTCATTTATAAAAATCTGCCCAGTAATCTACTGTTGACATGAACATGATGGCGAATTGCATATCAACTAGCTTTTTCAAGTCAGAATGAAAATTACTACATAGGGCAGCTGGGCTCTTAGCATAATTGTGTGACTTCTGTTTTTATCAGTGCTGCTCCTTGACTTACTTCCTTGCATCTCGCACATAAAATGAAAAGCTTAGGAAAATAGGACAAATATGTGACATAAACCAGCTCTGGTGTTATTTTCTGGATCTGCAAACCATATTAATTTATCTCACTTTGTTTTAGCAGGAATCCCTGATGAAAATAAATGCCTTAGAAATAAAAGCTACGTTAGTGGTTAAGATCACACCATTTCCATGGTACCTGAAGTCTTTTTTTTCCCATGTGATGATTTCTACCAGCCAAAAGTTATTCTTCAGTTCTGTTTTTGCTGCCTGTCCTGCAGGGCTGACAATGCAGCACTCTTCTGTTGCATTACAAATGTAGAAATTAGTTCCTTCTGGCTGATCTATGGATTTGAGAACCTCTTTCTGTCTTATTCCCGTTAGGCAGTGCAGTGTTCAACTAAATCACTTTGAAATCACTTTGACGCGGTGCTCTTGGGAAAATCTGTATTATAGTCTAGGAGAAGTAGGATATTACCTATTTGGTCTCCATTTCACAGTTACCTGAGGAAAAGTTGGGGGTTTATCTGTTTCTGAGGTAAAATCATTTTTTCTAAATGCTAATATGCTTTCTCTTTACCTCAGTAATTTTATTTTTTCTTGTACTTGTGGACAGGACTCAGTTTGGAGAAGCAAGAATGTATGTTAGACCTCAAAACAGACAATGTTTACAGTTGTCTGAGGGCAAAACAACTTGTGAAGCAGTAAAATACATAATTAAGATATAACTTTGAATAATTTGGGATTTTAACTATTATCCCAGAAAAATTTAAGTGCAAAAATTGTTGTGTGTTTCAGCACAACAGATACATTTTCTAGTTGCTTGCTTCCTTTGGTGCCTGTGAATGTGTCAGAATGGTTCCCTTGGCTCTATGCTACATTCATGGAACGGAACATGGAACCTGTGGTACTGGTGAAGTTTGTATCTTCTACTGACTGGTGTTAAGTGCCTATGACTGATAAATTGTTCAATTGCTTCTCTTTCTTTGGAATGTTTGTCTGTATTATTAGTAAGGATTGGAGATGTGTGATAAAGCAGCAGGTACTCTGATACTGCAAAAAAAGTCAGTGTATTTTAGTACATCCATTTAGAAACTTTTGTTCCTTTTAAGTTGCTTTAGAGAGACTTTCCCCCATCAGAACAGTCATACAAGCATGTGCAGAAAAAGTACAGTAGTATATAGACTGTTGCATCAGTGTGGAGGTGGCACAATCTCTAGTTAAACTGTACAGCAAAGTGCTCCTGCTCTAGGTCATTGTGCAGAGGGGCTCCTGAGAGTTCGGTTGCAAAACAGGAGGAAAGGTCATTTCTTTTTTCTTTGTTTTCCTGATTACTCCTTTTTGTATGTCAGAGAAGTCTCACAAGATGCTTTGTAGAAAACTGTTACAAAGACTTCATACCTTTCCTTGACTCAAATAACTGTAAATGTAAATAGTTGGTCAAATATTCTCAATTTTAATTGGACTGAGACTACTTCAGGAATAAACTCTGTCTGTTATATGGTGTCTAAGCAATTAGGCATAATTGACTAACATTCAGAATTAATCAACTGTTTCTACTTTTGTGGGTAGTTTTTTTTAACTTAAGCATTTGAGAAATATTCTACATAATTTTAATGATATGTAAAACAGACTACAAAAATGATGGAAAAAGTGATGGAAAAAGATAACATAAAATTGTATTATTATTTGATTTGAGTGTAAGGGTTCTTGTTTCTTGAAAACTATTCCGTCTATTTCAGTTTTTATCATAGAGGGTCTTAACTCCTACTTTATAAAACAGTTTTTAAAGTTTGTCCGGCATTTAAAATATTTCCTGATCCTAAAATAAAAGCATAAATAAAATGCTATCATTAACTATGTCCTTTTAAGTAGAGGTATGGCAATATATAGGCATGTTCAATGGGCTGCATGCAGGTAATAAATTATAAATCACAACTGCTTATCAAAGCATTCTGATAAGTATTTGAAGTATTACAATTGTTTATTTTACAACAAAGTGGCATTAGGAAAGAAGTAACATGCTATTGTTAAAATAAAAAATGTTTGTGTTTGGATATTTTATACCTTAAATTTAGCTTAAACCTTGGCAGCATGTAGACACAGACTTGTCGCTTTTTAAAAATCCAGTCTCTTGCTGTCAGAAAGGTAGGTGTTGAAATACTAAAAATAGTCCACAGTAAATGTAATAGACAGCAAGCTGACTGTATGTTCTCATTATAGTCTTTTTATTCAAATAACACATAAGGATCAGTGTCTGTTGTTCCACAAATATGAAAGCCAAGGGCTTTCTACAAAAGGTATACTTTTTCAAATGTCCATCAAAATTTCTGCAGTCATTTCCAGGTAAAGAAAATACTGACATGAAATGGGGCATTTACAAAGTCAAGGAAGACAGTGGTAAAAGATAAATATCTAAATTAGTTGGTGCTGTGGAGTTCATAAAATGAATTGGGCATACTTGTAGAACTTTGAGTGTCAAGTATTGCTGGTTTTAACTCTGATTGAACTTTATTCATTCAGACTCATCCAGATTCATTCAGACTATTTTTTTCATCCCATTATGTCTCCATAAGTTGTTATTTGGAAACATTTGTAAAATTGCATTTTTATTCACACAGGTCTAAGCTGTGTGGATGTTCTTACAGCTCCCCCTTCCAAATATAATAATACATTATGTTTGTCTTTTATTCTTGTAAAGTAATGTGATGATGCATTCAGAGATTAATTACATAGCATGAATAATAAACAGAAAAAAAACCTGCATGGTTTGTGAAGGAAGTGGCTTATTTCTCTGAATACTGAAAAGCATATGGAGTTGAAAAAATAAGTATTTGGCAAATGAGTTGTAAACAGAAGGGAACACACAGGCTTGCAAATATTATATGCAGTGAGTTATAATAATCGGTGTTGGTCTTAAATATGTCTCATCCACTTAATTGTTCAAATGAAATACTGTGTCGTTCCAAGGTTAGTTGCTGCTTCCATTTCACTAGCTTCAGGGGTTTGACAATATATAGAATAATAGTACTGAAGATACAGCTGGAATCAATTGCCTCTGCCTCAATCAGTTCTCTCAGTGGGTACAAGACACTCTTTCATTTTAAAAAATTACATAAATTACATATCTCAGCATGGTATCTTGCAATTTTAGGTATCAAGAATGAAGTAAAGAATTTGGTTTATTTATCTTGCTTATTTATATATCACTGTCATATAAAAATCTACAATCCGTAATCCAAACTCAACACCATTTTCCACCCAAAAAGTATCAAAAGAGTCTAAATCAGAGCTTCATCTTGCTTTTTGCATTTCACTCTTAATCCACTGAGGTTACGCTGATGTACAAGGGCTACTCTGAAAGTAATGCCTCGTATTTTATTACTTTGGCACACAACATCAGAAGTGAATGTTGGTGTTATGGCAGTAAAGGTTGAAAATTCCCACCAGTATTCTGTTAGATTTTGTTGCCCTGTGACAGATGGCAGCAGAGGGGCAGTCTGACAGAATGGTGTCTTGACAGGGAAATGTGTATGAAACAAAGGGGTGAAACTGAATTCCTCCATGTGGAAAAAATGGCACCCACTGACATTCATCGATGCTTGCTGAATGTTTCTGGAGACCAGTCAGTGGATGTGAGCACAGTGAGGCAGTGGGTGGTGCGTTTCCGCAGTGACAGCAAAACAGTGGATCACCTTTGCTGGTGCAGGTTTTTACAAGCACAGCATGCAGGCTCTTATTCATCACTGGCAAAATGCATTGCTAATGGTGGTGACTGTGTTGAAAAATAGTTTTTTGTAAAATAATAGCGTTATTGTACTTTTTGTCTCTCTAGGTGTTTCCATGAAAATAAATACGAGGCATTACTTTCAGAGCAGCCTACATTATTAGGTGTCTGTAATGACTGGCAAACTGATTAAAATACAACACTGGAAAAAAAGAAATTCATGATGAATGGAAGAAAGTGTGAAAAAGGATAAAGTGAAACTGAAGTTTTGGTATGAAAAATGTGTGCTTACATGCTGGTGAGAGATGGAGCAACCGTCTATGCGCATGTTTTCATGTAAGGTACAGAAAAGGTAATTAATTTGGCTCTGAAGTAGCAGGAGCACCATGAAAGTGTAGGAAAACATAACATTGTATAACAAAGGGAATAAATATTAAGTTCCTTAAAAATGAACTTGCTAGGAAATAGATAATAAGGCTCTCCTATGGAAATAAGAATGAATAAAAAAGGTGGGCAGTAGGATTTTGGGCAAAAGAACTACTGTTTGTTTTAATGTTGTTAGCACAGAGCCACAGGGTTTGAAATTACATGTATTCAGGTAATAGCAGGGAACAGTGACACTGAAACAGATAACTGAATCAATTTAGAAAACAATTACTCCTTAAATGTCTGTATGGAAAATATGGAAAGAAAAATGGTGCTGTGAGGGAATTAGTTTTTGAAGACGCTCACTGGAGACCTCATATAACTAGGAGTAAAATGCCACCAAGTTAGAGGAACAATTGTCTAATGTAAAGAAATATTGCACCCGGTCTAATAACTTATTGGGTTGGAAAGGTGAATTTATCATTAAAGAGGTGTTGGTTTTTGTTCATGAAATGTTATCCTGACTTGTTCTCATTCATTAGAGGAGAATTCTCACTGTGTGTTGTGTGCATACTTGCAAATGTGAAAAGGAAAGATGTCAAAGTGAAAATTACTTTTTAAAATTCCTGATTGTGAAATCATTGATAAATTTTAAAAAAGGCCAGTTTTGGATAACAGCTCAGTCTACTTTAGAGGCAGCATGAAAAGAGAAACTAGGAATAAAAACAATTCTAATAATTCATAGAAAAAAAAAAAGAGTATACAAGTGTAAATGAATGTCTGTTAGAAAGTAACTTAAAAAGGAAACTTAACAGGGTAAATTAGAAGGAAATTTTAAATAAGACTAATTATGTTAGGTAAAAGCTCGTCTCTTAAAATACTCAAGATAAAGGGAATTTTTCTATTGTGTATAAAAAATATTGTTTGAACAGTATTTAACTATATTTGGAAAGAAATACAGAAAATAAGGTGCTCAGAATTGAGAAATTTAGAAATTAGCGATTTCTTCACATAATATGAAAAAATGTCAAGCACTCCCCACCACCTAGCATAGAAAATTCTCTTCCAAAAGTCCTGGAAGAATTGGCTGAGGAGATCTCTGGGCAACTAATGGTAAATTTAATGAGTTTAGGGACAAAGGGAATTTAAGAGTATTGGAAGAGCGTATGTGTTAAGAGTACTAGTTTGAAAAGAAGAGAGAAGCTCCATTAACCAGGAAACTAGATTTTTATAAAAATCAGTGCTGGAGAGGATTTGAGAAGTCATTTAGCTTTTTCCCTCTGCCCGAAGGCAGTGTGAGCTTATGTAGAAAGCAATGTTTAACCTGTCTTAAAAGTCTTCTATCTTGGAGATTCCTCAACTTTGCAATTAGCCTCCACTATTTCTATTCTTTACAACTGTAGAGGTAGTAAGGATTTTCCTGAAGTCTAACATAAAACTCTCTTTACTGTAAATCCCTTCTTCCTTACTGGCTATTAGTAAAGAGAACAGATCATTCTATTTGGCTTAAACTGACTTTGATACGCTTGGGGACTGTATTTAGGAAGCCCCTCTAAGTTAACCTCCAAGGTGCATGACTCCAAAGCAGTTAGGGCCTTCCAGAGCTTAGCCTTTCTAGAGCTCTCATTGTTCCTGGTGCTGTCCTGTACTCTCTTGGCAACTGATCCCCAAATTTCTTGAAGTAAGGGGCTGAAAACCAGACACAGAACTTCCTTACAAAAATCTTACAAATGTTGAAGAGAGAGGAAGGATTATTTTATATTTTTCACTGCTGTAAACCTGTTTATTTGTCTCAGTCACACAACACTGCTGATACTTTGTTTACTATGTGATTTGCTATGACCCTGTATTCTTTTTCTGAAGAACTGCTATCTAGATGGGGGCTCCCATTCCATTATTACCACAGCTCATTATTCTTGCCTAAAACAGATAGCTGTGGCATGCAAAATAATGGAACTGTTGGAAAAGGGCTCAATCAATATACATAGAGTGAATGTCAGTTCATTTGTTTTAAAGAAAACAGGCCTGGCCAAAGACAAAAGAATTAACAACATTTTTCCCAGCTGATTATATGTTAATTGCCAAGATAACTTGAATATTACTTATCTCTTCTCTCCTTCCACCTCAGGCAGACAACCACAGAGGTAATATGTTTAGATTTTATAAAGTGTGACAAAATATCACAAAGTATTCTGACAGTAGAAACCTTATCAAAGGTTCTAGTAAGTGGACTCAGTAGATGGGCATCTAAGAAACCGTAAAGTAGTTTTCAGTGATTGGTAAATCATGGAATTTTAGATATTCCTTATACACAACTTAAAATTCTGATGGGTTAACATCATTCATTAGTAACATGGGAATAAATTTTAAGTCAGCAGCTGACAGAAAGAGTAGTACAGTGGTAAGTAAATAGATGAGGATATGTAGACAGGAAGCAGCCTGTAACACTTATTAAAGGTCAACCCTTAAAAGTAAGACTTGTTTTAGTATAAACAAATGGATTCAAGAAGAAAAATGCAAACCAAATTGAAAAATTATTGTGAAAAGGAGTGATTCAGTAAAGGACAGTGATTTTGATAGATTAATAACTGCCTATTAGTGCTGTGCTGCAGTAAAAAAAAAAATCTGATTTGACCTGGGATATATAAACAGCTTGTAAAAACTGGGAAAGTCCTTTATCTTAGTAAGTATTGTTAGAAGCAATGATTTCAGAACAGTTCAGGTGATCCTTCTCTCAAAAAAATGGAAGAAAGGCCATAAAAACTGGGAAAAAGAAAATGCTGTCACTTCAGAAGGGAGCTGTCACAAGTGTATTGGGGCTGGAAGCGAGAGACTTGAGGAGCTCAGTGTTCATCTTATAAATGGGAACTGATTGCAGTTGATAATTAAGTTTTTAGAGAAAAAAAAATGTGCCAGATTTGCCTGTCTCAGGGTATAAGCTGTCATGACTGCCCTTCTAGAATATAGTGAAACTTTCCATCAGCTATTTGTGCACATTTTGCCCTACCTGGCGGAGACATCCTACAACCGTGAGCCTGGCATTGTGCACCTCACCAAGTAAATGATAGCAGGGGAGAGTGTGCTGCCAGGCCAAGCAAGTTGTTACAACATGCATAGCCACTGAGCCTAGTAGAGATGTAACAGTGAGATGCATTAGTGTACAATGAGTGGGAGGTCAGTCTAGTTGATCTGATGGCCTAGTCTGATGTCAGGCAATGAATCCATGAACTAATTTGGCTGAAATCCTTTATGCTTTTAAAACTGTTAGGTCAGACTGTCTGGAGCTGTGTAAAGAAAGAGGAGGAGAAAAGAAATGCTTGGAAGACTTTTTCCTTGGTTGTACAGATTGCAGGGTTCATCTTCAGAGAAGAATCAGAATTAAAATTCCACACTGCCAGTCCTCCGAGCTATGTTCATCATAATTTTAAATAAAGCAGTTCCCCCAGGACTTGGCAAAACCTCTAAAAAGATTAATTTCAATTGTACAGTCTAATAATAGCAGTGTAAGATGTACCAAAAAAAATGGGAAAATGGAGCTTGATGTGGCATAATGAGTTATAATTGTATAATATCTATTAGAGAATATAGTGGAAAACAAAGCCAAACACTTTTAAATTATGAAGTATGAGGTATGAAGTTAACAATAAGTTTATAGCTATATGTTTAAATCTGGGTATTACTGTTGTACAAGTGACATCACTCCTGGCTTGGTTGCTTGAAGAGTGGCATGCAACTGTGAAATCTTAGTTCTTTTCATCCAAACAGATTTTTAATGGTTCTTCATTTTGAACTATGGTGTTTGTAATAGCAGAGCTCTTCCACTCTTGTTCACTCTGCAAGTTTTATAGTCTGCATACCCTCAAAGATTGGACTCCTGCAGGTGGAGGCTGGTGTCAGAAATGACAATAACATGGCTTTGCTGCAAACAATTTATTTATAGCTTTTTCATAAATATTAACTTCAGTAGCTCCAGGTATACGCTTCACTTATGTTGGCAGCTAATGGCTTGTCCAGAGTGACCTCTTTGCATGAAGTCTCATTTATGAGGAATGGGACATTTTATGGCAGAGAAAGGAGAATAAACATGTAAGTGTAGGGACAAGGGTCAATAAATATAGCTTTCTAGGCAATTTTCTTATTTTAAGCATCACACATGTAGTATCCACTATCTCTTTGTAGTCTCTGTGAGTGTGGATTTTCAGTTCCTTAGAAACTGACAGTATTCTCAAGCCAGAGAAGTGTTCATTCCTGTATGTAACTCCGATGTATATATGTGAGCATTTCTCTTAGTCTGGAACTTTTTTGGCAGAGCAAATTGTCTGCTAAGGTGCTGTTAGTTGGAAGTTTCTTGGCAGTGCAAATTTGTCTGCCATTAGGTCTGTACTGCTGGGGGTATACTGATTCTTAATTACCTCATTTAAAGCTAGCTAGGGTATCTCTGTCCCACACTGAAGTCTGTCGCGTAGATATCTCAAAATCACTGAAGTGTGTGAGAATTTTATTACTTTATCCATGTACTCACTTGTATAGCTGCTTCTGTTGATTTCACTACTTTACAAAGATTTGTATTCAATTACCGTAAATTGACTGCTTACTAGATCTGCCATTATTTGCACATTTTTGATTGGTAATTATATGATGTTTTTTGATACAAATACTATTGCAAAGTCTTTTAATTTTTAATGATTTTCATTTCTGACTTTGAAAATGCTGCTGTTCTAATTCTGGTTAGTAGTTGTTTGAATTCTCCAGTTTGAGGCTGTAGCAGATTCAGTGACTATAGGTGAGCATATGTAACCATAAATATGCTTAGTAGGTGAAATGTATCAAAAGTTGTATATAAACAAAACTCAGTTTTTTGATGATTAATATTTTGTAAATACATACAGGAAAAATTATTAGATTTTACTTCACTTAAATTTAAATGTAGCATACTATTCACCCTTAGATTTTAATTTTTTTAAGGTATAGCTTTGAGCTTTCAGGTAGTACTTGATTAATTCAGACAACAAATTAATAAATTCAACATTCAGTGAAGAAATGAATTTGTTTTCCTTCCCATTTTTAGATCCTTGTTCCTTTGAATTATTGGTTGTGAATACCTTGATGATGTTTATTAAATCATAGCTCTGCTACCACAAAAATCATAAAGGTGAACCAGTATGTTAAACTTTGGCATTGCTAATAGCAAAAGTCAGTTTCTGCCTCCAGGTCCATAGGCTTAACAGTAAAATATAGTTTTTTATTTGATTATTTAATTAGTTGTGTATTAAAGAATTAAGAAATAATAACAGTACTTGATAAGTTGCAAGATATAATCTCATCTGAGAAACAAAGATATTTATAAATAACCTGTGTAGGTTTGGTTTGCTTGAGAGGCAGGGAGGAGAGATAGAAGAAAAAAATGTACCTGAGATGAACTGAAATGTTCTCAGAAATCTACTGAGCATTTTGGTCTTCTCAAAGAAAAGATACGTCTAAACCTACTGACTTAAGATTTTTGGAGATGGCAGATCCTCAGCACATTATTACTAGAAGGGTGACAGAGGAAACTGATGCTTCACAGATCAGATGGGACGAGGCTTTTCTGACTCTTGAACAGGAATTTGGGAGCCTGATGCAAACAGAAAATACTATGACAGCTGTAAATCTCAGCTTTGTAAGTAATCAGAAGGCAGCAATGGTCTCGAGAGGATAGTGATTCCATTTTTGGAAATAAGATGGGGCAAGTAAAATAAAAGGTTCAATTTACCTTTGAATTATTAACAAAGATTTGTAAACTGGTTAAATGGTGAAGAAATGGTGAGTAAAATCATCATCCTCTTTGTAGAATATTTTTTTAAAATGTCATTAGTTTCTTTAGATTAATGATTAAACTGGATAATGTTGAGTTTGCTACCTGGCTGTAAATTTACTGATAAGACTATTTGAATTTGAGGTTAAAAGTCAACTTACACTCAAATCTAGAAAAACTCTAATTGCCACTAATACAAAAGACTAAGGAAGATGTTGGTCCAGGTTCCCTCTAATCAGCTGATATGTCCTAGTAGTTTGCATGCCAGTGTGTCTTTTCCATGAAGTAAAAAAGCTATGACCTGACATCTACTAATGATGATGTAATGTTTTATAGACAGACTTTATATATGTATATAACTGTATATATATAGCTGTAGAATTTGTTGCCCAAACAATCACTGCACAGGTAAGAAGTGGAAGATAATGTGCAACAGCATAAAATCCCATCATGTGTGCAAAGTGGTATCAAACTAATGTGATGATCAAAATGCTTGGGGCACCTATTCTATGAAGAAAGCATGGGGGACTTGGGCTTGCTTAGCTTGGAGAAGAGACGGCTCTGGGGAGACCTCATTGTGGCCTTCCAGTACTTGAGGGGAGCTTATAAGCAGAAGGGAGCACGACTTTTTACATGATCTGATAGTGATAGGACAAAGGGGAATGGCTTTAAACTAAAAGAGGGGGGGAGATTTTAGGCCAGATGTTAGGAAGATATTTTTTATTCAGAGGGCAGTGAGGCACTGGCGCAGGCTGCCCAGCGAGGTTGTGGATGCCCCATCCCTGGAGGCATTCAAGGCTGGGTTGGATGGGATCCTGGACAGCCTAATCTAGGGGGTGACAACCTTGCCCATGGCATGGAGGTTGGAATGAGATGATCTTTAAGATCCCCTCCAACCTAATCCATTCTATGATTCTGTGATTCTATGATATGATAATAGCTTAATTTTTCTCCATCATTTAGCAATCAGAAGGAGAATGGGAATTTGTGGGCTGTGAGGAGGAACTGGGCTTTCAAGACATAGTAACTTGACAATTAAAAACAACTGCACTATGCAATACTTAATTTTATAATAAATTGTAATTTACATTTTTAAAAATTAAATTAGGTCAGATTAAACAATTCCATTAGAGGGCAGTAGTACCTGTAGGTATGAAATCTTATGTACTAAATATTTAGTTTGCAGTCAGCTTCTTTATTGCTATGATCTGTATTCTGTATAATTTTCGCATTAGTAGTGAAAGGAAGAGAAAAAAATGATGCTAATGTAATTTAACATATTAAAATAGTGCAGAAGTATTTTGCAATATACAATAATGCACATTCTGTCATATATTAAAAATATAAATATTGCAGAAGTTATACAAAATAATTGTGACAGCTTTCTGCAGTGTGATATTCCAGCTAAACTACCAACTCTAAAGTTGTTTGTCTTTCTGTGTTCAGAATCATACAATTTGTGTATTGTATAACTTCCACTTATTTCTTGAAAGCTTATGGCTTTTTTTCAAACATCTTTCTTTTGAAACTCTTATTTTTCTTTTTATTCTTAGCTTTAATGCTTAAGTCACATGCAGAATTTCTAGATTTCAAGGCAAGGGTTTGCAAAATCACGCATGCATATTCAGGCGCCTTTTAATGATGAAGCATCATTGGTAGCATATTGTAATTTAGCAACGATTTCCGCAAAAGCTTTAGTTTTTGTATGAATTATATCTTCTGGGACATTTGATAATGAGATGTAAGCATCAAAGGCTTAAGTGTTTTGGTTGTGTTTTTATTCATACTCCAACATTTCATTGCTCTAATAGCTTTAAGCAGATGTACCTGCCTGATATAACCAGTTCATAGTAGTTTATACTATACTATCTTGTATATGTCTAATGCAAGCAATACCACAAACATACAATTTCTTTTTCCATTTTCAGTTGTGCTGCTTGATACTACAGCTGTCCTTGGAGAACTAGGTTGGAAGACATTTCCTTTAAATGGGGTAAGTCACTCACCATTTTGGTTTTATTGTCTTGAGTTTGAAATTCTGACACTACTGAAGTAAATGACTGTTGTACCTGAGTGGATATTCTTGCAGTATGGACTTGATGGAAAGATTTTGGTTAATCTCAGGTCTAGATCAGCCTTTATTGTAAGCAGGAGTAACAGATGTAATAACTATCTGAATGCACAATATTATGCCCTTCTCTGGCTTTACTGTTTAAGAATCTATCACATTTTAGAATCTAACTGCTACGCATCGTGAAGTTACATATCACAAATTCTTATGTTTGTGTCTGTATTTATGAATGCATTTTTTTTTGGTAAATTAGAAGGAAATACGAGTTTTGATTTTATAACATGATTGAAACGAGGATCCAGTAAAATAGCATCAGGTTTGCTAAATCAGGAAAATTACAAATTACGAATTACAAATATGTTAATGCCATTAAACCAGTATAAACACTGTGAAAAAAATATTTCAATAGGGCTTGTTGCCTCAATGTGCTGTTCTAGATTGAAGTTCACTATTCCTATTTAAAGTTACAGTTTCACAGTATTGTTAATACAAATGGACAGGCACTTGACATTCTGCTCAAGGCTGTGGAGTGTTGCAGGTATGTGGTATGTTTGGAGGTGGTGTGGCCAGTTGAGGGTAGGACAGAGGCACATTTTTGTTATTTGAAGGCCAGCTGTCAGTTGTTTGCCAGCACCTACAATTCAGAGGTAGTGTTCTCTTTCTACCCAGTTGATGCACTTAACAGAACATAAGAGGCGTTTGTATTTTAACTATTGAACTAAGATACAGTGTAGTGGAGCACTTAACACTTATCATATTGGCTTCCGGTCCTGATATCATTGTTTGTGCGGCTCTTGATTGTGTATCACCTGCTTTTATATTAACTGGCATTATCTCTAAATTCTTGTGTATGGCACAGAGTTTCTTGATTCTCTGAAGTTAGCTCAGAAAGTATTATTTTTCTGAGTGAAAAATCTTGTTCCATTTTAATCTATTTTATTTTTTGTGATCCATTCTAGAAAGAAGTAGAAATTGTCTATCCTTAATAATTCATATTTGTAAAATGCCTTCTGTGTTTCTGCCCTCAGGCATTTCAAGCAATGTGACATTTCTTAATCTCAGGTTATTTTAAACTTAATGTATTACTTTTTTTTTCAATTTTTTTTGCAGTCCATTGTATTCCTAGACATCATTTCATTCTGCTATAGATACTTCCATGTTTCTCATTTTGTATGCAGTCTCATGTAGTCTGTGATATACTTCTGCAAGTTTTGTTTCTTCAGAAATTCTAGATGAAGCAAATAGTCTCATATTAAATTTGTCACTGTATTTTCATGTTATTATTTGCTCTAGTCAAAAAGCAAATACTGCTGTATACTGTGTTGAGAAAATACAGAAAAAAAAATTGTTCTAGTTTTGTGGTGAATCCCATTCGATTAGTCAGGGAGGCTGGCATTTGGAAATTAGATTACGTATAATTTCAGATATTTTGTAAATTCTGAAAAGCTTCAGTTAATCTGATAACAGTAGCCACAATATACAAGCATAAAAATGCACTTAAAGTTGATATAAAATGTAGCTATTATAAAATATGTATTTTGGTTGGTCATTCCTACCCTTAATGTTCATTTTGCAGCATATTGATGTTTTCAGAATTGTCTTTGCCAGGTCTTAAGAGTAAGGAGCACTTACTGGCATAGAGAGAGTTTACCTTTAAAGCTTGGGATTTGATTAGAGAATTTACCAATAAGTGAAATGTGTTTTGTTGTTGTTGTTTTTTAATTACTAGTGTAAGTATGTGGGAGTGAAGAGGTTCTTAGAATATGGAAAACATATGAAATAAGGCTTACTGTGACATTAAACAGGCAGAGAAGTCTGGTGCAATAATGCAGTACAGAAAGGTCGTAACTGTGAACACAGGAAAAGAAAGTCTTAATTGTGCGTGACTTAGTATAAACTGTAAATTGGATAAAGGTTCCTGAGCAATTCAACAAAGAAGCTTTGCAACGACTTTGAGGGTTGTACAGGTAAGAAGAATACATTATTTGGGGAAGAAGCTTGATCAGTTTAGGACGGAGACTGAGACACTGGTCACATACAGCAGTACATCATTGAGAAAAAAAGGTCCTCTGCTCCTCACAGTGCAATGAAAGAAAATGTCTTGGTTCGGTGTACTGGTCCTGTGAAGTTTGTTGTGAGCATCAAGAGCTACTGGCAATGCTGGGCATCTGAAACTGTGCAGGAAGAAGAAATAAACAACAAAGCAAATAAATAGTGGAGGAGAACGACATGCAAAATGAGAGTTATCTCGAAAAGATATGCAGCAGTGCTGATTAAAATCAATGTTTGCTGATTCTTCTGGGTTAGTCTCATTCCGACAAACTTCATTAAAATATAGCAAATGTACATAATGTTTTTGATAATTGATCATACTGAAGAATTGCATAGAACTATTAAAATATGGAACATTGCATTACTTATGCTTATAAAATATTAAAGATACTAAAGATGAAAACTGAACTGGAATGTATTCCTGTACTATTTTTATTTAAATTATCCTGAGAAAACGTACACTGAGACATGTCTTCTGCCTGTCCAGTGTGCTCACTCTTGTGGTACCAGCACCTAGGGAGTGTTTGGGATGGGCAGGTTCTCTACTCTGTCCTCAGTGAGCACAGTGAGGCCCATTTGCAGTGCCTCTTGCATGGGCCCTGTGCAGCCATGACTGCGAGGAGGAATGTTACATCCTGCTTCTCTTCACAGCAGGCTGCTGCACAGGGCCTTCTCCTTTCTCTCTGCATCCTGACTTCTTCCTTCAGATAGCGGGCCATCATCTGCCACCAGCTGAATCCTGTACGTGCAGCTCTGTGTGAGACAACCTCTCCCATTGTCAGTGGAGATCTCTTCCAGGGTTAGCCATCTCGTGAGCCAATCTCACAGCTCCTCAAACTTGCACAGCACCTGGATGTGGGTAGCTGGCTTCTGCACCAGGTGCTGGAAGAGGTTGATGGGCCTCCAGCTGTTCAGAGAGTGGCAGCAAGACCATGTCCTCAGGCACCCTCTCATATCCTAAGAGGAAGAGGCTGAGGTGTTTCTTCTCCAGGCAGCAGCAGAGGATTCTCCAGAGATCATCCAGCCACAGGATCAATCCCTCTTGCACCAGGCTTCACAGGGCTATGGTCATCAGGTGGTGAATCACAACTGTCTTCATGTCCTGAGAGGAAAAGCCTGTGCCCACAAAAAGGTGGGTGCAGGTCCAAAGACAGTTAAGATGGAACCCAGGGTGCTGGACGTTCCTGGCTATGTGCCTCAGCAGTTTTCTGGCTGCACCATGATGCAGCTGGCTTCAACCTATTCAGTGTTCAAGAAAGTGCCCAAGTAATCAAGCTGCACCCCAAATGTCATCTTGACGGAGAACGTGCTATTGAATATATTTCTACCTACCAGAAACAAAAGGCAGCTATGGAAAAGAGCCTTAGTGATAAATAGCAGCTTGAAAAAAAAAGCCATATTTAAAGTAAAACTATTCTTAGATGTTGATTTGTCTTATAGACACAGAAAGAAAACTATTACAAGAAGATCACTGGTATTAACAATATTATCCATTTTACTTAAGCAAGAGAATTACATACTTTGAAAGACAGAAACAGAGAAAAACATAGAAACATATCCTGAGCCTACACAATGTTCAGAAAAGTGTCTGAGTCATCAAGCTGCACCCCAAGAGGTGGAGAAGGTGTTCATGGAGGGGTGGCCAGCTTGATCTTGCATGAGCAGTGGGAACGCAGCACCTTCAGGTGGCAGTCATACGACTGAGTCAGACACTTCCAGGCTGCTTTCACCTGGTTTTGGAACCAGTGTATGCTTTTCTCCACGTGAAAGCAGGAGCCCTCGCAGAAGGTGTTGAGGAGGTTGGGCTCCTGTTTTTCTCTCAGCTCCTCCTGAGTGTCCCCCAGCAGCTGCTCCCTCACGCAGGTGCACTCCAGCTCCACACACAGACAGGACTTCCTCACTGGCATCTCCTCCACATCGCCCAGCTCCACATGGAAGGTGTGCCCAGGGGGAGGCCTCAGGGGCACGAGCAGGTGATAGAGGACATTGTCTTGGTGGGCACTCCATCGTTCATAGGTGCAGGCCACCCTGATGGCCGGCTGCAGCTGAGACATGAAGCTGTGGCAGGATCATCCTCAGCAGGCGTGAAGAAAGTCATCCACCAGCTCTTCCACCAGCTGGCACTTGTCAGCCATGTACGGAGGTGGCCACTGGGTGCTGTTGGCACAAACTTTGCCCAGGTCTCATGTCTCATCTGAGTCACTGCCTTCTTTGACCTCGTCCTCCTCCTCCTTGCTTCTGGAGCTTTTTATTTTGCACCAGTCTTCTCAGGGCTATGCTTGTCTGCTGACGAATCACAAGTTCTTGGCTAGAAGCACTGAATAGGCCAACTAAGAAAGGAGCCCTCCTGCATCTGTTGTTTGAGAATTGGCAAGACCTTGTAGGACAAGGACATTTGGGTTGAAAATGTTTTGGTTGTTCATTAGAGTTGCCAGCCTGCACTTCAAGGGCGCATACTTTAAGCTTCTGCAGGACTTATTTAGCAGTGACCTCTGGCAATTTGCTCTGAAGAGTTCAGGTGTCTGTGAGAGGTAGTTGCTTTTCAAGAACCACATTTTAAATGCCAGGATCATGCAATCCCATTGTGCCACAAGTTAAGTAGGCAGGGCAGAAGACTTGCCTGACTGAACAGGAAACTTTGGCTTGCAACTAGAGGAGAAAAAGAAAATATGACCTCTGTGTGGCAATGCCCTGTCCTCCTAACCTGGCCTTTCACCCATACTGCTTCTCAGGCAGTAGACATCAGTGTGTTGGCTGTGATGGATATGTTGGGTCATGATAACTGAACTGGGATCAAGGTGGACTTGGAGGAAATAGCATGTATGAATCAAATATGGCTGGTATGCAGATATGACTAGTAGTCATTCATCTTACCCCACAAATAATGGACAGCCCAGAGCCTGCTGAGCTGTCATTGCATGGCAGCAGGCTACATGCCAGAGTCTTCTCCTTGAGTAGGGATGCTTCTCAAAGTTATTCATCTGACTGATAGCTTTTTGAAACTTTACTTCTTACAAGATTGAGAGATTTATCTGCTAATAGCTTTCTAACTTGCTGTATGGTATTGAGTGACATAAAGGATTGATTGCACATACAATTCAGTAGACATAAACCATTGGCCAGAGGGTCCATTCTAAACCTCATGACTTAATGGGAGGGTCTCCTTAACAGTTTTGGCTGACCCTGTTGTCTGTTCAGTACATAATCAAGTGATCTTACCATCATGAATCTTGTTAAGTCACGAAAGATTTGTTAAATCACTATCTTATAGCAATAAAATACAGCTGCCTCTTCTCTCTTACAAGTGAGGTGTATAATATCATCTGTGACACTCTGAAAGCAGTCTGAAAGTCTGGCTTCACAGGGAGAAGGCAAAGCTGCAGCACACATCTGCAGGGAGAAAACAAGAAAAGACAAAGCCCAGCTTGAGTTGACATTGGCCTTTCTGTCAGAAAACAAAAATTAGCTCTTTCAGATATGTCAGCTGCAAACAGTCAATACTCGTAGTGGATGATCACATAACAAGTAAGATGGAGGAAAAAGAAAAGGCATTTAATGCCTTTTTTTTTTTGCTTCAGTATTTAATGGTAACTACAGATCTTGGGCTGCCTAGTCCTCAGAGTTGGAGGATCATGGTTAAGAGAACAGTCATTTGTCATCTTTGGTCACTGAAGTTGTAAGGGGACAGTTGTATCAGCTCAGCATTCATGGAGCCAGTTGGGATTGACACCAGAGTGCTGAAGAAATTAGCAGACATTATAGCTAGACCTCTCTCAACAATTTACCAAAGCTCATGTGAGTGTGGGTAGGTCCCTGCTGACTGGAATCTAGCCAATGTAATATCCATCCACGTGTGTCAACGGTTTACGGGCGTTAGGCCCGATTCCGTGACGAAGGGGACGGGGGACCCACGGGCCCACGCCCCGGGAAAAGGGAAAAGGGGAAAAGGATAAGGAGATGGCCCTGAGAGCAAAGAACAGCGGCAACAATCTGAGGAGAAACAAACTAATTTACTAAATAAGATATCAGAATGCAAAACAACACACTGTAATACAATATAATTACAATTTAAGCTGATAAATCCAATACAGAGAGAGAGAATGTCCCAAAATCAAGGTAGGCCTTACTCTACTACCGACGATAAGACGGATGGAGAGTGAGGTGCTGCCAAGACGAGAGACGGCGGAAAAAGGGACGAGGTCTCGTGATCTGCAAGTTTTTATACTGCGAGCTTTTATCTTTTCCCTCCGGCTGGAAAATGGTAACAGAGGAGCAAAGTACCGTGGGGACTGTCGTAGTCCTTCTCTTCTGAGAACCAGGTACATTCATTACATGATGTTATGATGTGGAGTACCAATAACCGAAAATCATAAAACCATGACAACGTGAGAGCTTGAGAGCGTGAGAGAAGACATAGGAAACTACAGACTTATTAGAGTAACCTCAGTCTCTGGAAAATGTATGAAGTATTCTTTTCAGTATTCCTGGGGAATACTGAAAGGGATATTTGAACAAAGCCATTATCAGGCATAGTCAGTATGGGTTTGTGAATGGAAAGTTTTGCCTTAGCAATTTGATTTCCTTCTATTACAAGGTCACCGCTCAGTGGATGAACGGACAGCAGTGGATGGAATCTCTCTGTATTTCAGTAAGGCCTTTGATATAGTTCCTCATGGCATCCTTCTGGACAAATTGTCTAGCTGTGAGATGAACAGTTTCATGCTACACTAGGTGATTAACTGGCTTGATAGTAGAGCTCAAAGTGTTGTAGTGAATGGGGCTACATCTGACTGGTAGATAGTGCCAGCACTTTTCTCCAGGACTCGCTTCTAGAGCCATTCCTGTTTAGTAGTAGAGGGCAAATCACATTTTGGGATGCATTAGACACATAGCTACTCAGTCAAAAGAGGTAATTCTCCCGCCATATTTAGCATTGGTGCAGCCTCACCTCAAAAATTGCATGCAGTTCTGGTCTCCATAGTATAAACAGGATGTTAAAGTGCATGACAGCACCCAGAGAGCAAGAAAGCTGGTAACAGGGCTGGAAGACACGTTGTGTGAGAAGAGTCTGAAGACAGTTGGGTTGGACAAGAAAAGAAGGCTGAGAGGTGAGCTCATTGCTCTCCACAACTTCTTGGGGAGAGGGAGTGGAGAAGGGAGGTACTGGACTCTTCTCCCAGGTCACTAGTGGTAGAAAACTTGGCAATGGCACAAAACCATGCCAGGGGGGTTTGGTCTCCTGGTAAGGAAAAAAATTTCTTAACCCTGAGGGTGGTCAAACACTGGAATTGTCTTCCTAGAGAGACAGTTGATGCCCCATGCCTGCCAATGTTAAAGAGATGTTTAGACAATGCCCACATTAATACGCGTTAACTTTTGGTTAGCCCTGAAGTGGTCAGGCAGTTGGACTAGATGATCTTTCAAAGTCCTATCCAGTTGAGCTATTCTGCTCTAATCTATTCTATTGTGTTCTATTCTGTTCTGTTCTATTCCTGAACAGTAACCATTGTTGGTTTGCTTGTTCTTTTAATAAAGACTTATTCAGACACTATTTAAATCATATATGCTACTTTAATAAACTATTTTAAAAAAATAAGAGTGACTGTGCTGTCTGTGCAAGAAGAAAGTCACTGACATGTAATTGCAAAGTTACTCTGACAGTAGAACATTTTGGCAGTAGGAGGATGGGATGATGGGTTTTCTTGAGACTGACATCAACAGGACTCATTAATTTATGGGCATACTCAGTCACAAAGAATGTTTCCATTAAATTAAATAGCAACTGAAATATTAACATTTGGGATTTGCATAATTTCGGGTATGCCTCGAAGAACTTAAACAGGCTAGGGTGAAGTAGAATAAAAAACTAGAAGGAGATATTCTTCTGAAATTTGCAGACCTTTAACATTCACTTCCTAGTGTTTCTATTTATGGTATATTAATAATGCAAAAAAAACCTTAAAAGCTTTTGGCAGTTTTGGTAACCTCCCAAGCAAGTACTTGCTTGGTACATACCCAAGCAAGTAAAGATACAACTCAGTGGTTTTCTGTTTAGCATTTGTATGCAGTGTCACCATTTAGCTGCAATGATGAGTCATGCACAACTGCATTATCCATTATTTGGTAATACGTGATTTATTTTTTTGTTTTCTTCCCCATTGTTTGTACAACCTTCCTGAACCTTGTATATACAGTGCTTTTTCTTACAAATGTTCCTTATTTGTTTGTCAGTTTTTTCCTTGCATTTTGGAATGGTGAAAAATTAAGTGCTTAGAACTACAAAAATGCAGTGTATATTAATATCCTTGAGGTCAGGAGAATAGTTTTTTGTTTGAGTTCCAGTTTAGCTTTTCAATGATTGGCTGTCTAAAGTTTCTTCTTTAATAGTGGCTGCATCTGATACCTCCTCTGTTCTTTGGGCTATACTTCAGAATGACTGATTGATTTATGAAAATGTGTATGCTATGGATTGAAAGTAGACATTTACTCAACAAACTCTCACTCCATAACATTGAAAATGCAGAAGTTTTGCCTGGATTTGTACAAAAAATGGGAAAGAACCCTCTCATAGATTTAAAAAGAGAATGTTAAATGTAAGCAAGTGGGCAGGCCAGTTAAGTTCATATGAACAATTAGCCAGGGTTCCAGCTAAAGTCAATTTTGTGAACTTGGGGAAAAGATTATATTTGTTAAAGTTATCTGTATTTGTAAATTTATACGTTTGCATATCCACATGGTCATGTTAATATTAAGGACAGGTTGATTTGAAAATTTCATGTTGCATTGTGAATTACAATATCAACAGTACTTCTAATCTTCAGGTTTAATACTGTGACCATTAGAACTCAGTAGATATTTAAATTATTCATGACCAGAAAGAACAATTCATCAGAATGCCCTTATATCACAGGCTGTAAGATCTCAAGCATTGTCAGTATGTTACCTCAGTAACAAGCATTTCACTAAAGTCTATCTTTTTAAAAGACATCAAATAACCATAATTTCTTTTGGTAATTTGTTCCATTAATTAATTAGATCACTGTTTTTAAAAAGTTTCCATTTCCTACTGTTCTTCCTTCTCAGTCTCATGTTGTATCTAAATAGATGAAGACCGTTATTGCACCTTCTTCTTCTCCAGAGTTCAAGTCATTGTGTGACTCTTCTTTTTTAAAAATATTGACAGAAGTATGCAGTATTTTACAGTCAATTTCATTGTTTTCTATGGTTTCAAATCATCGTGCCAGTATTCTTTACTGTTCTCCTGTTTAAACATCAAAGAGTTCCCACTAGGCTTCTTCACTGTAGTAATAGTATTAGGAGCTCACGTTCGGTTGATTCTCACCATGACTCGTTGTCTTCCAGAACTGCTGTTTTATAACTCATAGTAATCTATTCATTAGATATAAGTGGTATTCCTGCGCCTAGATATATAAACAGGCATCATCCTTGAATGAGTTTTCCTGACCAAAATATTTATATCATCCTCTGTTTTAAAAATTTGCTAAATAACTTACTTTTGAACAGTCTTATTAGAAAAAACCTTAATGTTTCATTTTTTTATTGTTTCTATATTGCCTGTATGATACTGTATAATATATGATATGTAATCATAATTTTTAGCTTCTGGAGCCTGTGCTTGAATATTATAAAATACTTGTGTATCATAATACACAAGTATCACATGATTTAATGGCTTTTTTGGGGGGGAGGAGTGATTTGTGTGGTAAATAAGATACTCTAGGGCATTTAGAATCATAATTAAGAAATCTGACAGTATTTATGAGTTTTTAGTCTGACAAGAGCCAGTGGTTCATTCAGATGTTGCAGAAGTAGCAAGAAACAACGCTTTAGCCAGGAATTGAGGACATTTCTGAGAAAAAGCATCTGAAAGTGTAAAATCCTCTATTACAACAATTCAACTGCAATAAAGATACGTAGTTGTGTCTGTGAAAGCTCAGCAGCCAGATTTCAAAGGTGTCACCAAGAATATGGTTTTAATAATAAGTTTAATAGAAGGTAGGGATTTAGCTGTCAGAACATTTACCAGAGATGAAGGAGAAGAAAGAAGCTAATCAGATTTTCACACAATCTAGGGTGTTTAGAGATGACATTAAGAAAAATATTTTAAATCACATAGTAGAACAGTAATTTGGACATAATCAGACACCATGCTCTGCAATGCTGGATTTAGAACACTTTTTGATGTTTAAGGCATGCTGTATGAGGAAAAAGGTAAGTAGAGGGATGTTTTTCTTGAGATGAATATTCATCTGAAGGGATTTGATGATTAGGTACATGCAACTGTCAAAGAAAGCTTTTCTAGAGGCATTACTGTTGCTAATCTGAGGTGATTTACCTTTGAGAGTCCACTCCCCTTTTCATCTAAGAACACTTCTTAGAACATTAAAGGTTTCCTTGAAAAGTGTATGTCTCTTTGACTGCCAATGTGTAAGTAATTTGGCACATACCTAAGTTTTTGTTTTTCTCAGTATTTCCTATTAAAGAGGCAAAAATCTTAATTTTTGTGCATATGTAACCTGAAAACCCTAGCTGTTACTGAGTCCCCATTGGATGGATGCAGGGTTACCAGTGCCTGTTCCATCTATAATCATGTCCTCCTTTTTGTGCAGTATTCTAGTTAGTATTCATTTGGTTTTGTGTGAAACATCTAATTACAGATTCCACAGAGGAAAGCAATTGGTAAAATATAGTCATATTCTTATTTGGATGTTGCAAACACATTGGGCCCATTTGTGCTTGCCACTGTGCAGTCACAGATCTAAAGCATTAATACCCTACACGATGAGATGTAATTAGGTGTAAATTAAAAAACAACAACAACAACAAAAAAAAAAACCTCACTTGTAAGAATATATATACAGTGGAGAACTATAAATATGTTTGAATCGTTCAGTACAGACAGTTACACGCCTGGACTTCTGCAAGGCCTTTGACATGGTCCCATGCCACATCTTTTCTCTAAATTGGAGAGATTTGGATTTGAAGGCTGGACTATTAGGTGGATAAATAATTGGTTGGGTGGGTGTTGTTGGGAATGGTTCTATGTCCAGGTAGAGCCTGCACATAAGTCGTTTCCCCCAGGGGTCTGACTTGGGACTGGTGCTCTTTAATATCTTTATCAATGGCATAGACTATGAGATTGAGTGTACTCTCAGCAAGTTTGCTGATGACACCAAGCTGAGTGGTGTAGTTGACACAACAGAAGGGAGGGATGCCATCCAGAGGGATCAAGACAGGTTCAAAAAGTGGGCATGCAAGAATCTAATGAGGTTCAACAAGACCAAGTGCAAGGTGTTGCATTTGAGATGAGGCAGTCCCAGATATGAGTACTGACTGGGAGAAGAACTCCTTGAGTCCGCAGTCCTGCGGAGAAGGACTTGGGGGTCTGATGGATAAAAAGGTGGATGTGAGCTAGCAGTGTGCTCTTGCAGTGCAGAAAGACAGCGGTATCTTGGGCTGCATCAAAAGAGGTGTGGCCATCTGGGAGAGGGAGGTGATTGTCCTCCACTGCTTTGTCCTTGTGAGGCTCTATCTGGAGTACTGTGTCCAAACCTGGGACCTCCAGAACAGAAAGGGTGTGGAGCTGTTGGAGTGGGTCCAGAGGAGAGCCACAAAGATGATCAAAAGGCTGGAGTACTTCTCCTATGAGGACAGATTGATGGAGTTGGCCTTATTTAGCTTGGAGAAGAGAAGGCTCCTTGGAGACTTCATTGTGGCCTTCCAGTTCTTAAAGGGAGCTTTAAACTAAAAGAGGAAAGACGTAGGTTAAATGTTAGGAAGAAATATTTTACTCAGAGTGGTGAGGCACTGGAACACCCTGCCTAGAGAAGCTGTGGATGCTTCATCCCTGGAGGCATTCTAGGCTGGACTGGATGGGGCCCTGGGCAGCCTGATCTAGTGGTTGGCAACCTTGCCCATGGCAGGGGGCTTGGAATGGGATGATATTTAATATCCCTTCCAACCTAAGCCAAGCTATTCTATGATTCTGAGATTAGTGAGGCTGTTTCTATTTCTTGTCCAAGATTAAACTTTCCCTGCTGCCTTCACACATCAAATATACTCTTTACTTTCTTGCTTGTCTGTATGCTCTCATGACCATTAAGGAATTTGAGTACTGTTGAAAACCCCTTTTTATTAGGATCAGGAATACAGTTAAGAATAAGGAAACAAGCAGGCAGTCTTGTAATGTTCAGTGCAGCACAAGTGCTACTTAATGTCAACCTTTTTTCCTTAAACATATTTTCCTTAAACATATTTGTTTTGTACTTTGGTTCATGCACTTGTTGCCCAGAAACTGCCAAATAGCAAATGTAAAGCTGTTCCTTTCATTTTCTTAGTATACTGACTTGTAATGTATCTTGTCTATCACATGTAATTTAACCATAACACACAAATCAATTTGATTATTTTTTCAGTGCATGTTTCATCTTATGTTGCAAAAGAAGGCATAGAGTGGCAGTAGCAGTACTTAGATTTTGTTATGTTTCCCACTCTAAGTATGAGAAACAGTGTAGGTAGTGGAGCACTCTAAACACCTATCTTTTTCTGTGCCACAACCCCACAAAATGTATGCTAAACTCAATTCTGTTTTTTTCTAAAATGTATCGGTTGGAAGTTAAAATAGATAAGAATACCATCTATGAGCAGCTCATCTATGTTCTCTGCACAGAGAAAATAGCTTTTAAGTCACTGCAAATTTCACCTTCATAACATGGCTTAACAAAAGGAGGAGTAAGAAAAGAAGTATAATTTACTGAAAATTAACATGTTCTTGCCTTTTTCTTTAGGGAAAAGATGATAATTTGAGAGGAAAAGCATACTTGACTGGGGAAGCAAGTATGATTCACTTAAAAATTGCATGGAATATATTTTCAGCTGTGTTGAATTACAAAATTTTTACTGCTTCTGCAAGCATGTAAATACTCTGAAATTCAAAAATTAATTCATACCCATTCCCAATTAAATATAACATTGTTTCTGATACAATTCAACATTCACTGTGCACAAGAATGTAGCTATAAAGCATATCAAACTGAATATTGCCTTCATTGCAAAATCATGAAAAATAAAGGAAAAAAGAAAATGGAAGAAAAGCAATATTTATGGAAATAGCAGCTGCATACTGAACATCTCTTTATTTGAACCAGTGTATTTTTAGAGACTATACTGACCTCATGGGAACTACCCCTTGGAATTCCTGTGCGCATACAAAACGCTGTCATAAATGCTTAAGTAGTTGATAAATATCAAGGTATTTTGAAAAGCATTCTCTCTGAATCATACAAAAGGCACAAAATATGTTTTTTTTTTCCTAGAGAAAAAGATAAAAGTGGCAGCAGCAAAAGATGCTTTGCTTGTTGTTGCTGTTTATTATATGCTATGTTCAGTAATTGAGTGAGACTTGACAAACTGCTGCTTTCATCATCTTTAGTGACAGTAGTAATTATGTACTAAAAGTGGATCTTCTATGTGTAATTAAAATAATTAATGTACTCTTAAGGGTTCACTTGTATTAGAAGCCTTTATTTAGAATTTGAAAAGAAAGAATTAAAACAAAAAATTGAGCAGTACTTTTGAACATTTTACTGATGTTTTGATACATTGACTTAATTTTTTAATTTTTGATGTTACAGGAAAGCAAACTATTATCAAGAAATCTGCACATTTGAGGCATCTTCCAAGCCTCTTAAATACTTAGGCACACAAGTTCATTTCTATTCATTTGTCTGTATTTCATCTTCTGTCAAAAAATCCATGTTTTACCAGTTTCCTGAGTGATACGTTCTTCTCTGTCTCTATAGTCATGCCAAAAACTCAAGTAAACATATAAGCTATGACCATATTGCAAGCTAAAAGAGGGTCAAGAAGCAGTAGTAGTTTTGTTCATACTCCTTGACTTCCTTGCTGCTTTGCAATGGTCCCACTTCCTGTCCCGAAGACAAATCTTCTATAAATTCAGGCTTGGGATGAGACTCTGGCCCTCCTATTCTTAGTGGTAAGCACTGGAGTGGTAAACCATGGGCTGAACTGAAAATATTATCCAGATGAACTGAAAGCCTGATGCCATAGAAATTCTTCTCAGCTTTGCTTTCTCTGCCAGCAGATGTCTGTTTCTAAACTTCTAGTGTAATGCTTGAGCTTGAAACCTCTTCTCTGAGAAACAGTTAACAATTTAAAGTGTACAGCAATTGTCAGTCCAAAATGTAAAGAGTTGAAAACTACAGATTTAAGAAGATATTCTTTACATTAGTAATTTGCACACATGACTCAGTATGTTTTTCCTCCAAAGGGATTCATCCCTGTCGAAGAGTTTAAAATGTGATATGTGACTTGCAGAAACAAATTGAAAGGTTGCAAGTGCTTTGGGAAGTAGAATAGCATTCTAGATGTAGAATGCAGGTATTCTAGCTGACTTTTTGTGTTGTTAAGACAAGCATATATCTGTGAAGTAAACAGAAGTGAATGGTCTCACTTGGCAAAATGGTATTTATTTCATTTTATATTTCTGGAGACTTGACCATTCTGTGTGTTTTAGAAACAACCAAAACTTTTCCAAAGGATGAATTGAGACAAGAAGGAGGGGTAGATGACCTGCCTCTGGGTAACTTATACTGGGGAAGGATCTTATTAACCCATCTGCTTAAAACATACAAACAAACAAAGACTCTTCAACAAGACTATCACTAAATACAACAAATATATATAACTTCAACTAATAACAGTTATTTTAAAAGTTCTTGGAATTTGATTTGTACTGTTAAAAAATTGGCACGTTGCATAGAAAATGAATGAATATTAATGGCCACAACAGCTAGGTATTTAGGATATCATCACATTGTTCAATAATTTCTCATCCTTGACTAGTACTTTTTATCGGCTTTTCATACAATGAAGAATACTCTTAATTTTTTCATTTTATTTCATGAAGAACTAAAATATTTTCTTTTGCCTCTCAGCTAACTATATATACATGTTCCTTGTATTATGCTTCCAACTAGGAAGTGATAAAGTGTTGTGCATTGGACATGTAATTTACGCCATAAAATTTGACTATTAATGTTCAACTTACTGTAGCAATGTGTACTCACATTGGGTCTTGGAATGTTAGAAGCATGAAACTAATAATTTTATATAAAAATAGTTTAAAAGGCTGATGGAGTTCATTTATACCAGCATAACTAAGGAGATTGCTTTGGTTCCCTGTTTCATGTAGGATAGCTAAGGGGATTGACTTCAGCTCTCTGATTCTTGCCATGATGATTAAGGGATTTTTTTTAAACACCTCATTTCATGTTGTATAACTACTCTAAAAGGATTAGTTTTGGATTGCACTTTCACATAGGAAAGCTAAGGGGATTAGCTTTAGGTTTGCATTCTATGACTCAATAACTAGGGGCAGTTACTTTCACTGCTCATGTGGTTGCATCAAGAATTTTCTTGCCTTTTCTGTTCTTGTTTCAGTTTCTTTCTGTCTGTTAATACTACCCAAAGTTAATTTATTTTGTTCAAGCTTTCTGCCCTGCAATCAGAAAACACATAGCCTATACTGAACATTTATCAATAAAGTGAAGCTCATGAGAAGTATTGAAATTCCATGTGTTTTTTATCTCTTCTTCATTAAAACTCAGCAGTTACTGTTTCTTCAGATAAAACCAAGTGTAGGAATTGCCATAACCAGTCACACTGGTGGTTCATCTAATATACTGTCTGATGTCTGACAATGAACATGACCATGAGCTTCAGCAGTAGATGAAGGACTCAGGACTATTAACACTACCTGTTGGAGCGCAACTGCAGCAGATTCCGGAGTAAATCCAGTAAAGGTATCAACTGAGTCACAAGTGGTATAGGCAAGCTAGTGTGGCACCAAATCCAAGTCAGCTGGCACTCTGGAAGGCTATGATTTTTTATCTGGAGAGCAAAAATGTATACTCAGTTGCTGTCAGAAACTCTGCTTATGTTTCTTGCACAGCATTGCTTTTGTGAATATACCAGTTCCAGTTGAACCAGCTCTGAGCTCTGCATTATGCAGCTAGCACAAATTAATATTTCCAAATGTAGAAGCAAGTGAGATGTCTGTATGTAAATTCGAAATAGGTACTTCGTGTGCAGCTAAATAATATATGTCTATACTATTAAATAAATCAAGATCTGTGCACTGGCCTTGAAGACAATGGTGCATGTCTCCACAAAACCGTTTTGCATACTTGCTCTTACCTGAGTCTCTATCTATGGAGTGAGCAGATTTCAGACCATAAATTTGGAAACTAATGAACCTCTTCCTTTGGTAATCTATTTTTGTATCTTTTTAAATTGCTGTTTATTTGTGTAGTGGAAGTTCTTAGAAATTTAGATTTTTGTTTACCAAACTGCTTTAACATCTGCCTATCTTTAAAGGTATGGATAGTTCTTTTGAAGTTTAAAGTTAAAAATATGTTTAAATTCTGTGAAGATATGGTCTTATATATGTGTGTTTTGTTAAAATAGGTATATAAGTAACCAGAAGAAAACAGCTGTTGACTTTTAATTTGGTACCCATTAGCTCACTACAGACCTCATCCAAAGCACTTGTTGGAAGCATTCCCTGCCTGATGTGCCCCGTCCACATGTACCATGACCAGAAAATGTATTAGAGGAGTGCTAGCTAGCTGGCAAAGACCAAAGCCATGCATGAGACTCTTCTACCAAATATGCAGAACAGATAATAGTGCACCTGTTGCTCTTGTCTTAATATGCTAGTACAAACCTAGCCTTAGGGACAATATTCTTAAGAGAATATCTGCAAAAATATATGCTGCTTAATAAACCTCATTTTAGTCCTCCACAATGCAACACAGCAGAACTGCTTAAGCACCTGCAGTTAGCTGTCAGCTCACAAGCTGGTTATTTCTATTTTGTGTGTGGCCACTTCAGTGTTATATATACTGCCATGATTATATATGGACGTGAGAGATGGCAAACTGACATACACTCATCTAGGATTGTGGTCCACAATTATCTGAATTTCTTTCACATTTTGTTCAGCTCAGTAGAGCTCAGTGCTCAAGTTCATCAGTGTCCTACCTCAGCTTCGAACTTCCAAAGCTTTTTTCCTGTGACATTTTGTCCTTTGCCTCTAAAAATTAGAGAATAAAGCAAATTTTGTGTGAACGTTTGCATGTTTCAAGTGAAAATAAAGAGGAATGATAAGAGTTGTTTCCAGAAACACTAACCTGACAAATACTGTAGTGTTTGAGCCAAACATGTATTTGGGCCAAACATACTGCAAACCGTCTTAGTAAAAAATGTAATTCTCTCTAATATATTTGAGGTGGCACTTCCATGAAAATTTGTTTTTAATTCAAGCCCAGCTGATCTACCCATAGTCGAGGATCACAGTCTGATGAAGGTGAAACCAACAGATTTTTTTCCCTTTTCTGGGAAATTGTGGGAAATTTCCTGGAGGAATATGTTTTGTTCTTTGTAATTATTTTGATTTATATACTGGAGACTGTTTTTGCTTGTGAAAGATTTTATTCTATTACTACTACATAAGAGCCAGAATCACAGAATAAGAGTTACTCCAATGGCTTTCTTCTGAATATTCTTTCCTCTTGGGAATCATCATGAATCTACTAGCTGGTTTCCTGAGCTAGAGAGAAATTATAATCTATGATTATTAATTTTTTTTTCTCGACTCCCTTGCGGTAATGTGACTGCATGTGTTTTGAAGTTATGAATATATAATAAAATAAGGTATTTCTGACAGCAAATTACTCACAGCCAATTAGATAATTTTGTGAATCTGTGGAATCTATATGAAGACAAGTTTTTCAGTGTTGTCATACTTATTCCTTTTTGTGCAGTACTGTTGCATGTAGTAGAACATATGGAAATTTTCATCATCTATGTTTCGTGTTTGCAGAGGAGATAAAGAACTTCAGTGAAGACAAATATAGATGTAGGAAGATTTACTAAGTAATGAATTGTGCATTCTTTGTTTCTTTGTTTGCTTTAATGTCACAAGTAGGATAACTATAGTAACTATAGTAGTAACTATAATTCATTATTATAGTCAGCAGCTTTACAGAGGAAAGAATTCGGTTTGTGATAGCAGTACAAGATCAATTTAGTATTTATAAGAACCGTAGTCCAAAATTTGCTACCATTTTAATGTTTCAAGTAGAAGATACTTTTGGAAAAACTCTAAATTTTAGCTAAAAGAAATAGCTACATTTGAAATGACATTTCTAATTCCTTTTTTTTCCTGAAGTTTTAATTTTAAATACAACTGTTGTAGGTATGATGTAATACAGAAATATTATCAAAGAAAGGGGTAGGAAGTGTTAAAATACATGTTAAGAGGCAATATATTACGTTCAAGCCACTTTTTCCTGTCTTTGTTTCTGAAGATTAGTGAAAAATTGATTCTGCACAATTTTGTATAGTTATTTTTTTCCTATTCTGCATCAACTTCATCATGCCTAGACTCCTTGGAAGGGGAATTCAGCTCTTCTTTGGTGCTGTGTGGTTCATATGGCAGAGGAAACCCAGCCTTGTAAAGTTCGTGGCTTTGCATGATACCATATGTAATTACTTTAAATACCCTTGGGAATATGACATTAGAAGAAAAACACTTCTATTGAAATTCCTAGTTTGTCTAAAATAATGCCACAGCTAATGCTGACTGACATGGTATTTGAGAGAGCAACTTTCATAATCCCAGGATTTTTTAAAAATCCTTCTAAATAGTAAAGTACATTTGGAGGCTGTGACTTAAAATCTAGTGTAAAGTTCTTAACATTCATGGATTTCCTTGCTCTTTTTCATTTATTAAAGAAAACAGGGGACTAAATTCTACCACTTCTGGGTGAATACAGAAGAAACAGGAGGCTTCCAAAATGCGTGAAAACCTACAGAAATTGCAATAACAAATTTCTCAGAGCATTCTCCTCCATCCTACCAGTGTAAGTGTAGTGAGTGTCCATCTCAAGTCACTGGTAGCAGGGAGCTGCAGGGCTCCTGTGTGAGGCGAGGCCAGGGCTGCCTCATGCTTGGCACTGCTGGTTCCAGCTGATACCACTGGCCCCTCCACAGGTCACAACCAGGCCCAGAAGTCAGGGTGGCAGCAGCTCTGGCAAAGTGTGTTCAGTAAGGGAGAGAACATATCAGAGGACAAGGAGTGAGGAAAAAATATGAGAGAAACAGCCGTGTGAACACTAAGGTCAGAGAAGGAGTTTACTCAGAATTTCCAGAGTGCAAAAAATGTAATTTGAATTTCTCTTCAAAAATTTGACCGTGTGCCTTCTACAAATACTAATAGTATAAAACAAACTGCATTTGCTGTATAGAAATAGTATATATTAAATGTTTCTCACCAGAGGTAGCCTTATTTACCTAAAATGTGAATCAATGTATCAAAGAGAAGACTGCAGCTTACTGCCTCTGGAAGCAGAGCATAAATGTTCGGGCCTGTGTTTATCATCCAATTCTACACTCAGCTGGGCTGCACTGGGTACTTGCAATTTACTGTAAGCATCTTTGGATGCAAACTTCCATTTGCCTTGGGTGAAAGCCACGCAGACAGAGGACAATTTTTTCAGAAGTCTCAAGCACGAAGTACGATAGTTACAAAAGTGTTGCTTAGAGTGCAGCAGAGAGACCAGCATTTCAGGGAGGAGAAATTTGTAGCTGCAAAATGGATATTGATATCCATAAAAAAATTAATAAAATTAAATAATGTTTTTTTTTCTTCTCAAGTGAATTGAGAGATTAACATATCTTCTAAATATGAAGCCCAATCTAATTTTAAATATTCTATAGAGAAATGGCATAATTAGTTTTTTTTTTCTTGAGTTTTGATTCTTGGTTGAGAATTCTGAAGGGCGTCTTCTTGTCTTCTGAAAAAATAATTTGCATTATTTCCTTTTGCAAATGGAATGGAAATATTCTTCAAGGTATGTTGTGTTTCTACTGTCTTATGATGTTAAGAAGTTGTAAAATTTTGACTTCGTCTACCTAAGGGAAAAAAATTAACACTACATGAAATTAGTAGAGGAATTTTGCTGTATGAATCCTGGAAATAGTCAAGAATAAAGGAGCTATCAGTGCATGCTGAATTTTTCCTCTGATTTTCTATATAGACAGATAGTAATAAAATACATTTTCCAGCAGAAAATTCACCATGTTTAGGTAACCCTGACAATTTTCAGTTTTGTCACTTTCAGTTTAAATTGATTAAAATACTGTGCTAAGTACAGAGAGCATTTGTTTAATTAATTACTTGTTGGCATGCTAATAGCAATAGTAACATCAGAAGATATAAATATCTGTTGATGGGTCTCTGCAATTGTGCTTGTCTTGTGATGTGTCACATTAGGAATTACTATTATATCCCAATTGTCGTAAGTTTAGCTTTTTTGTACCCTGCTGTCTCACAAGTTTTCTGGCTGCATTTGTCTGTTCATTTGGCTTACTTCTTTCCAATCTGTCAGCAGGCTTGCAACATTTTCATTTCTGCTAGCTACATCAGTTAGATTCCCCTCAGTGATCAATCTGTTCTGCATTCATTTTGCCATGTACTGTGCTGAATTTGTAATTATGTCTAGAAATAGTAACTGACAGTTGGTCAGTTGGAAAATGGGACAACTAAGAAATTATGATGACATTAGTTTAACGTACTTAAAACAAAAATGACAGATCATATATAGGATAATTTAATAACAAAGTACTTCATTTATGACAACAGTGTTACGATTGAGTTTTCCAAGTCAAGTGAAACTTTGCCCTTTTACAAAACATTAATACTTTGTAATTCAAATACATGGTTTCCATTTTTATCCTTTCACCGCCATCTGAGAAGTATCCCCAACTACAGCTGGCCTCTGAGATGTCATGATCCCAGCTGCCAAATCTCATTTAGACTGAGGATTTGTGCCAGTCTCCCACATCCACGTACGTGTTGCCCGTGTATGTTTATACTGCTATATCAACTGATAATAGTTTGGAACTTGGATGTCAGCTGACATCAGTGTGTCATCTTAGTGCACTATTACAGTATCGTGCACTCTAAACATTTCCATTATTTTTGTTGCTTACGTTCATTAGCATACATATAACCTTTTGATCCCGAACTTGTAAAATATATGTCAGTTCACAATTTCAGAGCACTGTACATCATTTAAAATCCAGAATAAAGAATAATTCTGCTTTCAAAACAACACAAAACTCAGCAAATCCCTTGAAACACAGCTCTTTGACCTTCCTGTGTGTAAGTATGTATTTAAGAAATATATATTGTTTTCCAGCTAGCAACAATTTGAAAACATAAATATTCGTCTGTTTAGCATAATAGCAGTGTATGCTACAAGTTACTTTTACAATCATACATGATTCTTTATTACAACTGTGCATTTATGTTAAGGTTTTGCCAGCAAATGAATACTAAAATGCTATCTAGGAAATTTTTGGTTGGAAGATGTTGTCAGATTGTTAGTTATTAAAGCCTTTTGCATGAAAACTGCACTGGAAATGTACATTACATTAACCACTTCGAGAAATAAGAGTTGGTAACAGAGCGCATCCCTTTTTAAACCATGTTAACTATGTAATTTTGAGTTTTTTGCATTCTGGACTGGGTTATTCTTAAGTTATTCTTATTCTGAATAACTGGGTTTTGACGGATGTGCAAGGACCAAGAATAAGGAACTAGGCTAGTAGTATTCTAGTTTGAATGATGAAATCTACACTGAGAGGAAGAGCCAATAAGTGATTTTGGAGATACCAACATCAACTTTAAAAAAAAAAAAAAAAAGATACCATAAGAGATTTTTTCCTAACAGATGATGATATGATCATTTCTTAAAGTTTGTGAATGATGAGGTCATCTCCTCTTGGTTCATATTACTGTTATTTTTTTGCAGCAAGTTCAACTTCATCACCAAATATAGACCTGCAATAGAATTCCATTTTTCATTCAGGCTGATGGGTAAAATCGGATAAAAGACATCATGCCAAATGTTCACCAGATGCCTTAAGAGCTTTAGAACAATTGCATCTATAACGTAACTAAATTGCCAGAAAAGCAAGTGAAGATAATCAGTGTAAGTAATCTGAAAGTGAAGGAAAGTGACATAGGACAATTGGTAAAATTGATGCAGTATAGATTAGACATGAGTTTTATCAGCATTTCAAAATGTCATAGTATATTAGCTTGCAGTGGAATGTATTAGTCTGAAAAAACCTACAATGATGTTTCAGTACAATATGATTTTCAATAAAGCTTAGCAGCTTGGTATCTTTTCAATATAAACTTGACAGAATGGTTGCTTTTAGGGAGATTTCACATAAAAAAAAAAAAAAAACCACAATAAAGAATGATAGTCAGGTTTAGTGTAATGTAGTTCAGCTAGACTAGAGAATATAATACCCAGTAGAAATATTTCAGATCAGTAAAATAGATCATTTGACAGGTAACTTCTATTGATTTTGGCATAACACAATTAGGTAAAAGTTTATAAGTTTAGTCCATTAATAAGATTAAACTGAATCAAAGCTGTTGCTTTCAGCTTGTCTGTTAAGAGAAATCAGATGATGTTAAAAATATATATATATATTTCTATTTCCATTTTCTTTCAAAATGTATGGAGGCTATATTTATTTATTCAATTGAAGGAGAAAAATAGCAATACATACTGATGAGGAAGATCATGTTATTGAGCACTTGTATCAAGTTATCTCTACAGTATTTTTTTTTAATTTAGTCTATGTAAATGAATTTATTCTCAGCTGCCTTTTACTGTCACAGAGCATTCCTTTAGATGCAAAAACATTCCTCAAAGTATGAAAAATTGGAGCAATGGGTGGAATCAAGAATGATCAAATTTTACATTTGATCTATTCATTAATAACACATGAAAGAAGAGGAGAATGATGATTTTTGGGAAAAAAAAAAACTGTATCTGTTAGATAACTATCTTAAGGTGCTTAAAAAAAATCCTGCTTATATGGAGTTGCAGATTTATGCTCAAAACTGTAGAAAAAAATCATCTTCTTTTATGTAGTAACCTACATTGGTCAAGAGGATCATTTATATGCACCAACACAAGTAGTCACTCTGGTGAGATAAACCATACCTCACTATTGGCTTTGCAAGTGTTGTGATACCACACTGTTGTTGAACCAATAAATTCTCAAAATGATAGATCTTCAAAGTACAGTTCTGAAGCCTACTAGTATGCAGTAAGTCTCCAATGCATATATATTCTAGAAGTATAAATATTATGTTACAGAATTTATACGTTACAGAGTGTTCATTTAAGTTGCAATCTCTCATAGTCCTGCAGAAAATGAGTTCTTTATATTCAGCCTGCAAATATTTCTGATGCTGTTATGAACAGTCCTAAGACAGAAGAGAAATCATGTACAATTATTTTATGCATACTCTACTTAATTTAAAAGCTGCTGGAAGTTCCCAGTGTTCACGTTAGCTCTGCTTTCACCTTTGGCAGAATTTGCTCTCACTGCTTCTCCACGGCCTTGTAGAGTGCCTGCTACAGATGACAAACACCAGAGTTTTAATAAGGTTTTACTGTAAGTGGTTGATGGAGATCAGGAAAAGCTATCATATTAAATGATGAGTGGTCACTTACCGTAAACAAGCAAAAATACTGCAGTTGTTTTTTATACAACATACCATCTGTGTATTTTTTGTTATAGGAGAACGAGAGATTTATCTCAGAAAAAGTATGCATAAAGGCCATAATTTATTTAATAAAAGTAAAGGGAAAGGCAGCTCCAGTGGCCAAAGGTAGAAATTTGACATTGAGTATCACCAGAGAACATATGGGTATCATATTCATGCATGATCTCTGCTTTCATGGCCATGGATCTTTTGGGGAAATGAAAACTTAAAAGCAGATATTAGACTCTTAAGTCTCTTATAAGCGTGGAAAGTGACACTGGTTGTTTTTTTTCTGGAGCACTAGTATTTAGCTATGTTCAGTTTTCTCACTTGATACTATGTGCCTGCCATTATACAGAAAAATTAATTCTCTACACTGAACAGATGTAAGTGAACAGGAAGCTAAGCTGAAACAAGGTTTTATTTGATTTCACAGATGCCAATTAACTCATTTTTGCTATCATTTCTCTATCTATTATTAGTCACCTAATCTCTTGTAAGCAGAATGGCAAAATTGCCATGAGAAATGGTTTAAAGGCTAGAGAGCCTAATTATTTGTGTAGGCACACAACAGTAGACACAGTAATAGAGAAGGAAGTGCAGAGTTACTATATGATTTAAAGGGAGAAATCAGACAGTAAAGATGTTAATACTGACATGGTCAGGGCAACAGGCAATTAAAAAGTGGCAATGGCAGTTATGTTTTGCATATACTGAAATAGCTGTGTAGAAGTGAGAATATTTCTTTCTAAGAGATAAATTCCAAAGGTCAGAAGACAGAGGGATCATGCTCATGTATACTCTTTGGGGAAAAGATATTTGAATGGGTTCATAGGACTTCTGAATTACTGATACTGTCACTGTTAAGAGAAAATCACAGGTTCTATCTTAACAGTGCTAAATTCAAGCAAGGAAAATCATAAAACTATAGAACAATTTAGGCTGAGAAGGACGTTTGGAAGCCCAGCCCCTTACTCAAGCAAGGCTGATCTCAAAGTTTGTAGCTTGGACTCTTTTTCTGGCAAGTTTTGAAAGTTTCTAAGGATGAATATTCCACAGACTTTGGACGGCCCATTTTTTTTTTAATTTTTTAAATATATTTGACCAGAGTTCTCATTGCTGCAACATGAGCTGCCTTCCTTGTGTGCTATCACTGGTGACTTCTCTGTGACTAAATGTTAATTAACTGCTGATAGCATAGTAGGTGCCTCTTCTCTTCTAAGGCTGAATATGGCTTCTCCTTTTACCTTATATGCTTCAGGCCCTTCACTGTCCTGTTGAACCTCCGCTGGACTCACTGCAGAATGTCAGCATTCTTATACTGTGAGGTCACATCAATCTATTGTCCACCAAGACTCTCAGTATTGATCTGCAAAGCTCTTTCTGGCCACTCTGTCTCCTGTAAAACTACATGGGCTTCTTCTCTTCCAGATGCAAGATTTTGCATTTGCTTTTGTTGAATTTTTTCAGGTTTCTGTTGGCCATTTTCTCAAAATTCCTGAGAATGAAAGCCCTAGTCTCCATAATACCAACCTCTCCCTCTACATGAGTACCATCTGCAAACTAGCTGTGAGTGTAATGAAAAATACTATGGCAGATCATGTCAAAAATTTTGATACAGTCAAGGTAAACAGCCATCATTGCTCTGTCTTTGGCAACACAGCCACTCATGTCATCATGGAAGTAGATCAGGTTGATCAGATAAAATTTGTCCTCTGTAAATCTCTGCTGGTTGTTCTCAATCAAATTCTTCTCCTTCATGTGTGTTCCTGAACTGACTGAACAGCTGAGCTGACCAGTCAGTAGTTCTTAGTCTTCCTTCATGCCCTTTTTCAAGATGAGTATAGTGTTTGCTTTTTCACATTGACCATGCCAATAAACTCAGAGGAAAAAAAAGATCAGGGACTGCCTTATTCTTTTCCATGCTGTCTGTCAGGACTTCTGCCTCACTGAGTAGTAAGTTCACATTTTCGCTGGTGTTTGTTTGCTGATGTACCTCTAGAAGATTTTGTTGTTCCTCCTCATACACATCTCCAGGTTCAGCTGGGCTTTAGATATCTTAATTCTATTCCTACATATTCAAGTATGTGTTCCTACATACCCCTTTTATATTCCTTTTAGGATGGGTTAGCCTTGGTTTTTTATTTTCCGTGCAGTACTTTTTTTTGCCGCTTCACAAGAAAAGAACAGAGAAGGAATTACTCTTAGTCTAGAGTGTCACACAAATTGCAAAAGTGATCACTAAAAGCAATGCGTTGTTTCAATCACACAAAAAGCAGATCCCACCTCTTGTTTTCAGCTGCTATTAAACTGCTAGATTAGAGGTTGAGAGAGAGACATATTTTCAGGCTTTGGAAATCTGCCTTATTGCCTGTTCTCGAAGTTAAAGACTGAATATATTTTTTCAGCAAGTAATTTTTTTATTCTAAAATTCTGCAATGGTACAAGCACAAGTACACATGCAATAGCCCTTTCTGCTTTCTTTCCTGGGTTTGAAAATTTTCAAATGTTTTCCCCTTGGCCTTCTTCTTTAAATTTACACTTCAGACAAGTATGAATTCACAGGAAAGAAGTTAGCAGTACATAAATTCTGTCCAAGCACTCCAGTCTCACAAATTGCTGAAATCATGTATTAGAAATAGGACAGTTTGACAGGGAAACATGACCTTCCTAATATAAATCATTCCTTTCTTTGCTTCAGATAATTTCGTTATCTATTCTTTCTGTGAAATATATGAACAGATTTAATAAGGCATGAACAAAGATCTTCAAGTTTTTTATGTGTTGTTGGTATCAGGAATTTATGAGCATCAAATCAGTATTGTGCTGATAAGGATCAATAGATACCAAGAGATCAATTTAATTTTATGCTTTTAGGTTTCATTCAAGAGTGTATATTTTGCTACTAAAAGTACTGAAGTAGAGGGTTTCTTCTTCCTTTTAAAAATATCAGCAAAGCAGGAAATGATTGTTTTTGGAGAAAAAGGCTCTTATTGTTATGAAAGTTTTAGTTTAGAGCCCTTGTTAAAATGGTAAAACAACTATTCTGTCTCTTTCTACTGATTATTTAAATAGAACTCTATTGCTGAAGTTGTTTATAGCTACTGCTGTGTGAGCAGGAATGGGGAAAACTATAGGTGTAGAAATTTGGAAATGGGAAGATCTGTCCCAAAATCTCACTGTGGTCAGTGAATAAATTATACATTTCCTTCTGTGTCAGAATGTATCAAAATCATGTTTCCAAATACTAGAAGGTTTATGAGGTCTTTAACACATTGGTATTATCAGTGTTATTGCTGTTAGCAGTACTATTCAAGCCAGTAGGAAAGCAATTATTTATGGAAAATATTCAGTATACTGTAATTAGTGTAAATGTGTAACCAGGTGTTATTGCAAGGATGGTAGTATTTTTTTCTGAGTCTCAAAAAAGAAAATTACCAGTTTTAATGAGATTAGTACAAGGGCTGCTCTGAAAGTAATGCCTGCTGTTGTATGATGTTGGTCCATGATGTCAGAGGCATGGTGGTGGTATAGCAGTAGAGGTTGAAAAATGACAGCAAACATAGTAGTAAGGTATTCACAGATCCTCTAGAAACAGTCTTGAGAAAAAGCAGTCAGTTTTTTGGGATGAATGCTGGGTAGCTGAGTGCTTTCGAAAAAAAAAGTATCTTTTATTTCTTGATTATACTATCATCCAAAGAAGCAATGTTTTTTATACTGCCTTTTGAAAAGAAATATAACTCCATCAAAGAAGTAATTATATTTATTAAAAACTGTGCTTTCTACCAGTAATCTAAATGTTTACCTGTATCAAAACAGTCAAATGAAGCTGACATGAAGAACAAGTCACAGAAGCAAATATGAACCATTTCAAGTTTTATGGTCAAGGAGTATAAATTATGTAAATATAGTGAATGGTTTTGGTACTTGGATAATGAAATTTTGTTTTACCAAAAGAATCATGTAATCCATTGCATAAAAGCTCCCTTTGGGATACTTAGAGATGCTGGGTTCTTTTCCAGACAAGAATAACAGTTTCATATGAAATATGACAAATTAACATACAATATGATGTGGGAACTAGAATGTTCAATTTCAGTTAATCTGAATTTTTTTGCGGGTGATGTCAGTAGGTTGACAAGTTTCCTGTTCTTTCTCATCTTCCTGAGATTTTCAGTCTCTTTTATTTACTCAGTCACTGATACATTATTGCTAGCATGTGGATTTCTAAACTATATTAACTATAAACTATTTTAATATAAACTATAAACTATTTTAATTCATCTAGTAATACGTACTCTTTCACAAACATAAACACTTCTGTTGTTGGAGATTTAGTAAGACAGAAATAAAGACCTTTTAATTTATTACCAGAGGTAGGATCTATTATAGTTCTAAAAAATACAGAAGCTCTAGTTTAAGTAGACCAAAACTAAAACAGTGGTTATTGTGGTCATTATTGCCTTACTCCTACCTTAAGTATTGTTTGGGAACTGGTCAGCCAAAAAAGCACAAATAGAAAGTTCATTGAGTGGTTATGTTATGTGAAGCCCTCTAAGCTTGATGTAAAGCTTGTGTTCATTATTTTTCCTGAGAATTGTAGAAAGGTACAAAGATTAAGCATTAAAAAGAAAAAAAATCAACTTGACACTAAAAGTTATTCCCACAACTAAACAAAGCCACTGTACTTTCTCTGAGAAGTAAAGCCTTAGTGTAAGATGCTATTTTGATCAAACTAAGATGCTTTTGCAGTTTTGACTCTAAGTAGCATCACTGAAAGGAATTCCTGAGAAGAGTGTATGTTAGTTGCAATACATTTCTCTCCATCCTCTATAACACCACAAGACCTTTATTTTTTCTTCAACATCATGTCAAGTTTGCGGGTGTGATACCTGTTCTGTATAGTGGAACATCAGTTACGAAGATTTACTAATGTTCTAGTATTGTTATTTGCTTCATTAACTTAGTAACTTTCTCACAGTCTCTGCCCTGGAGCAGCGGGAACTGGGGAATGGGTCCAGCTGTACACGGACCAGCAGGGCTCGGTGTCCCAGGGGACACATCTGCTCCTGTAAAACATTTCCACACTGCCACTCCAGAGAGTTCAGCATACCTCGTATTTCTGTAAAGCGAACAGTTTTTAACCTTTTAATCTTATTAAAGCCTAGAAAATGCTGATGAAATAATGCTCCATTCTTCCACTAAAAGGATCAAATCATAGCTGGGAAATGCAGTGAAAAAGAAGTGGCTTATCTTACTCAAGCTACCTTGGGGTTAGCCAGTTTTGGACCCACAGTTGGAATTAAGAAACTTTAAAAGCTTAAGAAAGCTTTTTCTTTCTCTTCCATTCTCACAGCATTACACTCTGTATAATGATCTGCTTCTCTGTAGTAAGTCATTTTTGCAGTTACTGATAGCATACTTAGGTTTTTAATTCAACATTCAAAAAAAATATTTATTGTAGTGAGAATTTACGTGGGGAACATTTCTTCAAAGAACATCACTCGGTGGTTTTGCAGGAAAATTGGTTTTACTGCATTTAGAGAGTTTAATCAAAGCATCTGATATATCACAATAGAGCTTTTCCACAGTGTAACTTAATCCGTTTGATCTATGACATACGAATAGTTCTTTATGTTGAAGGATCACAAATGTGATTTTTTCCCCTTACTTCAGTTGGAACACACTTTCAAGTACAAAGCTTGACATACTGTTTCAGACAGCTATCAACAACCATTTTGTTTCATCAGAGGCTCAGTGATGCCGCGGGAAATGGAATGAAGAGCTGCAAATGCATGCCAAGAGTGACCACAGGCAATCAGCAAAGGTTGCAAAGTGCACCTCAGTTGTAGCTCAGAACTGCAGCATTCAGATGTAGACTTTTAGAAGTATGGTATCAGGAGCAAAATGCGCATATCATAAGATCTTTAAATTACTATGGCTGCCGTCAGATTTTCTTCAACCACAGTAAACAGCAGTCACTTGTATACTGATGAAGAAACAGAAATTGCCAGTGCAAGGCGCTAAATTAACTTGAATTTGTTCAGATAAAAATTGCCCTCCTTCGTCTGATTTGAAATGTATTGCAAGTCTGCATGTATTTGGTATGAGCAAAATATAATTGTTTTTCAGTGGGCCTTTTCAAAACAAATGTTTCACATAAATATTTCTGACAGAAAGGAAATCTGAAAGCAGTTTGGCCTATTTAAAGAAATGTAGCTTTCGAATTCCTTCAGAGAATTCTAATAAAAATGTTAAAATTTGTGAGATGTGGAGATTCAGCATGGCTAGGTAACACATTTTTTTTAGCTGATTCATTGCTTTTGGGTTGAATAGATGGATTAGAAATGTAATGTGTCTGGTAATATTTTAATCTTTGGGTTTTCTTTCTTTATTTTTTTTAGTCTTTCCAGATAGAATAAGAAAATAGGATATGAGATGCACGTGTGAATGGAGAAAGACTTTATGTAAAATTTACTATTCTACAAAGAGTAGACTATTAAAAACTCTGTTTTTTTAATAGGTATTGGGCCTTGTCTTCTCAGTTTAGGCTTTCTTGTGAGCTGTAGGAAATAAAGACCAATAAAGGACAAAGTTCCCTAAGAGGCTGATGACTACTTAAAGACCTATCACAGCTTAAACTGAGCACCAGATCTTCTCTGAGACATTGGATCTTGCTGTTTCCTGTCCCATTGAAGTGAGGGATCCCACTGCATTTGTCCTCTTACAGAATGACTGTTTTCCATAATAATAATAATAATAATAAATTAACATTAAAGAGTAGTGAGATGCATTTAAAAATGGAAATGTCCTATACAAAACAGGAGATGAGATAACAAGCATTTATTTCACTGTGATGATTCACTGTGTTGCATCACTTCTCAGAGAGTGTAAATTATTTGGTTGAGAACAAATTTTAAGTATTGATACCAGAAGGTACAATTTGCACAAATGTTAAGATAACGAGTAGAAGATACAAAAAAATGCAGTCATTAGAAATATAGAGTTCACTGGAAACTTCCCAACTGTAACAAAACAGACCATAGGACTTAGTGTGGCTGCTTCTGCTTTCAGTTGTCATCCCTAAGTGTGGAATTGTGCTGTTCAGTTTTGAAGCTGGGTTATAGGATGGCTATTGTGACAGTGAAATAGATGAAGCAGCTGGTAAGAGACATCATTATTATTCCATATAAAATATTAGTAGCAATGTTATTAAGGTAATGGTAATCTGTGGACATTAATTAGAACAAGTCTGCAGGTGGGGGTAATTTCATTCATTAGACTATCTCAGAACATGATCGTTGCTGCAGAAAAGCCTTTCTTCTGGTCTGCCTTAGACAGAGTAGAAATTTTGACTGTTATTGCCATGACTTCAATTAGTCTGTTAAGAGCTATAAACTCAAAACCATTTGTTGTCCTTGAAATAAAAATGTTTACTTCAACATGTAAAAATACAAGCAGCTAAACAATAACATAAACAGCATGCAAATTCCAAAAATTTTAAATCTCACAACACAATTATTGAAAATCTTTGAATTACAAAAGCTACTAAAATATCACTTGTCTAGTGGAATTAGTTAAGCACAGCACAATTAAATGTAAATTAGGAGCATTTGTTCCAACAGATTTTTTTTGTTGTTCAGAATTTAATGGAACTTTTCAAATTTGCATACTTGGGTCAGATTAAATAAAAACGCAACTATCAACATGTGCAACGTGAAATAATTTGCGTAAAATATGCATTTATAATGAAAGTTTAGAACTCTGTAATGGTAACCAAAGTTATGTTGTGGATAAAATCTTCAGTCTAAGATCATTTGAATATGTTGAAGACTTATAAATTACACTTCTGTTATGGTTTTGTGATTTTTGTTGTCGGTATTCCACATCATTACATCATGTAAGGTACGGGCAGTTAAAGAGTTAATTCCCTGGTTACTGCAAACTACCTTTTTTGGTGTGGCCCTCTGAGAGGGAGGGGAGGAGGTGCACTCCCCAGGGGTCTTTGCGTTGGAGGGGAGGGGGTGAAGCCGCGTGGGAGACGCGGGGGTCTGTTCCTTCCTGCCCCGGCGGAGAAAGCACGTGGTCCTCCTGCAGTTTACTGTGTAAGATTTTCAGCCTGTAAACTCTCTAATATAATTCTACTAGCCTCATTTTGATATATTTAGTAAAGTTGGTTGTTCCTCCTCAGATTGGTGCCGCTGTTTTTTTTTTTGTGTGTGTGTGTTAGATCCGCCCACGAGTCACTTGCTGTTTGTTTTTTTTTTCCCTCTTTCCTTTGTTTTCCCAGGGTGTGGCTCCGCGGCTTCTCTGCTGCTTTAGCCGCCGGACCGCCCGGGGGCTGGCCACTACTCGCCGGCAATTTTTTTTTTTTTTCTTTCCTTCCTCTTTTCTCGTTTTTTTTCCTTTCGGGCCTGTCCCCCTTGTCACAGACGCAGACCCTTAGATAATACCGTGACAACTTCAGAGATTCTTGTAAACACATTTTAGTAAATGCTTAACCATTTGCAGCATAAAGGTTTTGAAAATACTGCATTTGTAGCAAAACTATGTTTGACATGGTAGCAGAAAGAAGCTCAGTAGAGTGTGGTTAGATGTATAGGTTATGAGTAATTTCTCATTCACATTAAACAAGTTACTACACAGAGCTGCACCTCTGTGAGATGAATGGGGCCCTGGGCAGCCTGATCTGATGGGTGGAAACCCTGTCCATGGCAGGGGGGTTGTAACTTGGTGATCTTTTAGGTCCTTTCCAACTTAAGTCATTCTATGATTCTATGATTCTATGTCGCTGTGCATCAGGTGGCCAGCTTCTGTGTAATTTAGGACAGTGTGAGACTAACAACTCCTTCACATTTCCATCCAGTGCCCTAAATTTATGACAGAATTTTCAGGAGAGGGGAACCTGCATGATGTGCCCTCCTGCCCGGACTGCTTTCTCAACACCCATCCTCAATGGATGGATGACAGAAACTTCACTTCAGACCATTTGCTAACATATGGGTCATCTTTCCAAAAAGCCATAGTTCTGGCTTTCATATCTGCTTATAAGTGGGTAACTTGGGAGATGCCAACACACTGCAGAACTGAAGATACTAGATACAATTTTAAACAGAGAAAATAAAGTTTTGTATGAGTCTAAGAGTCCATATTCTGCCTATACATGCTTCTTTTGAAGTAAATCAAAGTTGGGTCTGTATGATGGTGAGTGGATGTGCAATTGTGTGTGTTCCCCTTAGGTCTAGCTTAAAAAGCATCTTTCTATTGACTAGATGAGGTACCACACCTTCTCATATGCACATCTATGAACTCAGTATTGAGATGGATGTGATGGAAAGTACATTTGCCAGCTAACAATCAAGGCCGTATGTGGGTGGCTGAGCACAGAGATACAGTTATACAGAGAATAGCATTATTGCTATTCAGCAGCTTATGATTTGGATGGCAAAGGCTAAATAAAAATTAATGAGTTTATGTAACCTACTGGTAGAGAAGTTTCTTCTGGGAGCTCTGGTATGTGAGCAGGTTGGCCTGATGGACAGTGAACATGTAATTTTCTTGTAACTACTTTAGTCTCCAAGTCTGCTGAGGCAATAATGTCAGTGTAAAAGGAGACTGTGAAATGTGCTGTATAGGAACATATGAGGACCACGTGAAAAAATCAGTTTTGATCAACTATCCTTCTATTTTCCTGTTCTTAGTGTGGAGTTCAATAATTCTATTAAGACAGCTTGGAAGAAAATGAAATAGCCGGTTGGATGTAATTTAAAAGATATGTACATTGACTGATGAAATTATTTATGTAATCCCTAAAGACACACAGATTAAAACAAATTGAGGAAGGAGCCAAGCAGATGAAAGTAGGCTATTTTTGAAAAAATAAATGGACACCCTTCAATAATGAGCAAGGTTTCATTTGAATTTATATGCTTCTTGCAGCAATATTTCTGTTATGTTTTACTAACACTGACCATATCTCAGTATAGGGGATAGTCCTTAAGCATCTCAATGGTCACAAACAAATGTTATGTATTTCTGACATGTTGGCTGAGTGCAGTGCTACAATCTATACAATAAAGTAAAACTAAACTACTTTAAAACAGCTCTGCAGTCTTGTAACACAGTAGTTCAGGAACCTTTGGCATTTCCAGTGTTATTGTTCCTTTTCTTCTATTTTCTAGACAGCGGTTTAGGAACTCTTTACTTATAAATACAGACTTCTGTGGCTCAATTTTATAAATGTAAACACCTCTACCAGTCTTAACAAAACTGCAGCAGTCCAACTACAATTTCTGAGGTTATTTAGTAGAAAAAGATTAAGAAAAAGATTGCTTTCACTCCCCAAATCTGTGCCCACTGTGAGTGCTCTATAGAATGACCTCAGTACTCAGTTTGGTAGTGTGAGGGAAACGTACATTCAGAATAGCACAAACAACAAGGAGCACAAGTAGAGAATAGAATTACTGTTTAGTCTCTGCATTTCCAAAATTCATGACAGTTTATGAAAAAGAATCTCTGCTAGAATATACAGTCAGCTACTAAGCTGACAAAGTATGCCTGCTGAATAGTTTGGAAAAGTATTAATACACCTGCAGCCACAGCATTTCTTCATCAGATGCACCCAAAAGGGAACGTATAATTCCTGACTGCATTCTTCTCTTTAATGCCTAAATCTGTCTCAGCAGGTAAATGCTAAACGATGGAAGCCTGAAGCTGGATTTCAGTCTTCTTTATGCCAGTACTCATTTGTGTCCTGGCATACACTAAATCAGGGGAATTTAGTTCTGAAAACACTGTCTTCTCATCCAAATATGGAAAAATACCTTTCTTAGTTGCCCATGGAATAATTTGTGGCAGAAATTACTTAATGTCATTTCAGTTTACAGATAAAATGAGGCTATGTAATCAATTGTATTTTGGAAAAAAAATAGCACAGGCTGATGAAAATACATACGGCATCTCAACAGACCTCTAACCAGTTCTTAATTGTAATGGACAATATCTTCTGCTAATCTCTCAAATCAATGTTTCCTACACAGTAAAGCTTTCATCAGAGATCTAATCCTGCTCCTATTTAAGTTAGTGAGAAAAATAGAATAGGATTGAGGCTAGCAGATGCAAAGAACAATACAAGTTCTGTAAGTAATCTTTCTTCTTGTAATCAATCACAGGGCAAAGAGCAGCCAATATTAGGATTAAATATGCAAATAATTTGCTTCTGCTACTGTAAATTAAGCCTGTGATTTTACTGGCTTAAGACTTTTAGTGTGAAATAATAGACAATAGTACAGTATATGTCACAAGGACAAGAAAAGTTATTTTTGTATGTTGCAATACTGTGCATCCCAAATATCCTAAAGAGTAGGATATGGTAGGAACACCTTCCACCAGCCCCTCCCCTCCCTGCCCTCTGAACTGAGTTTGTATTTAATACAAAACCAAGCCAGCAGGTGCAAATGCTGTTTATTTCTTTGTGGGATAACTTTGGAACTTCAATTCTGTTTTGAGTCCTAAAAGAGATTAGAAATTTTGAAGTGGTGAATTCATAGTGCTTTGGTTCAAATCTTCTTGCTTCTGCTTTGTGTTCTTTTCTCAGTGCATAGAATACCAAGCCTGGTTTTCAAAATGTTAATGCATTGAAAATGGTTGAATATGTTGATAGAGTGTCAAAAGACTTAAGATACATGGTATCTTTATTGACATATGTTAGTGTAACATGCCATTACTCATAGAAGATGGACACTTTGTCAGTACAGAGGGCTGTTTCTAAGACAGGCGGCTTGCAACTGCTATTGATATTGTCTTTGTTCTGATTGAATAAATGTCACAAGAAATACAAAGTGGTGCTGTTTACCTTTGTCATGAATGGAAATGACAGATTGTAACTTGACTCAGAGATACCACCACCTCATCAGCTGTTCACAGGGAGGTAGGCTAGAGGAGACTATTGCTTACATGGGTTACTTAACTTTCCTGTTTCAGTACCTCTATTACTGAAGGCGATCCTTCCCCATCTCAAAAAGGTATTTTGAAGATCAGTACATTTGTGATTATAAAGCACAATATGGTGAAAAAAAGACCAACTATGATCCATCAAAACATCTCAGCCCTACACACTTACTGAGAACATGTTTCTGGTGCTAAAAACACTTCTAACTCATTCAGAAATCAAAAGTTAGAAAAGAAACTGCAGTTTGCAATTGGTAGCTGGTACTGAATGGGAGCGTATAGCTGGAAGCTTTTGGAAAGAGGGTGATGTTTGCAGGTCAATACATGGGATCATCTCGGGATCATCTCCGATCAGAGATATTAACTAACAGAGAGAAATATTTCTTCTGAAGCATTATTGAGATAGCTGAATGGGATTTTTCTTAGCAATTTACTGACTTTTCAATATTAAACATTTATAAAGTTGCTATTATTATTATTATTAATAAGTGTGAAAAATAAAGAGATTGTGTGTTAGTATCCAGGTTCTTGATGGCAGTCTGGAAAGTTTCCTTATTAATAAGTTCAATTGGTCCAAAACCAATTAAAAAACCTTAACAGAACTACCTAGCGCAGACCTCTTTTGAAAGAACTAGACTTCAGAGGAAAACTGAGATGGCTGATTATGAATATGCATTTATTTCCTAAATGAATAAAAATGTGCTGTTGGTACAGCAATAAGCTGTTTGATTTTTTTTGCTCTTAGATGCTAAGATTCTGGGTTAAACTTTTAGAGAAACACTCCTCAGCATATGCTTGACAGAATGCACTTTCTTTCAAATACAGAAATGTGTAAAAGGGCTAACTATATCACATTTTCCAGCAAATTAGGGGGAAAAAAAAAAGTGTGAATAAGAAGATACAACTACCATTTAACAGAATGAGTAAATCAGGCTTTGAATGCCTCTCAAGTGTCTTGAGCTTCTGAGCTGTGTGGTACGTTAGTGGACACTTCAAACTTAGATTCTAATGCCTTCTATGTAGTGTTTTTAATGTCACTACTCTTGTTATTCTTTAATGAACTTAGAATCATAGAATCATAGAATTAGCTAGGTTGGAAAAGACCTACAAGATCATACAGTCCAACCATCCACCTACCACCAATAACCCCACTAAACCATGTCTCAACACAACATCTAAACATTTTCTCCTCTTCTCCAGACTGAACAATCCCAGCTCCCTCAGCTGCTCCTCGTAAGGCCTGTGTTCCAGACCCCTCACCAGCTGCGTCGCCCTTCTCTGGATACGCTCCAGGGCATCAATGTCTTTCTTGCAATGAGGGGCCCAAAACTGGACACAGTACTCCAGATGCGGCCTCACCAGTGCTGAGTACAGAGGGACAATGACTTCCCTATTCCTACTGGCAACACTATTTCTGATACAAGCCAGGATGCCATTGGCCTTCTTGGCTACCTGGGTGCACTGCTGGCTCATGCTTAGACTAGCATCGACCAATGCCCCCAGGTTCATTTCTTCCACACAGTCTTCCAGCCACTCTGCCCCAAGCCTGTAGCGTTGCCTGGGGTTGTTGTGGCCAAAGTTCAGGACCCGGCACTTGGTCAACTTGATGATCTTGATCTTTTTTGATCTAGATATAGAATCATAGATTCTATGAAACATATTACATACTGAAAGAACAAAATAATAAAAAAAGCAAAGTGCCTTCTCTAAAGTAAGTTGCTCTGTGAGACACATTAAGAGCAGAGCTTGGTTTTCTGTAGATGTATACACTAAAAATCTATTTTATCCCATTGCCTATGCTTTGTGGCACAAGAGTTTTTTGTCTGGTTACCCCTCCAGCAAAGGGAAGCAAGCAAGATGTGCCATATGTAGCTGGTTCCATGGACACTCTCTGGCCAGCCAGCACACAGAGAATAGATACCAAACAGAAGAGGCATGCCCTTGAGCTTTCCTCCATTTGAGACACTATTTTCAGGCTCTGATTTTCAGAAAATGTTTGGAGTATTTGTAGATTCTCTGCAAGTTAAGAGGTTCAAAAGGTATTAATAGAAGGAATTGTGGACAGGCAAGCAGCAGTTGCAGAAACCTCATTTCTATAGTAGCTATCTTATTTTCTATGTTAGTTGGCTTGAAATCTTTTCCCTTCTTAATTTAAAATCTGCTGTTATTTTCAGTACAAGGTGGGTGGGACACCACAATTAAAATACTTGATTAAAGTCATTTCAGTACCTGTGAAATGCAGAACTATCCATAAAGTGAATAGCACATAGTATAATGAAACACAGGTAGTGAGACACAAAGAACGCCTTGGACAATAAGGAGTAAAAGATATATGGAAGTACCATTAAATAAATAAATAAATAAATAAATAAATAAATAAATAAAGCACCAAGTGACAGCGCAGGTCAAGTGGAAGTGGGGGTAATTGTTTAGTCCTCCAGATGTTTGCATGTATGAGATTTATTTTTATATCTTTTCTGTCAGTCATATAGAGAGCATGAAAGCAAATAAAGTAAAACAGTAAACGCATATTTCAACAATTCCATACATAATGAATGGGCTTGCATCTCTCTCTACATAGCTAGATGGTATTTTTTCCCTGCAGTAAGCAATATCCAATTCAGAAAGTCTGTTCACCCCTCTTAGAATATGACCATTTAATCTATTCTTTGGTATAATTCCATATTGACGAGTCTTTGTATCCCAGACAAATTATTTTAGATTGTTCAACATTCTGAAACAGTTCATCCTCATACAGTTGTATTTCCTCTGAAAATATTTTTACAGAACGTACCAGGTCAGAGAAGCCAGTATTAGTTTCCTTTATTGCTGCGTTTCCAATAGCTAGCATTTCCGTTACCTTCAAAAGATTCCATCTGTTTTCATATTTAAATAGATTTGTTGTATATTGGCAATTTATCTTCAAAAATATACTTAAAAGAAGGTTAGACAAATGGTAATCTGTTTGCAAATGCTGTAATTAGAAATAGCAATCACAACATCTATTTTAAACAGCAGTTACTTCAGTAGTTTGCCATATGCAAATTACTCAGAATGTCTCCTTTGTTAACTTCGAGGTTCCTTTTTTTTGTAACTTTAACATCTGTGACAAGTCCAACAAAATTCAAAATGCAGCTTGATTTAAGAGAGTATTTAAGAGAATGTTTTCACTCTGTGATGCCTCAGAAAAGGATCAGTACATATTCTTTCATAAACTACTTGCTGATTAGTAGTATTAGAAAAAAAAATAGATCAATTAGATCCAACTCAATTGCTTAGAACAAGGAAATAGATTTGTCTAAAAGTTGTAGTTGATACGTACAAAGACATATTTTCTGTCAAAGGAATCTTGTGAGCACTACATTTAACTTTGCATTACAAGAAGACCTTTTCTGACATGTTATCCTTAATATAATAAAAAGAAAACCTACTTTTATGGTAGTCACTCTAAGTGATATACTGTACAGCATTCTAAATAAAACACTGGATTTTTCCAGCTCTAAGACTGAAGGTCTAAACCAGTAGGGAAGGATTAAGAATCATTATATTGGGAGGTTATCCAATAAATCCTACTGGAAAACTTGAATGGGAAAGAATATTTTTTCAGGCAATTTTTCTTCTCAGTAAATAAATACTGATATTACAGTGTGTGTGTCAGTAGGAAATGACATGGTACATCATACTAAGTCACTGGTCATCGAGATGAAATTGTATGTGTCGTACTTAAAAAAACTATCAAATAGGAGGTTTTTCTATTAAAATGTAAATCGTTGTATATGCTGCTGCTTTAATTTTCTATTTTTATGGTATTGGCCACATACTATTACCTAACAGAAGGACAAGGGAATTAAACTAAATGTAGTAAAGAAGATACATTAGGATGTTAAGGATCATTTTGCAATAATTCTGTTGTTGCTGTCTGAGTGGGAGCACAGAGGATTCTAGTACTCCCTCTTCTGCTTCAGCATCCCCACAGCAATTAGCATTCTTTGTGGCATAAGACTGTGCTTCATTTGAACACCAAGACCAAAGCTGCAAGTAACCTGATTGGAATTCCCTTGAATGTAAAAAAAAAACAGTAGTGAGAAGGGAAAATTCAGACTTTGAAGCAGAGGTTCAGTTGTAATCCCGTAAATTCATTTTAGGAGCAGAAGATGTAGAATTAAATACAACTTTCACAATCAAGTAGAAAGTACAAAGAACTATTCTATTTAACAAGTTGAAATTGACACCAGATGTCATAGTGGTAAATTTTATGTACAGCAGTATACTTAGGTATCTCAAGACAGATACATGGAAACTGCAGAAGAGAAGTGCTGTGCCAATGGTTTAAGTGAATGGTGCATAGACAGAATGCTGCAGAAACAGAGAATATTTTAGGAATTTGCTTACAAAGAGAGCATGAAGTTGAATACTGCTTACTGGAAATTTGGAGATCACTACTTCACAGTCCCTGAGTCTCTTTTACCTTCTGCAAAATTTCTGTCCTTTTCCCTAAGTGTATTTACTAACATATACTTCTGTAATCTAATGTGGAAAGACAATACTCAACGTAATTCTAGTGTAAATGAGAGTTCTGGGTGTCCTAAAAAAATCCCCAAAAGATGTCCAATACAATAATCCTCCTTGTTTTCTAAATCCTACTTGTAAAGTATGCCTGCTTGGTTGTGAAAATGTTACTACGGGTTTTTCTGAGAATAGGCTCACAATAGTTTTCAAAACCCTTCCAGTGTAGATATATGAACTGTAGTATATCATCAACGAGAGCAGAACAAAACATTTACAGTTCTTCCCATGTAATTGTTTGGATATGTTATTTGAGGGGACAGTATCAGATATTTTCTCTTGTGATTTGCTGATGTCTTATCATATTTTTTCTTATTCTCTTTTTTTGATACTAAATTCCTGGGAAGAAATATGTAAGTGGGATAAAAAATGCAGGAGGACTCTGATGCTAAAAAAAATTATGTAGGTACCTCAAATCACACACATACAAAATTAGTCATGCATTTGTGATATCTAACAGTATAGATTTGTCGCAAAATTCACAACTCAGCACAGGGGTCTATAATTTTTTTACTGCCAAAATCTCAAAAAAGTTGATATGATTCTGAATGAAAGCTAGCTTTAAAACAAAGAGTTTACAACAGACTCCTGCTACATCACTGCTTTGCAGGGTTGTCTTTATCATCACAGGGGGACAGTTCTCCTCCTCTGTACTGCTGCTAAACCAGCTCTCAGTTCAAACCTAGGCATTTCCTAGCACCTTGCTTTGTGGACTTTAGATAAGGAATGCCTTGCTTTTCGCCAGTTAGCTACTTATTCACCATTGGTTCAAGTTTAGGTTTAGAGAAAATGACTTGAAAAGTATTTATGTTCAATATCCAAAATGGACAGTGGACATATATATAAAATGCATAAAAAAGAAAACCTGCAATAATACTTTTTCTGTTTGTAAATGCCTGCTGTATTTACTCTGGATTAAGCCTAAATAGTGTCTCAGATATAACTCACTGTTGATGCTCTCCCCAAACACATCTTTATAGGGACTTTATCTCCCTGTATCAACTGTAAGCTCTATCTTAGTGTAATATGCAAGCCTTTATAGCTTATTTTCTTTCCAGTATCCTTTAGGAGATTTGAGAGAGAAGCAGTCCTTCCCCTTGAAATGCATTTCATTTGAGTTTTTTCAGGAGATAGCACTCCCCTGTCTTAGCACGCCTCTACCTTATTTTAAGCAGCATTTCAGTGCTTTGAAGCTGCAAACGTCTCTTCATGAAACATTGGTGGCACCTGATGGTGTAGCTAAGAATTATTCACATAACAATAGCCAATTGCTTCCCTCTTCCTTCCCCACTTTGTTATCTTCTGTCCTTTATGATGAAGTGCCTCAAATGACTTGGCTTTCTATTTTATATCAGTCCACACAATAAGAAACATACCTGATGAAAACATCCAACTAGGATATGTATATGTCTTTTCACCAAGAACAGATATAGCATCAGCTACTCAAACCAACAATGCAGCTGGAGTTGCAAATTCCTGAAAAATTTGCAAAGAGTTACAATAAGGCAGCTCTATAAAACAGTTCTTTCAGGAAATTTGTTGCTTTGGACAAACACTGATTTTTTGGGTAGAAGAGCAAAAGCTTCCTTCATATCCTTGTGGGATGAGTACGGGCAGAGCCCTATTTAAATAAATTTCAGCTTTCCTTTAAGCAAACAAACACACTGTGATAAAATGTTTCCCACTCCTTAAGCTTTGTTTTTATCCTACCTGCATTCACAGAAGGTGCAAAGAAAAAAAGGTACATTAAAGCGCATTACATTGTTGTTTTACAAAGGCTAGTGTTTCTCTAGATTTCCTTACTGCTAGACTAAGCAAAATGGATGCAGGTTATTTTTCTTTTTCTAACAAACCCATATCGTACATGGAAGCTACTGTATGCATTTTTTATTCAGAAAGTGTTCTTTTGAAGTCCTGATTATATCTCTTTGTAATCTGTTTTTTTTATTACTTTGTCTGATTTTTCTATTGTACAATTTAATGTTGTAAGACAAATTGATGCAGTTCACATATTCTGTAGTTTAACCTTCTTCCAGCCCATTCCCTTGCAGCTGATTTTCCTGCCATGTTGATGAAGATTTTTTATTATTATTTGTCCACATTTTTTCTCTTTTTAATCCATGGATATATCTGGTTAACTTTTTTTTTAATCTTCAAAAATGCTATTATTTCTCCAGTGCTAGCAGTATACAGTAGGACCTTCTCTTTGCTGGATACAAATTTCTTTTTTGCTGCTACTCTGAAGTCCAGAGCCTCATACCAGTAGTATAAGGGGACCTTGGAGGGTGAGGCAAGCAAGGAGGGAGGCAGGGGATTCACCTGCTGCATGGAGCAGAAACCTAATTCCCTTCCCCTGTCTTTCAGGCGCCTTTCTACTGCCTGATGGTAGAGAGTATGGGAACCTTCATTTCTGTGTTGTGACTGGCTAGCACATCTGCCTCAGGGATGACAGAACACAGTTCCACCAATCCATCTCCCCCTCTGACTCCCTGGTGCTGCTCAGCCTGCCCACCTCTTCCCAAAGCTGTGTCTCCAATGTGAGCAGTTCTTCTACCTGGGTGCACCTCCCACAGGTGTACTCACTGCTCCTGCCAGATACCAGCACAAAGCTCAGGCACACCCTGAAGCCCGGGTAGCTGCATGCTCCCTGGTGAGCTCTCTCTGGGCAGCAATACCTGTTCCTCTAGCTAGAGAGGCCCTAGGGGATGCAGAGACCGTGGCTTTCTGCCTGGTGGATGCCATGACAGGAGCCATTGGCAGTGGCAGTGATAGCGCTGTCCTTGCACACTCTCCTGCCAATGGCTGTGCCAGGCTCTGACCGCCTGCCCTGTCCACTTCACTTCCTGTGCTGCTGTGTGTATGTGCCAGAAATGGCAACCATGCTCCTGGCCATGTCCTCACCCTTTCAGCGGCTCTCTGAGAGCTGTATGTGTATAAAGATTCTTTCTGCAGCTCAGAAATTTCCACAGAAAATGGTGAAGCAGAGAGCTGTGGAAAGACACTATGATTTCTCCATGCTGCGTTGCTCCTTCCCAGCTGCTCACACAGCCTTCTCTGCAGCAGCAGGTACAAGCAGAGCTTGGGCAAGTTGCTTCCATTCTGATGGACTTGGGAAGGACCCCATCTGTATCATGCTGCGGGCAGTGGTGCTTGTGTTTCCTACCCGATGCTACAGACTTCATAGAAATAGGAAGCAATTAGAATGGACTGTGATGTCTCTGCAAAAAAAAAAAACAAAAAAACAAAAAAACAAAAAAACAAAAAAAAACAGATCAGAAGACTGAAAAAACTCAAATCCAAAAAACCGGAAGAAATGACTATATGTAAGGTTCAAGGAAATAACTGTTGCTCAACTAGAAAATATTTGATTTTCTGTCCAAAAAAAAAAAAAAAAAGTTGCCTTTGACACTAAGGAGCTACAACTGCTTTCAAACTGCTTAGTTAGCAGTGACTTGTTTGATTATGCTTCTTCTAAGGTTAGCATGTAAATGACTGAAAAAAAGAAGGAAGTTTCTCAGTGAAAACCAAAAGTGGAGATAAAATGGCTCAACAAAGGTTACAGTAGTTGTAATGAAGATGAGAGTATATAGTTTGGCTAGCACCTTCTCTCAAAGCAAGCAAGATAATTATTTAAATCCATCTCAGAAATGACCAAATGAACAAAAGAGTGAATTAAATGATGGTAAAGGTAAAGATGAGTTCAGTTTTGTTGTGCCGCCTGACAGCTTGCTCTCAGTACCTTGTGTTTTGGCTTGGTTCCTTGGAGGAGAAACCTCTATCACTATGATGGTTTTTTTGTTATTGTTGTTGTTGTTTTTTTAATGCTCTGTTAAGTATTTTGTTCTCTTTCCTTTCTCTTTGGATTGCTCTCACTTTTAAACTTTTTTTTTTTTTTTTTTTTAATTTTAAAATACTTGTCCATATCTTGCCAAAAGTCTTTGGCTGAACAAGTAGGGAATGTTGTGTCCATCTCAATAAACAAAAGACACATTGGGTTTGTAATGAGGAGGCAAACTGCCAGTTTCTGGAAGTTTCTGATGTTAGTTTGGATGTTTCTGGTGTTAGTGAGGTGTGTTTCCCCTCAATTGTCCCCTTTTATTATATAAGACCAACAGGCTCTGAAATTTTTCCATGGGTGAAATTACTTATTTGTAAGAACAGTGTCAGACAGACTGTTTGGATGGACACATCAGTGATCTAAAGACAAATTCTGTCCATCAGCATAATCAGTTTGGCATATAAGGTACAGCAAATATGTTTCTGGTTCCTCCTCCTGCATTTATCTTGTTTGACTTGCTAATTTAATCACTAGCAGTGAAGCTAAGGCTCAGATTGTCAGAGGAAGAGGTGAGCAACTCCCACTCATGTTGGTAGTTAAATTTTCTGTCTGATTTAAAAGTAAATTACGTATTAAAAAAGAAATTGAAAAGATTGAGGGTACATGGTAAAGCTATTTTGCAGTGGGGCAGGGAGTTTGTTATCAGGTATCTGGATTTAATGAAGAACCGCTGCAGTAAGAACTCCTACAGAAAAATTGTTATTTTCACTTGCTGGAAGTTGGACATCTTTTTCACTAGCTCATGCAGTTTTATAACATGCCCAGTTATCTCTAGATAAAAGCACATGCCAGCTTCATTACTGTGGCATCCTTTACTTTTGACTTACAGTTGACTGTCTTTCATTTGGGTTGCAATAGAATTGATTATTCTTGTGTTCCCTACATGTTTGTTTTTTTTTTTTTTTAAGAAAAAAAGATTTTGAAGAGCAAAAACAAGATGACTTTAGATGACTACAGGCAAGAGATACTGTTAAACAGCACTGCCTGAACTCAGCTATTCATATTAAATATTTTCTTATTCTGTTACCAATGTGAAGATGAAAAGCATATATCAATTGGCTGAAGTTGCTGGGTAGTAACATAATAAAGCTGTGAAGTAGATCTGAATTCATAGCATTTATTTTGTTATTCATCAGTCTAGAAAGAAGATTTGAAATCATCAGTGCTGACTGTAGGTATAAACATGATTTTTGTTAGTAAAAGGAAGTACACGTGGGGAAGCAGATTACCTTCATGAAGAGAAATGATATTTTGCATTAAAATAAGAGAATTGATAATCCAAAGTAATCTTTTAATGTTCATAAGCACAATGTTTGTTGCTGCTCACTAAATTATTGTATGTTTAGAACTTCTATTTGATTTCAGTATTTTCTCAGGACTTGGAAATGTCGTCTCAAACTTACTGGTCAGTATTTATGACTTAGGCAAATATGCAAAGTATATTACAGTTCTTGTGGAGCTGATACAGGAAAAGAAGCCTGTGAATTTTCAACATTGTTCATTCTGAGTCTTCTCAGAATACTCTTGAGAATCTTTCTGGATTTATTTTTCAGAAAGGAAATGTGAACTATATGTGTTTGAAAAGTTTTCTGGCCTATTCTGATCTCGTATCTAGAACCTGCATGCTATGCAAGCTCAGTGAACCTCCGTCAGACTTACTAATGTATAATTAGGACCAATTAGCATACTGTGCATATGAAATGACTATATTATATCTACTTATTTATTCCATCTATTAATCTTATTAATAAAAATTAAATAATATATTGTGCTGATCATCTTAGCTGATATGCCTAGCTTTGTTTCACTTTGCTCCTACTGCTTTGTCTTTCAAATCGTTATCTAGACTATTTTACAAGTATAAACCTTGTCTTGTGCTAGAAGCTAAATTATATTCTTCAGGCCATGATAAAAATGTTAATTAAGCTTCTAATAACCTTAAGGGTGCAAACTATCATAGCTCCTGCAAACTTTAAAGATGAAAGCAGGATGAAATATGTAATGTTTTATGTCCAGCAAGCCAAGTTATCTTTGAGATTTCACTAGATCAGTATGCTTCGGTTTTCCATGTGAAAGTGTAACTTGTAGTTGCTGGACTGATCTGTCTTCTGAGCTAGGATGCAGCAATGGTCTTGGTGAAGAAAGGAGGGAAGAGAGCCTGAGCCCTGCACTGCGGATTCCTGGGGAGTGCACAGTCCCTGGCGGGGGGGTTCTAACTGCTTTCATTTAACAAACACAATGGCCTTGTTGTTCATGGGTGGCTCTGCGAACTTCTGTTTGGGGGATCTCTGCTTTAAAGGCAAATTCTTCTGATCTGGCAATGCCTTGAGGTACCAGGCACATTGAGGCCTTTATTGCTCAAATTTTCCTTTTTTTTGCAACAAAAACTTAGCTTTTCTCATACCTTTGTTTATCTAGTGTGTATTTCTGTTCTACTGCTCTTTTCCTTCTCTGCCTGCATTTCTTTTTTCTGTCTTAGGGCTTTGGGAAGATCTTTCACATGACTCCTAGTTGTGTTTGCTTTAACATGTGCCACAGGTTCGGACTCTCATGTTAAATCTTTTCCTTACTTGCCTGAAAAACTAATCCAAAGTTGTCCAAAGGGCCACAAAATATTAGTAACCAAACAAATTAAATTCCATGTAATTGTTTTTTCTTCAGTAATCCAAGTTCAGTCCAGTCTATTCACATTATTGTATCTTGATATAGTAATACTGTCCATTAAGGCTTCCCAAAGCAGGGAAGAAGGAGCAGTCTTGTAATGATCAACGTGCACCAACAGAGGAATAAGCTGATAAGAGATTTGTTTGCAAAATTTGTTTCTGTGTTTTCATGTTTACAGGCTTTCTTCACCTTGCTTTCAGAAACCTGCTCAATGCAGCAGTTTTCATTTTCATGAATACAGTGTGCCTTTTTCCTTCCTTACCAGCTTGGTCATCTTGGTAATGTTTTTCTGAATGTCTTTTCTCTCCCTGTTTCATGTTTGAGTCTCATGCGTTAAGAGAGTGGCTTGCAACCACTAGACTTTATTTTGTATTTTCTGATTGCGTTTGTTGTAATGATTTCTAAATGTTGATCATACTTCATGGGAAGCATCTGCCCACTCTAAGTGCATTAAAATAAAAGCCTACAAGGCAAGCTGTGGCAGAGCTACAGGTTTATAGACTTTTAGAACAATTGTTTCCCATTCTTACATGCATTATTTGTCCAATTCTGCAGCTCATGAGAGACCTATTAGCCAGTATGGTCTTGCTACAAATTAGTATTTAAAGCTTGTTCAGTAAAAAAATTGTACAGATTTTGTCAGGATTTCAGCAAACTCACATGTATCATAATCTGTCATAAATATTGGTGACTGCCTAAGCTGATTCGTGTCATGTTTCCCCAAAGAAAAACATTTTACCTACTCCTTTTTTTTTTTGGAAAATTGGTCTGACTGATAACTTAAGGCTCTTTTAAAGGGAACTTTGTCACCCATTCTGTTCGAAAATGAATCACAAATGTCATTTACTCCCTCAAGCTGATGGAATCATAAGAATGCAACTTTCCATTTTTGACTTTCAATATTCATTCCAGGCAATATTTTTCTAAAAGTGCTTATTTCTGCTTTTGGACAGTGAATCATATGGTAATGCAAATTATGTTTACTTTTTCCTCTTCTGAACATTTTAATCTTTTATATTTTCATAGACTACTGCTTAATATTCTAATAGTATTTCAGTAGTTTTCTCCTCCATTGGATTACAGCACCCTCACCTCTCTTTCATCTGAGCATAAGTAAGTTCATCAAAGATGACCACCATGTACATCTTGGTCTGGTTTTCTTGCACCCCAAATGCAACATCAGCTCTGCTGTTGCAGACATCCAGGAAATAGTTTTACTCCAAAAAGTGCAAGGAATTAGGCAGTATTTTTATCCTTACAGGCATGAAAGCTGTGAATATATATTTTCTGCAGTATAGAGCCATCCAGGTAGCAATCCATAGCTAAATGTGAACATGACATAAAGGAATTTGTCTTTTCGTTACTTTCTGCTTGTTTAAACATTAGCACCATGCTGATGCTACTGTAAGGAGACAAACAGAAACATATATAAAAGTGCAGAGCTACATTTCCATGACAAGGGAATAAAAAATCTATAGGAACAACAATTCCTACACATCTCCTCAGGGGAGAAAGGTGCAAGTTATTGACTATAGGGTTTCAGCTGCTGTGCATTGTGCTGATTACCTGGCTGCTCAAATAGGAGTAGTGCTTGCATCTGTCCCCAGTAAAAAGACAATAATGAATTAGAAAATGAATGTGAAGATGTGATGAGTTATGAGGAAAGTTTTTGTGGTGTAGATAAGTTTAGGGCATAATTTCATTTAAAAACAAAAAATGACAACAAAAAAAGACTGACTTCCTACTGTTGATGAAGAATTTCTTCAATCTGGGTAAGTTCAATATGTTTCGTAAAGCAAGTGCTGTGCTTGTAGGCTTTTCTCTCCTACTTATGATTCTGTGTTATGGTTTTTCTGAGCAGCTTCTTCCGTTTTTTTTTTTTTTTTTTGAGATGCTTGTATGAATTTAAATTAAAATTTAGCCACATTTATGAGACACTTGGACATCTTGTTGTTAATATAGCTGAAGGTCAGCTTCTCTCAGAATTGCTTTGCCAACAGTTTTTATGTCCTATGAAGATATATTATCACTTATTATAAATCCTTCCTGTCACTGTTTTTATTAAGATTACAGCAGTGTCTACAGACTGCAGTTCAATAGATAACAGAGCCTGGACCCCTTCCGAACCTTCAGTCAGGTTCAGCTGGCTTGTAGACTGTGTGAAATTCAGGTAGGAACAGTTAATCTGCCTTGTATGAATACAAGCAGGAAATGCTTGTGCTCGTGAAGTTTGTGTAATAATACAAAACTCATGTTCAGTTGCTGTCTTCTGATAATTTTGCTTTTATAATTCACTTTCCCTAGCTAGTCATTTCACCTTTACTATTGTCATAAGGCTTTTAGCTGCAGTAAAATCTTCGGAAAAATCATTCTAATTCTTTTTGCACCATTTATATTGGCTCTGCTCCATGTGTTTGTTTTCCATGGTTCTCAGCTGGGCTTGATCCTACCCTTTGATTTTGTAAGTGAAGCAAGCTTTGTTGGTGCTGCTGATGACATACTGCACCACCTTTTCTGCCTTTTTTTTTAGATACAAAAAAAAAAATTAGTAAAAGTGTCTATGTATGCTTCGTCCCTGAAAAAAGCCTTCCCCGGATGACCACTTCTGTATGTTTCAATGGTTCACTATTGCGATATCAGTTCTGAAGGGTTGGTGGAGCTATGGCATTTGGTTTGCCTCTTTGGAGGAAAGATACTTTCGTGTTGAACAGCTGTGAGTGGAGCATGTGGGATGGGGCACCTTGTCAGCAGCCTTGCAGGTCCCATGTCCCAAGTAAGGTCTCATGGGCAAAGTGCATTCAGAGCAGGAGAGGCTTATAGCACTGGTGACCTTTCTTGAGAAGTTATGCTCTGACATGCAGATGAGAGCAACTAGCGGCAGGTCTTTGAATGCACTTGCAAAAATCCTGCTGCAAGTTTTCACGGATACATGACTGTAGCTTTTTTTGACATACAATTTGTAGGTTTGTTTTTCATTTCTATACTTTTGTAAGGCTCCAAGAGGTGACGTGACCTGGCAGTGAGGGTGAAAGACCACATCTCTGACTTCTCCAGTCTCTGCTGTTGCTCTGGGCTCTCACTGTTTCCATCCTCTCATCTGCTGCTCAAGGCAGCATGGTAGTGATAAATGGCAAACTGCAGCTATGTACAAGGAAGACTGCCAAGATGAATCTTTCATATCAGAATGCAAGTCTCATACTTTAAAATACTCAATTATGAAACAAAGCACTAATGAGATTGGATTTCTCAAAGCATTTAATTTATATTCTTCTGTTTTCTGAGAACTTTCTGAGCTTTAGAATACTTGAGAATTTTGAGACATCAGAACAATAAATACTATTCCTAGGAATCCCACAGTGGTCTACTGGACTGCCTCTCTTCCCTTCATCCTTAAGTAGTCCACATTAGGAAATCCAGGAAAATAAAGTTGTATTTTATGAATTGGTTATGTCAACAAGCTGATTCTTTGTGGAAAAGTGAAGAACTGCCAAAACAAACCTCACCTCCTCTCCCCAAAAACCTTTGAGATCTGCTGATTAAATTTCTGACAGAGGTGATGATACATTTATTTGTCGTTGCAGCAACTGAAAAATAATGCATAGGAATTTATGTAGAAATTATTGATGTTGTTGTAACACTGGATAGCTCAAGGGAATAAGCAATGTGTGAATAATTGGCAGAAAATGATGCAAGTAGTCTAAATCTCATTCTCATTTTGAAGTCTGTCAGTAGAGATAATTTAAGAAGTAGAATTTATGGACTATAGGAAATCCAAATATTTAAATTACAGAGTATATTAAAATCCTATAGAGGATGAAAGGGCAAAACAATGAATAACCAAATGTTTCTGGAACTATGTAGCTAAAAACAAAGACACAACTATTTTAAGAGTTTTAAATATTGAACTGATTCAGCAACCAGTTTCTACCTTTATTTTAATACCTACAGTATCAGTTTCTTCTGGTAGTATCTGGATCACTACATGATATGCTTCTGTGTAAAACTTGTGAAGGTATTTAAAAAAAATAATAATAATAACAAAAAAAGCACACCAAACCCTTCACACAAAATAGAGGAGAAGTAAGATGTTGCTTGGCTTCTTTGAAGTTGCATTTGTTACCTCCCTTTGGAGGGGTAAGATGCATGTAGCTTACGTTTATGATGTTTTTTAAATATGGATGTGTGTACATCTGTCTTGTACCCATGTTCCTATAGTGCATAAAGATGCTAGTTATGCAGCAGGTTGCAATGTGTTTTGTGTGATAGATTTAAAAAAAAAAAAGCAAAAAGGTTATCGTTATCCTAGAGAGTTTACAAATTAAGGCGGCAAAAAGATAAAAGAGCGGAGGAACTCTGCATAAGAGAGATCCAGCTGCACAATGTTATCTTTATAAATATGATTTAGTGGTTACAGATGAAACAATGTACAGATTCATGTTCCTGAGTGTTTCTGAAAAACATGAGGAGGAGGACTGTGCAAAAAACAAACAGCAGAGAAAGTTCAGATTTTAGAATGAGTAGGAGTAGGAGTAAATTTACATGATTAGTATCTGGAAAGATATCTGAATCTTGGTATGTTCATTCATATGGATGCTCATAAGTAATGAGGTTGTATGTAAGCCAGGGGGAAGAAAAATAATTTTGATTAGTTAAGTTTTTAATTGAATCATAAAAATACAAATATTCCCACAGCATTGAGCATTTCATTCATGTTTAGAGAGCTTAAAGTGGAATAGAATAGCACTATTGTTTTAGCAATATTAAATTACATACCATGCCAGAAGTGTATCTTCTATCAGTATTTATTTCTAGGTTCATTTTAATTAATCTCTTTCACATTTGTTCTTCTGATATTTTAGATAAGAAGACTGTATTTTGATCAAGGTCCATTCCACACTGAGTCATGTTTAAATACATTTCAGTTTGTTCATCTCTCATTTTTAAATGTCATTCTTTCTTATGGAAGAAATAAAGAATAGCAAGCTGGAAAATATATTGTTCACCTAAAATATAATTCTGTACCTTCTGGATGTAGCACAATATTTATCTCATAGGTTTTATTGTTTATGTTGTTTTAAGATGAAATATAAAACATATCAAACTGAAAATTTTACTGTGTGCCAATGCTTGGCATTTCAGTGAACTAATATTAGTTAAGTAAATACTTCTGGTGTGTTGTGATCTTTTACTTGAAATGTGAATAATCATTTCTTTTTTTATGCCTGAAAACTAAGTGGATTTGGGAAAGTTTAAGATTTTTAAAAAGGAATAAAATTGGGGAGGGGGAGAACCTTCAGAATTATTCACTTTTTGAATCCTTTCAACATTCAAGAGCACTGTGTATTGAATACTGAGGCTGACTGCAAATACATTTATTCCTTAACAGATTCTCAGTGTTATGATTAATGTCCTTTGCACAAAATTACTATTCCTTTTTTTTTCCTCAAATGATTTTCAAAAACAAAACAGGTCAGGTCAAGTGTTATTATGCAAAACAAATGCATTCAAAGTAGTTCACTTTTGTTTGCTCAAACGCTATCAGGAGATAGCTTCTTGGTTAACAACAAATCTGGCAAGCGGGATCCAGCTTTAAAAAGATGATACCTTGAATAGGAACCACTCGTTCCACATACAGCGAATACAGCTGGATGCTGTGGACTTATTTCTTATTTAATGATTTTACAAAACATAGTCTTGAAAGGAATCACTTTAAATTTGAAACTTTCTTCTATTTCAGCAAGTGCTAGTGTATGTGTGAAAATTCAGATTGGTTTTACTTGGACAGTTCCTTACTAGGACTTTTTTCCTTCATATTTAGAGATTATAGAATATAAAAGGAAACCAGATTTTAAAATGTGGAAAGAGAAATAGTAGGGTGGGCTGTTTTAATACACCCTTCATTACAAAGGTAATGGAATATTTTTGCACCTCCCAGCAGGGTGTGGTGGGTTTTTTTGGTAGTTTGCCAACAAAGAGAGAAAATCTTGGTTTCCTTCAATCCAGATTTCTTGCTCATGTTTCTACTAAATAGAACAATAATTACTTGGCTCTGGGGTGTGTTGTCGGCAAGACTAATTCTGTGGGAAAAACAGGCAATGCCTTATGTTCTCACTTGAGAAATTCTTGAAGAAATTACCAAAAAGCCTCACAGGTTTTCTGGTCTAGAATTACATATGTGGTCCATTTTTAAATAGTCTTATCTGAAGGCTTAAGTCCAATGTATAGTGCATTTTCTGGCATTTCTTTTGCTATTTAAATTATGATAAAATTTGCATTTGCTTAATTGTGACTGAAGTTCCCTCTTGTCCGAATTACCTGGGAGAAGAAGTCAAATCCCACCCGCACCACAGCTTCCTTTTAGGCAGTTGTAGAGAGTGATAAGGTTTCCCCCAAGCCGCTTCTTCTCTAGACTGAGCAACCTCATTTCCCTCAGCTATTCTTTGTAATACTTGTGCTCTGGACACGCTCTAGGGCCTCAGTGTCATTCAAAACTGAATGCAGTGCTCGAGGTGTGGCCTCACTAGAGCTGAGGGATGATCACCTCCCTGGTCTGGCTCTCTACTATTTCTGTTACAAGACAGGATGCTGTTGGCCATCTTGGCCACCTGAGCACACTGCTTGCTCCTGTTCAGCCAAGTGTCGACCAATATCCCCAGATCCTTAATGTAAATAACTTCCCAGATGCTTGACTGTGAAAACTAGCTCAGTGTTCAGTTGAAAACTGAGCCTTCCCTGTCAGCAGTCCAAATATATATATATTTTTTCTGCTGACAAACATGAACTGGGTACTGTGCAGTAGAAGTGTTCTGTAATTTATTTGGCATTTAGCATGTATCAGGATTTAAACCTGGCACACACTGCTGCAAAGTTGCTAGCACCACCAGACAAGCCCCACGAGGAATACTTGATATAGCTTTCCTTTGCTTTTTTCCAGACCCACTTAACAGAGCTCTTAAGAGGAAAAACAAGACAATGTAGAGAGGAACATTCACATCAGACCTTGTTTCTACTCTGGATGTTCGTGCTGCTGCTCCAATGGAGCCAGATGGGATACATTTCCAAAAAGCAGGCAATGCTTTCTTTTTCAAAAAAATGCTGTATAGGATGCTTTTCCATACAGTATATTGTACTATTTTACTGCAGATTCACACCAACTATGTTTCCATGTATTACAACATTCCATGTAGGACTTACTGTTTATTTGGTGTTCAGAATATGAAAACTAATTAAGCACAGGATCCCAAAAGCCAATTAGTTTTATAATTGGCGTATTGCATTTCAGTGTTTCCATTTGGATGAATTGCAAGAGCTTAATCTGAGTCCAGGAGCTAAATAAAAATGGTACTTGTTTGTCAGATGCACCAATTCAGTATGGGCTGTAAATGTCTCTGATGCACGTTTCTATGGTCTCTTGTTGCTTATTATCTTTTGAACAGCTTCTGTGTTGTCTATATCTGCGCTTAGATCTGCAGAACCACAGTTACCCTGTCTAATTACAAGGATTTCACCCCTCCTTTAGATAACAACTGTAATGAGGGTTCCTGCTGCGGCTGGTAGATGTTAGGCTCCAACTTCTGTTACACTGCAGTGAGACTTGCATGCTCTGGTTGTTGTGGCTTCCCTAGAAGTCCAGCTTTGGATGCTGCAAATACCAGAGGAAGAGGAAAAGTACAGCACCACCAGAAGTAGCTGTGGCACATGTTGTTGGTTATCACTACCTATGAGAGTGAGATTGAATGAAAGTAGACAGCATTTTAGCACACTTTATTGTGCTCTAAGCTGCTTCTCTAGTTCATATGGCTTGATGAGCACCGGTTCTGTAAGCAGTAATTTTGGGAGTGTGGGAGGGAGGTGGCAGGGGTTTTATATCAGATTGCAATATAGCTTATTCAGTGCTCTGCTTAGGTCAATTTTTGCTGTCTAAAAAGTGTCCAGGTCACTTCCTTTGGCTCCATCTAAGTGCTAAAATAGTAATCTGTAACCAATTGCTTCCTAAATAGAAAATACTGTATTATTTCATACTTAAACAAAACCCTAGAAATTTCCACTCTGGGAGAACCTTGTTTTCTCTGGGGTTGGTAGCTTCTTCTCTGGCTTCAGGAGCTCACTGATAAAACTCAATTTCTGTCTGAGCCTGCACTCCTGCCACCCGCTGGGCTGCTAGCAGTGGGTTCAGCTTTGGTATTGGGAACTGCAGTACTGTGTGCTGCCACTAGACCACTGTGTCAATTTTGCTAAAGCTTTTCATTGTATTAAAAAATTTAAACATGGAGAACCTGAGCTGCCATTTATGGACGAGTCTTTTAGAGCTTATTGAATTTAAGTAATAAAGGATTCATAGCTTAATAAATTTCCATTTGCCTTACACTTTATGATGTGACATAAAGACAAGCTTGGAAAATGTACTGAACTTCTCGAATCAATTGGGATTAAATGTAACAGAGTGATTCATTGATCCTGAATGTCAGTTTCCTACCACCTGATAAACTTTAATTTGCTTTTCTCTTGTTTTGTGTGCAAATGATCAATATTTAGACTATCAGTGCAACTGTCCTGTTTCAAGGGTACATATTTTCTTAAGGGATTCAAACACTTTTGTGCGATTTTTGTCATATTGGTCACAAGCCTTAATCGTTTCATTTGCTGTGTATTTGATGCCTAAAATAAGTGGTTTAAATATGTTTAATGATATTTTTAAAGGTACTTGAAGAGCTGGTAAACCCCTCTGGGATGCTGCTTCAGAAAAGAAGAAATAAACCAGGGAAGAGGGGCTTAAAATATCAACCCCTTGTTCCCAGCATGCCAATATCAAAGAATCTTCTGTATTCTAGTGTCATCCAAAATCCAGGAGGAAAACTCTCTAGTTTCAATGTGGCGGTGTTAGTAAGCGGCATTCCTTTTTTCGTCACAATATGTACCAGGCAACTAGACAAATCAAGTGCACACTCTCAGGGTTCAAGTTCTACATTTCAGCGGTTAAGACATACATGTGCAGTACATTGGCATATGTATTCATTATTTTCCACAATGTTTTAATATATGGCAATGTCCCTCTGGGTGTGTGCAGTTGCACCTAAGGTGGTCATACGACCACTTACTTTCTCCCTATTTTTCTATCATCAGCTTCATCACGGAGACTTTTGGCTGACCTCTAGCTGTTTTTCCCCAACTTGGCAAACTTCCATTGCTTGTTAGGCCATAATGAACCATGTCCAAAACAATATATGTGAAATCCAAGGAAAAAGTCCTTGCACCTGGTGGATGCAAAGATAAAAGTAGTCTCTTATGACTCCAGTGTTTCTTGTGAAGCACAGTCATTGTGGAAAAACAACCCTGTTCATACACCAAGCAAAGCTGAAATGGAAAGATTTAGAACTAGCACTCATTGATTCCTTTTGCTAAACTAATACATTGGTCCTTAAACTAACATACTGATCACTATTGCTAAACAAACCAGCCTACATCACTAGGGACGCTTACAGAATGTTGTGCTGGGGTTTGAGAGAAGCCACAGAGCATTTGTTTTTAATGGCTCACGCAGGGCTTTCCATTGATTTCAGCTGTCATCCACAATTGACAGTGCAAATCTGAGCCAACAACTAGTGGCTGCTTAATTTGGTGATGGCTGAACCATCAGTATACCACAAAATGACAACTTTCTGATGTTGTATTTACATGCACTGTTGTTTCAAAGGTTAGCAACACTGCTATTCATGGAGGGATCAACATCCTCTTAAAGTAAAATGTGAAAACAGAGATTAAAGAATAGATACCTTTGCATTATCAAGGAGTTCCTGGAGAGGAAAGGAAACTCTGAAGCTAAACATAGTGTTGTTCTGTTATCAGAAATATCCTTCTCTTGTATTAAGGATTTTTCAACTCATTTGTGTTTCGATTAAGAACAGCTGTCACTTTTGTCTGGTTGGATGCTATGGCTTTCTATCAACTTCATTTTTAAAGACAACAGGAAAGCTATCTATTTGACTTGTCAGGTTTTGCTGTTGTTTCCATTTTTCCAAGTGAACTAGTGCATACTTCCGTACTTCTTTGCCTTTTTTAAATTAATGTACTCACCAAATATGGTTATTAATTTTCAGAAGAGTGTTTAAATTAAGAAGCAGTAAAATAGTGGATGGTACTATGAAAGGAGAATGTTAAAGTGAATGAGATTAACTTTGTTTTTAAAAAAGTTCTCCAATTTTAATTAATTGAAATGGAAGTAGTCTTATATGACAACACTTCAAGATGTTTTGTATCCAAATGTGCAACTATCAGTAGTAAAACAAATTAAATTTAAATTTAATATGAAGAAACAAAGCTCTTTATTACCTTGCTCTTTCAGTGCTTGTTTATTCATTGTGGTCACTTCAAATACTGATGGATACTAGTATACATATTTCAGGGAAACTAACGTTTGTTTTTTTTTTTCAATTAATAAAAGAAGTTAATCAATATTTAAAGGAAAATAACTGTAAACTGATGAAAAATCTTACCTGAAATTTTATTTGAGATTATTTTCTTCAACTTAATTTTGTGGACTGTAAGGAAAGCTCTTCAATTTTTTGACAACATTTTCACTATAGTTCCTTGAAGAAACAGTGTTACAAGTCTAACGCTTCTGGGGAAAAATTAGTTCTAAACACAAGTCTCAGCTAGAGTTTATGGGACATGAACGTTGTTTCATTGCTAATAAAAGTCATAGGCATGCTTTAAGGTGGAAAACGTGCCATCTAAAATTTCTCTCAATTTTCCATTTAATTGTACTTTATTTTGGATTACTTGAATTTTATGTCTGCCATGATGAAACTTTGAAAAGAGAAGCAAACTTCTGCCATGCATAATTTGGGAACAGGGTATTTAACTGGTACCTTCTGTTGTTTAACTGCATTTTACTTGCATATTTACTGTCCAGACTACATATGTATTGCAGCTAGTAGAACAGTCTTATTTCCCCTGTAAAGCTTGGAAAACACACACAGGAGGGAGTTCAATGAAAGGATTTTGTTATTACTATATAATCCATTGAGGATCAATTGTTGTCTGTCTGCAGTGGAAATACTTTCCCTGGTGCAAAGGGCAAGGGTGGCACTGAGTGATTTGAGTATGATTCTCCACTCTGGTGTAATTTATCTGGAAGCAGATATGAATTGATACGATCGTTATGCAGTTGATGAAGAGGAGTATTTTTATTCTTGCTTATCACAAAACATCAGCTACAAATGTGTATTTTTTTTAATGTTAACCAAAAAAAAGATAAGTCCTGCCTCTGGTACAGTCCTTGTGATAAGATAATGGAAGCATAGGCAACATCAGTATCAGTAAATTAAAGATGCTTAGGGATGTGCACTGCAATAACTTGCAGCTATTTTGGAGTCTGCTGGGTTCTTGGAGAGGGTCACTATGTGCACACTGCCTATTAAAAATGGCCTGTGGAGGGGTTTGATTCTCACCCTGGAAATTGCCTGCCTGATTGTGATCAAGGGGAGCGCTGACATGCCAAATCATGAGATGGACCACTACAGAAATTTCTTACTACTGTATAATTTAATAATTTCTATTATATGGTATTAAATTATACATTGAAGTTAACAGTTCAGTTGTTTTCTAGTGCCCAACCTTTTTCCTGGACAGTTTCACTTACCAGTTTATTAGCTTACTTGGCCATTAAAAGGATGTACATTTCAAACTTTCTTGAAGAAGCTGTGTGTGGTTTTTATTTTGTTTTGATAGAGGTACAGACAAACTGAAAGAGTTCCAGCTGAAAGGCATGAAGGAAAGGGGCTGTAAAGCATGACATGCAAAGAGCAGTAGGGAACTGAGCTTGTTTAGTCCAGGAGAGGGCTCAGGGGTACACAGATACAGACTTTTTTTCTGGCTGCAGGGAAGGCCACAACTCATGAGAGAAATTCTGAGAGGACAATAACTTTTCACAATCAAATCCTAGAGTAGGTGCCCAGCAGGGCAACTAGCTCCCCATCCCTGGGGGTGAGTGGGATGAGGCCCCAAGCTCCCTCATGACCATTTACTGCTTGCCCTGCTGGGTAGCCTCTAGATGTCGCTTCTAATTTTTTCTTCTGTGGTTGTGCAAATCATCATTGCACCACCTTATGTGGCATGGTAAACTTTCTAAGGACAGTGTGGAAGGTATTATTCAGCGTGCTACTGGCCGGTTCATAAAAGGGTGTTAGCTGTTCATATTGAAAAGCAGCACTCCATGTGGTATGTAACCTACCTGAAACTCACTGAACTCATTATTAATAAATTCTTTTAAGCAAGTAAAGTAGGAGCAGCCATACAGTTTGAATAATCTGTTAGATTAGATAGCATTGTATATATATTCTCTGCTGGAGTGAAGACTCACACGTGCGTGCAGGGCTGGATCCTAGTACTTTAAAGTGAAATTTAAGTGAGGAGCAATACAATGCGTGAGATTTTAGTTTTGGGATGCTAATTTTAGATTTTGAGTAACAGGATGATACAACTAGAACCTTAGAATTAGGGAAAGGCCATTTTCATATCTTTGACTATGGTGCTTTATCAGCTGTTGTTTCTGCTTGTGGCTATTGTTATTTTAGCTGAAAGTAAACATAAGGCAAACATAATTTCTCTTTTTTTATTTCATGAAATTTATAAAGTGCATCTTGAAATACCTTCCAAAGAACATACATTTCTAAGAAGCACAAATTTGTGTTTGTGACATACAGGCACACAGAGCAGACATTTGCAGATCTTTGCATTAAAAGCATCTATCTCAAGTTTGTTCCCATCTCAGCTTACTTTCAATACTTACTCCTATTGCGGCTTCCATAAAATGTTTTTAATACTTGCAGGATATTTGCTTGATGTTAGTCTTTCTACACATAGAACTAACTGTTGATTTTTCATTATTGTTTAAAGTTTTGAATTAAGATGTAAATATCTAAATAGAAATGATTTTAAGTTTATTTCCAAAGGGCCTCCTTTGTACAGTGGATTTGCCTATACTGAGAAATAAGAAATACAAATAAGAGGGTTGGTTGTTGTTTGATTTTTTTTTTTTTAACTATTTTACAATTTGACCGTCATCACTAAAGGAGTATTTTTTCCAACGAATACAATTTCCATAGGAGGAGGAGAATCAGTAACTTTGCCATCAACAGCATCAGAAGTTCATTGCTGGGAAGCACAGATATGTGAAAAGGTGCAGGGATATTCAAACAGCCATTAAGGAATCCCGGTTGTGGCTTATCTTTTAGGGTGGTTGTTGTTGTTGTTGTTTTTAAATAAAGGAGTGGCACAGATTCTACCATTCTTCAGGGCTGTGGCTTCTGCTGTGCATTACCTACATTACATGTACCTTGGAAGTGCTGTTTTTGTTTTGCCAGTGGTAAACTCCACCTGTGTGAACTAGAAATAAACATGTAGTTGACATCTTACAGTATGTTTCTGTTAAAAATGAGTAATGTGCACTCTGTACTGGATCAAATATTCCTAATATAGGACCTGCAAGAGGGAAGATAAGTAAAAAAATTCATTTTTGAATTAGCAGTTTTTGAAGTATAAGGCATGGTTGTGACTTGTATCTCAAAATAAAGATGAAAAATAATACCCTCCATGCTCTTTTCCCCCTCGCTCCTCAGGAAAAATTGAAATCTTCTCAATGACTGTGTATAGGTACTAAGTCTCAAAATTGGGCATAAGTTGACCACAATTTTTTTAAGAGAATGACAAAATTAATATATGACAAATTTTTATTTGAGGTCAGGAAGACAGCATTGTGGGACAAGTGTCTCTTGATGAATACTTGGTAACCATCACTCTTAGATGAGGAAAAGTGTGGGTTTTCTTTCTGTATATTTTTTTCCTGCCTTCACTACACAGGTAGAAATAGGCCCAGAATTTTTTTTATCTATGCCATATGCCAGTCTCAAGTCTGCTTTGAATATGGGTTTTCTTTTGTTATAGGTCAAAGTGAAACTGCAGAGTATTGAGAAGTAGAATTCTGACTCGTGTTATCAAAGAAACAAGGGTTTATTTTGCAGTGGAAATTGAAACCTCTTAACTTGAGGGAGTTTCATGAAAGTTTAGAGTTGAACTTCCTGGCCCTTTTGAGAATTTACCTCAGACTCTTCTGGGAATTCTTGTATGACTACTATACTACTATACTACTATTCTGCACTAATAAGCACTGATGTTACTGTACTTAAAAATTCATACATTAATAGATACAAATGCATATTTCTGAAAGATGTAATGTCCTCAGAACTAAGTGTCTTTTAAATCACATCTAGTACATGTTAGTGTTAGCTCCTGTCACAGCAATTCCATCAGTGTACTGCAAATTCTGTTCTTTTCCAACAAGAAAACACGATTCCCTTTCTCTGCAGGGGCCAGAAAACTCAACGTGAACTAGGCAAGAAAAGTAGATTATTTGGACTGTAGGTGTGTAGAATCTCATTACAAAACCATATTGTACTTTGTGCCAGGATATGAGAGAAAAGTTCGATAATATTATCAAATTTTAATAACAAAATTAAAATTACAGTATCTTAATATAAATATTTTATCTGTGTTGCTGAATGAAGACAGTCATTAATGTCAGGATATGAATACAGATGAAACACCCAATTCTGTGAAAACTTATTAATCAGTAAGACACATTCCAAATTAATTGAATTGTTAGATTGTGGGATATTAGCCTGTTCTTCAAAGCAGCCTTATCCTTGCAGATGTGAGAAACTCAAAATATTCTTCACCGAGGGTAATAAAGCAAGCTCAACAGTTTGAATTGGAAATAAATTAACATAATCTATGTTTATCACAATATATAGGATTTTTTTTACTTGTAAAAAAGCAGAATTGAATCATTTCTCTATTTAAAAAAATAAAGGAAACTTGTATAAATGAAAGTCAAGCTGAGATGTTGTCAGATTTGGGATTGCAGGGACTTTATTTTTAGGGGAGGCACGCATGCTATAATAGAAAATGTGTGTAAAGAAAAGACTAGGTATGGACACGCATGTAGATCTCTCTTGATTCTATGATTTATTATTGTTTATTTTTGTAGTATCTGTGTTTTAAGAGAAAATTAAACTCTATTAATTCATAGAATATAAGTTGGAAGGTGTCGTGGAAATGCTGAGTTATGACTTGAACCAGTGATGGAGCACCTGGTGGGAAGTCAGGGCCAGCCCAGGGGAGCTCAGGTGCAAGCAATGTACCTGAGTGACTGGAAGGGGTGGAGCCAGGATCCACCCCTTCCCAGACCTCATTTAAGGGTTGGCAGGGGGAGGTGAGGGTATTTCATTGCACATCTCTATGTACTTGAGGATGTTACAGGCCTTCTGAAGGTAAGCATTTTATTTTCCATATTTTTGTGTCCACTGCTGTCCTGTCTGAGCGATTTCTCACTTGAGGTAGCCTGGGATCTTGCTGCTCTGCTGTCTTGTTGTGCATTCCATCGTGTTACAGAAGGGATCCACAAGGATCATAGAATCCAGCTCCTAGAGATGTTTAGTAATCTGTAATTCTTGGACTTTCTAAGAGTAGTTTGAAGAGCTCAACTAAATGTATCATGTCTTTTATTTTTTCTTGTCTGCTTTTTTTTTAGTACTACAATACTTGTCATTATCTGACTTATCACTTCTGTCTGGAGATTTGTGGTCAAAATTTTATGTCTGTATGCTTGATGATCTGAATCATTATTTTGTTTCTAGTAAATGGAGAACTAGAGTACGAAGAGGTTAAATATGTTGCCCATTGTAGTGGAAATGCTAAGTCACGGCTTGGAGCAGTGATTGAGCACCTGGTGGGAAGGCAGGGCCAACCCAGGGGAGCTCAGGTGTATGCAGTGTACCTGAGTGACTGGAAGGGGTGGAGCCAGGACCTCATTTAAGTGTTGGTAGGGGAGGCAAGAGTATCTCTCTGGAAATCCCTGTGTACCTGAGGCCTTCCAAGGGTAAGCAGATTCTTTCCTTTGTTTCTGTGTCTACAGCTGCTGTATTTGAGCATATCCTCACTTGGTGTAGCTTGGGACTTTACTACTCTGCTATCACTGCTGCACTTTCCATTGTGTTACAGCATTACGCACGTTTATGCTGTTCTAAAGAGAATTAGTAGCACAAGCAGTATTATCTATATTTCCTAGATGGTGGTTGAGCTATTTAATTCTGAATAGTTCTTCCACCTTCCAACAGGTTGCTACTTCTCCAAAGTGGAGAATGAAAGGATCTAACACAATCTATTCTTTAGCATGATGTTCCTGAATTTCTATTACTTGAAACCCTCATCACTAGTGCTCTCCATCTTTCCTAGTTTTACGTAATTTCAGCCAACATGTAATGTTGTTTAAGTAATGAAAAAGCTTATAGTGTAAAAATGCCATAAGACCTAATGTTTGTCTGCATCTTGTATTTCAAATGCTTTCTGCAACCGCTCATTATAGTGTTTATATTACACCAGTAGCATAGTGTTGTTAGACTGAGGTGTGAAAATCCAGGTAAATTGTTCAGTGTACTCAGAGAAGATTTCTCCTTAATCTAGTAAGGGAAGATTCAGATATGCATGTACGTGAATACCCACAGAAGTAGATCCTAGACAAGTACAAGTGGAAAATACAGTTTCCTAATAATGAGACTTTACTCAGTCTGTTTTTAAAAAAAAAAAAAAATTCAATTTGTGGAAGTTCTTTTTTTCATTTGTTTTCGACTGGAAAACATAGCTTCCATTGCAAAGTATTCTTATGATGTTCTCAGCCATCATCCTTACATTTACTTTAATTATTTAGAATATCAATTGCAGGTTTCTCTTAAGTTGTCAAAGTTTAAATTATCAGAGGCTTGACATGCTAGTTGTGTCTGGTATTCTAGGATACAAGTTAAGTACGCTCTATTCTGATGGCCTGCCTTAAATTTACATTCTTATAGGCATGCTTCCATTACAGAGAGGTTTGAGAATATTGTGTAAGTAATGCTAATTTCTAAAAATAATAATCTTGTAATAAAATCTGATTCTGCTTGCGAAGGTAAGGGTTGAATAATATGCAGCCATAGGGTCTACAAGACAGAGTTGCAGTCTTCCCAGAGCTAACCTTCCTCTTAACCTTCACAGATGGAAATCAGTGAGTTAAAAAAACAAAAGTTTATTAGCCGTGCCCAGTAGAATAAAGGTTGTTTTTCTTTCTCTGCAATATTAATGATTTTTCAGCTGACTGCATTTTAATTAAAACCACCAGCTTGCCTCTTGGCTCACCACACTGGGATGCTGGTGTGGGTACTGCTACCTGTGCGCATACTGAGCCAGCAGGGCCAGACAGAGGATTGCTCCTTCCTGTAAGGAAGCACTTCAACTTTTTTTTTTACTTTTTTTTGCTAATATCAGCTACTGCAGGAAGGCTGTCAATGACATAAATTCCTGAGCTTTTCAAAACTAGAAGTAGAAAATGAGCAAGTATTCCTTCTTTAAACAAACACTGTTACAACTTGTGCAAACTAAGAAAATTCTCATTCAATTGCTTATTCAAACAAACTCGGTCTATAAATGTGTGATAGTTATTTTCACTGTTGTGAGAAGATGAATGCTGCAGCAAAACAAAATACCACAGATATTTCAGTGCAACTGTTGTATTAATGTTTTGTGTATATATAAAATGGAATGCTGATCAAACTGAAGAGCAAGAAGAAAATCCACAGGCAGTGGAAGTAGGGACAAGTTCTCTGGAAGGTATAGGGATGCTGCTAGGCTATGTAGCATTGGGTTCAGTAAGGCCAAGGCCCAGCTGGAACTAGACTTGGCAAAGGACGCAAAGAGAGCAATACAAACAGGCTGGTAAAAATGGACAAGGAGAAAGCTGAGGTACCCAATGTTTTTTTGCCTCAGTCTTCACTGGAAACTGCTCCTTACACACCTCTTGAGTGGATGGGCTGGAAGGTTGGGGGATGGGGAAGCAATGTCCCTCCCTGTAAGCAAAGAGCAGTTTCTCGACCACCCGAGGACAACCTGAATATCCGTAAGTCTATAGTTCTTGACAAGATGCATCCCAGAGTCCTAAGGGAATTGGTTGATGTAGTAGCCAAGCCACTCAATGATATTTGAAAAGTCACAGTGGTCAGATAATCTCTGGTGACTGGAAAAAAGGTGATGTTACCTTCATTTTTTGGAAGGGAAGAAAGGATGACCCAGTGAACTACAAACCTCTCAGCCTCACATCTCTGCTGGGGAAGATCAAGGAGCAGATCCTCCTGGAAGCTATGCTAAGGAACATGGAAGAGAGGGAAGTGATGCAGAATAACCAGTATGGCTTCACCAGGAGCAAGTCTGACTAATGTAGTGGCCTTCTGTGATGGCATAACTGCATCAGTGGATGTGGGAAGAGGCACTGATGCTATCTATCTGGACTTGAATAAGGCCTTTGACACAGTCCCCCTAATAACATCCTTCTCTCCAAATTGGAAAGATGAATTTGATGGGTGAACTGTTTGACAGATGAGGAACTGGTTGTGAGATTGTACCCAGAGAGTGGTAGCCAGTGGCTCAATGTCTGAGTGGAGATCAGGGACAAATGGTGCCCCTCAGGGGTCAGTATTGGGATCAGTGCTCTTTAACATCTTCATCAATGACATCAACAGTGGGATTAGTGTACCCTCAGCAAGTTTGCAGATGACACCAAGCCGTGTGGTGCAGTCAATGCTCCCAAGGAAGTGCCATCCAAAGAGACCTAGGGAGGCTTGAGTAGTGGGCCCACGAGAACCTCATGAGGTTCAACAAATAGAAGAGCAAGTCTTGCACTTGGATTGTCACAGCCCCCATTATCAGTACAAGCTGGGGGATGTAAGGATGGAGCACAGCCCTGCTGACAAGACCTGGGAGTACCGGTGGGTGGGAAGCTGGATGTGAGCCAGCAGTGTGCCCTCACAGCCCAAAAGCGAACCATATCCTAGGCTGCATCAAAAGAGGTGTGGCCAGGAGGGTGACAGAGGTGATCCTGCTCCTCTACTCTGTGCTGGGGAGACCTCATCTGAAGTATTACATCCAGATGTGGAGTCCTCAGTACAGGAGAGATATAGTACAGGAGAGATATGGGCATGTTAGAGTGTATCCAGAGGAGGGCCACAAAAATGATCCAGGGGATGAACCCCTCCCTTATGAGGACAGGCTGAGAGAGCTGGGGCTGTTCTTCCTGGAGAAGGGAAGGCTTCAGGGGAACCTGAAGTATCTAAAGAGGGGTTATAAGAAAGAGGGGACAGGCTCTTTAGCAGGGTCTGTTGTAATGGAACAAGAGAAAATGGTTTCAAAGTAGAACAGGGAGATTTAAATTGGATATATATTCTTACAGTAAGGGTGGTGACACACTGGAACAGGTTGTCCAGATATACAGTTGAATGTCCCATCCCTGGAAACATACAAGATGAGAGGCCAGATGGGGCTCTGAGCAGCCTGATCTAGCTGTAGGTGTCCCTGATCATTACAGGGGATTTGGACTAAATGGCCTTCAAGGGTCCCTTCCAGTGCAAATGATTCTATGATTCAAATGATAACATGCAAGGTATGTCCTGCCTAATTTTAAAAACAAAAAAAGCAAGAAAATAAGCTACACAAAATGGTCTGACTTAGATCAGTGGAAATAAATGGTTGAGATACGAATGTTTAAAGTATTTGTGAATATTTGCTGTTCTGTAAGAGTCATGTGGCACAGTGTCACTTTTTCTGTTCTCTTAAGAAATACAAATGATGTTTTGGAATGCGTACTCAGAAAATCATATTTTCAACTTTAATTATACTCTAGCATGCATATAATACTTTGGTTCCTATAGTTGCTGTCTTTTTTCCTTTCAGATGTTTTAACATGGGATGTCTTAATATCTAGTGCAATATTTTCCAAACTACTTCTTTGAAACATTTCTTATCTATGACAAAATTTGTTAGGCTTTGACCTTATCTGTCACAAAGATTAAAATAACTCAAACTGAGATTAAAATAGAATAGCACAATATTCCTTATATTTCAAGAAGGAGGTAAAAACAAAAAAATTAAATGGCATGAGTGAACTGATGAAAAGGTTAAAATTGAGTGGCTACCTAGAGTTATTTTTTCCTACTATGATTTTTTCTAACAGATTTTGTTTTAAAGGATTGGGGAAGCCTATATTATCGAAGATTCCTGAAACATTTTTGCAGTTTGTTTCTTTTGTTGAAATGGCTATTAGCCTTAATCTAATGTTGACAGTAAGCAAAAACTGACTTAAAAACTAAAATACCTGGCTCATGGGGTTTAATATATATTAGATATTGCATACAGTGCTGTTGATTCATGACATTTTATAGCACAATTGTTGGCACTTTTGTAGAGCATTTTAGCAGAACAGCATTTCTACAGGACAAACATTCTGTGAGAAAATGCAAGTTAGCAAGTTGCAGGAAGGGAAGGAACCTATATAACTTATTCTCTGTTTCCAACAAAACTTTATTTGGCAGCAGTATTAAAAATACTGTAGCTTTAAGTTGCTACACCATTTAGACTATTTTCTAAACATTGTGCTAGGCTGGTGGGGAGTTATCATTGTTCCTTCAGATCCACGAGATGGAGGCTAACCATGGGCAGGAAGCAGATAGAGAGGTGAGAGCTCATGCCCTGAAGGACTTGTGAAGCTGGATTTCTTTCAGATCTGCATATTCTTGTCAAGGATCAACTTAACAATGCCGGTGATATTCACCCCTGTCCATAGAGTCTATGGCAGCTTTTATGGGAGGCTTTGATTTGCATTCAGCAACATCAACGTTAGTGGATGGAGCAAGGGCAAATCACCTTGTTTCTGGACGTGCTGTGCATGTTACGGTGTACCATGTAAAGTTTCTGTGGAGAAAAAAAACTGGTATTAAAGCAGCTGGATTTTCTGGTATGAGCAGATGTCTGGAACACTAGACAAAAAATTTTTTTAAAAGTAAAAAATTCAGTCTGGCTGTATGATTTATTAGAAAAACTGTCATTGTCATTACCTGATGTGCCCATGATCATAAGATTAGGAACTGTATGTATAAATAGTTATCTTCTAGAATGCTGGATTCATGAAACATTCATCAAAAAGATGGAGCTCTTAGCAACTGACTGGATGATTTCTTGATACCTTGGCAGCAAAGATAGCTTGCCAAGCTGCTCTGCTGTGCCACTAAGACACCATTCTCAGTTGCACTATTAACAGTTTATTGCAAATCATATTGCTGAGATAATTAAAAATAACTTTCTGCCATAGAAATGGATTCAAAAAGGAGTAGCCAGTATTGTGAAATTATTTTGTGGAGCAGTCCCTGACACAGCCAATGTTTCAGCTTCAAAGAACTAACAACAGTGCAGTAGCAGGAGCAAGTAGTGATATAGATTGTGTATAGTAGGGGTAGGAACAAACTCTGCAAATCTTGGGCACAAGCAGTATGTCATTAACAGTAGTCTGAAGCTGGCTCCACATAAAACCTTCAAAACTTGGAAGAAATATAAGTAGCAGGAGGTTGAGCTGGTAGTCACCTAGAACAAAAACACTCGAAGTACGGAGTAGCTATGACCCCTTCTCTGTACCTGACTCAGACACTGATCAGATTTGGGACCTCTTAATAAGAAGTTGGGTATCTTGCTGTATTTGGACAAGGACTTTTCTATACCCCCAACTCATTGTTTTATTTTCCACTTGACTTATGGCCAAGCCATTTTTTCTAGGTAAATAAACCTCTTTTGACTACAGAGGAAGCAAGTAAAGAATGAGTGCAAGCTAAGTTATACACTTAAGATCCCCTGTCTCTCTAGGGCTAGCTAGTATGATAGAGCTGTATTTATAGACGTAGCTGACAGCTAAGCATTCTTAAATGTATTTGCAAAAACTGGAGTCAAAATAGGGATTCCTATCAACTGTCGAAGGGTTAGAATTATTGATACACTACATTACATGTACACTTTCTGTAGAGTACTGTGGTTTTCTTCTTGGTTGAAAACATATGGGTAAAAGTTATGCTTCAGTCTTTATAATAAATAGGTTATCTTATTGGACAGAGGCTGCTTAAAGTGACTTTGATCTGAATTTTTCAGTGTTTTTCTTTTCTATCTTAATCCTGGGTCCATATGCCTCTTTTGCATATAAAAGTTTATGTACAAATAGGCAGTGCAAAGAATTATGAAATCTGCAAAGATACTGGCTTTCTGTAGCAGATTTCAAAGAAATGTGTTCTTTATAAGGTCAGATACAGAAATCCCATTTCATGGGGAAAATTTTTTTCTATGAATAAACTCTTGAGGCTTTTAGTCCATTCATATGTATTGTATTTCTGCTAGCTGAGGCTTCAGTATAGATTCTTTTGTTTCTATTTATAAAACACAAATATTTTTGTAGCTATGCTAAGATGACACTTTCTACAAGCTCAAAATAATAAGCAGTACAGCAGCTGAGTACAAAAACAGTGTCAACTTTGTTTCTCTTCTGTCCCACATCAAATTCCTGTTTTCCCCAAAACTTCAGTGAATTCTTCTTATCAGTAGCAATTATAAAAGATGAATTTCAGAGTGCATAGTTTACTTAAAATATCTGAACAATCAGATAATTAGCTTTTCTGAAAAGCAGCAGGATTATTTTCAGAAACTAGTATTTAATACTGGAAATGAAATGGATGTGTAGATAGTTATTAAGTGCCATTTACTTCATTATGCATATTGTATGGATTTCTTTGTGGATGGAAACAATGATGGAAGTATACTAAAATCTCCAGCTTGCTGCACACTAATTATTGTCAGAGCTCATGACAAAACATACATATTTACAATTACTTTAATGTTCATGAGATGATTGCAGATTTGAGAAGGAACTGTAGGTAAATAGTCTACATATGTCAATTTATGTACAAAACTAGTTTCCATCCTCCATCTCATCTTTGAGCAAAAAAGCAGCATATTGCAGTATGCAAGTAACAGCATTAAATACCACCACATATTTTCTAGTTGGAAATCAGCTGGCTGGTAATTCCAGGTTTATCTGAGTGTAGACTGTGAGATAACATAATGACCTCTCTGCAAAATGTTGGCAAGGGTTAGGAAAGAGTTGTGCTGTGTTTTGGAGGGTGAGAGTCGGGAGGATGGCTTGAGTTTAGCACACCATGCCCTAGGCAAGTACTAATTTTCACAGGCATGTAATTTCAAAAGAAGATATTAAGACTGTGATCAGCAGATGATGTAGTTCAAAATGTATTGCAGACAAATTTTTGAAACTGTACTTCAAATGCAAGTCTCATCAATCTGGCAAATAAAGGCAGGAATTTTGAGACTGATTCTCATGAAGACTCCTAAGGGCCTTCTATTATAGATGGGGTACAGAAAAGTGTCATGCAATTTGGGTGGTTATGCATAACAAACAATAAACAGTGAAAACAGTATATTCATTTTTAAGAAGAGTCAAGTCTGTTTCAATCATACTCAGTCATTGTCTGTTTATTCTGGTCTATATGGTTGTGATTGACAAAGGAGAGAAGAACATACTAAAGGACTGACAAATTGATCTGGTGTCTGGGGTTATATCCTTCTTTTCCAGATCCTATGGATTGTGTCTGCATTCTTGAAAAGGTTCCAGCCCTTGCTCCATTACATGGAGAGGCTTGGATTTTCCTGCATCTTCTCTTCTTAAAGGCTTCTATTTTTCTCCCCAAACAATCAAGGTTTGTGGGGAGATATTGTGTTCCCAGGTTTTGATCCAAACACACGAAGGTGAAAGGGAGGAAGTTTTAAAGGCTGCTAGGTCATTTCTTAAAAGCAGTAATTTTTTCTTCTTAGATTTATTTTGCATCCTCACTGTGAGGGAATTGCAGAATTCAGCTTTCCAGTTTTATCATTCACTAATAAGTCATTTTGTAGGGAACTGGAAGCATTATATAGCTGTCATTCTGCAATCACAAAGTAAGCAATAATGTCTGACCATCAGAACTACTAAAACTAAACAATTATCATAATCGTTTGATGTCAATAGTTTATATATTTAATAGTAGGATAGGGTTTTGTTTTTAATTATGAGGCAGACTTTCATTCTGAAGTCTTCTATTTAACTATGCTATGAAGAGCCCAAGTTGTGAAAACTTCCTGATGACTCTCCCTTCAGATAAATACTGTACTAAGAGAGTGGCTCCATTGTATAGGGTAGTTGAAGACTGTAATTGTGGTCTGTAGAAAAGTTCTTAGAATGAAAAAGAAATAGGAAGATAGAAACTGAGGTCCTGTTGTCCTCTTTTTCCCGAATTTTCAATTCTTGTGGAACCTCTTGTTTCTACAGCATGGAATTTCTCTGCAGTTCTTAGCTCAACTCACTTTTGGGAGTTGCTTTCTTCCCTCTGCCCCTTTGAATACTCCAAATTATAGTTTCTAGAAAACTGGAAGCTCAGCTAAAAGCATAAGTTAAGAAACAAAACACACAAAATCTTGTTTCATAAACTTTGCACAGTCCAGTGAAAAGATGATTTTGAAATAATCTTTGAAGATTGTCTACTTCTTGATGCACACGTTCAATTGTATTAATCTTTCTATGAAAGCTTCTTTCAATGTTTCTTAATTAGACCAAATAGTTGTTTGAACTATCTTAAATACATGGTATGAATACCTGGACTTGGGTAGAAGTTCCAAATGAAAATCTAAATCTTGCTAATGCTCTTAACCAAAAAAAAAAAAAGCACATTACCATGTAAAGACTTATACCAAAATCTGTTCCTTATTTTTGCTACTCAGAAAAGGTATGCCTAAATGACTCTTACTTTCATATTGAAATGGTATTCAAGACCAGGCTGGATGGTGCTTCGACAACCTGGTCTAATGGGAGATGTCCCTGCCTATAGCAGGGGGTTAGAACTAGATGCTCTCAAAGGTCCCTTCCAACCCAAACCATTCTATGATTCTGTGTAATAGGTGAGGCACGGGAATGGGCTGCCCAAGGAGGTGGCTGAGTCACTGTCTCTGGAGCTGTTAAAGAAACCTGTAGATGTGGTACTATGGAACGTGGCTTATTGGGCAACACTAGTGATAAGTGGGCAGTTGGAATAGATAATCTTAGACGTCTTTTCCAACTTTAATGATTCTATAACTGCAGAAAATTCTTAGCTAAAGATTGTGACAGTTGATGTTGTTGCAGCTACAAAGGAGCTGTTTTTATAGATTATAAGTCTGAAGAAGCTTCAAAATCTTTTCCATGAGAGGTGCAGAGAAAATGCTTTCGTTAGACATCACATTCAGTGGAAATAAAGCTTTTGATATGGTGGAACATCACTACATTTTATTTTTACAACTATGTTCAATGCATACCTTCAAAGGGATAAAAGATGATGTTTATGCCTCCATCCATTAGTGAAAAATGGTTTCCTTGAAACTGCAGCTGACTTTCTCAGGACACACTCCTAACAGTTTCCTGTGAGTGATGACTCATATTACAAACAAGGCCCTTTTGGACAACTGAAGTTTGTTAGCTATATCTTAGGGTGAATTATTTGTTCTTTGAAGGAAACAGTGCTTGGTGAACTAACAATAGAGAATATAGAAGGTAAACCTCTTCAACTCGCTCTGTATGTGCTTATTTTTTCCATTTAGAAACTGGAACAGTAGACTTGAGGGAAATGTAGTTACTTAACATCTGTACATACGTGTTGTATCCCACCCATAAGGGAATGGGATGGGAACATTCAAGATGTCCCTTGTCTTAAAAGTGATGGGGACTTACACTTTCTGTGGTATGCTAGGTTTTCTGCTGTGTCCTTTACGATAACTCATCGCAGGAAGATATTCATTAAATCAGTCCCTTCTAACTGTCCTTAAACTTGCATGAATCTGGAAAGATTGCAAACCTGTGTAAGTAGATAGACTGACCTACTCCACCAAATAGGCAGTCATGAACAAATAGTATACAATATGTAAACAAATCAAAGTTGTATGTGCAACAAGAAAAAGACAGGATACACTTTACACTGAGTTTATGAACAAAGGTATATGAAAGATTATTCTGTCTACTCAAACCAGTAATTTTTTTCTTCTACTGCTTAATTTTGCCACAAATTGTGCTACAAAATATATTTGGTTTTATCTAATTAAAAATGCAGGTAATGGGGGGGGGAGGGGAAGCTGAGAAAGCATATGAATTATTTGTTATCATAGCTAGTGTATGGGAACTGCTGAGTCATGTCCTGAACCACTGATTGAGCACCTGGAGGAAAGACCCAGTCAGCCCTGGGAGCACAGGTGAAGGCAATTCACTGTGAGACGGAAGGTGGAGCCTGGCTCCACCCCTCTTAGGCCTCATTTAAGGGCTGACTGCTACTGAGGAAGTATCTCTTTTCTGGAGATCCCTTCTTGGTGGAATCTTTTCCCTGTGATCCCAGAACCTTCTGATACAGGTGAGTGATCTACTTTCCTTCCTTTGTAGCACCTTGCTATTGTGCCTGTCCTTCTACCTGTTTTGTAATACCTTTTCCATTGTGTGCTTCTGATTGCTACAGCTAGTATGTCTTACTCAGCTACAGCTGGAGAAGGGACTACCATGTGGAGAAGAGGAAATATCTGAGCAGGTTGTTCTGATACTGTCCTTGATGCCACTGAATGGATTGTTTCCAATACCAGTTTATACATACTGCATGAAAATAAAGTGCTTAATGCTTCTTCCTGTTGTGCAGACAGAAGTGGGATTGGCACCAGGGAAGGGCAGCAGGTTGTTTTCTTCCAGTAATTTTAAACAAGTATGATTGAGCCTCAATTCCCCCAGGAGACAATGCTAGACAAGCTATCAGTAAATACACAATTACACGGGAAGCGTGAACAAGTTAATTTGGTGGAAAACACTGGTGATTGGTTGGTGTTTTTTGTTGCTGTCTTTTTTTTTTTTTGTTTTCCCCTTTTGTATTATTCTGTTTCCGCTTTAGATTTTGTGGATGCAGCTGCTACGCTTATCTGAGAATCTGTTTATTCATATTGCAGACTTTGGAATTTTATTCTATGTATTTGTCTCTATATGTATAGATTAAGTATGTTTCCAACCTGTAATTTAAGTTATTCAGCTGAATATTAATACTTCCTACTAATTAAACCAGAAAAGATATGAAGTTTTAATGCATGAATATAGAAAGTTTGAATAAACTTAGGAATTATATGCAAGTAAATAGAGCTGCTGCTTATGTTATTTAGCTTACAATAATTAGTTTTTCTGCTCACCTCTCAGATTTTCCTTCTAGAACTTCTGGGGTTCACTTAACAGCAGGAGAGGGTGATTCTGCTTTTGGCTTTGGTTTTTGCTTGTCAGCTTATCCCTTGCAATCATAGTAATAGCAAGTTACTATCCCTTTAATAATTCCTCCAGCTCCAGTTGTTGTCATTCCTCTTTTGATTCTAATTATTTGAAAGGGATAAGCAGCTTGAAAAATAAAAATGAGGTAATGAATAGTGTTGTTGGTACATAGTGATAATACTTGCTGAATTCTTGTTAGTATGATGGTGATCGCATGAGGTGATCAATGAAAAATGCACACCTTCAGTTGTTCATCAGCAACTTAACAGCAAGTATTTCAGCCTGCTGTACACCATGGGAGAGGGCTCCATTTCACTTGATAGCACAACAGTTGGAGAGGACCAATGGCAGTTTTGAAGGAGCCTGCTGGCAATGTGCTTGAAGGAATGCTGTGATGCAATTAAGTGTAGAAGTGTCATTGCTTCAGTTCATTGCAGGTGAGTGTGGTGTCAGATAAAAGGCATCTACACTGATACAGCAAGCTCTTCACTGCTGTAACGTGTAGTGCATGCTGGTGGAAGTAAGTGATCTGTCACTTAATTTCCCTCTAAGTATTTTTAGTTTTGCTTTTTTAGTTTTATGTCTTAGTATGAATTAATTTGTTAGTGTTTACAAGGCTTTTCATCTTCTGAGTGCTTTATATAACTGCTTTGTATAATTATTTTCTTAATTATTTCCATTCAGTATGGTGTCGAGGGAATTACTACTTTAAAATGCAAGCATTTAACTCACTTTTTTTGGCTTTATGCTCTTCGTGGCTTTAAAAGGTATTGACTGGTAAAAGCAATCAGTCATTTAAGTCTTGGTATTGTATGCACTAAATCATAAGGCAGGCAAGGTTGGCTCTCATACTGAGGCTGTTATTTTTTTTCTATCAGGCATCTCTCCCTGCCATGATGCTAGTCTGGATTCGCAGCTGCCTTGGTTTCAGCTGGGACAGAATTGATTTTCTTCATAGCATCTGATATGATGTAACGTTTTGGCTTTCGGAAAAAAACAACCTTGATAGTGCATGGATGGTTTCATTGTTGCTGAGCAGTGCTGTAAGGAGCCAAGGACGGTTTCTCTGTTTCTTATGCTGTCCTGCCAGCAAGATGGCTTTGGGGCACAAGGAGCTGGGAGGGTACAGAACTAGGACAGCTGACCTAAAATGGCCAAAGGGATATTCCATACAGTGTGAAACAAACTTGAAAAACAATGGAAAATTCATCAGTGGGGCAGCCATGACGTGGGGGCTGGCTGGGCATTGTTAGGTGGGTGGTGAGTACTTGTTTTGTGTGTGTATACACATACATATGGGCTGCTCTGAAAGTAATGTGTCCTATGGCGTTATGTCTGCCCGTGATGTCAGAGGCAGATGTTGGTGGTATGGCAGTAGAGGTTGAACCTGCTAACCAGTATTCCCTTACGTTTTCTGGCTGTGTGAAAGATGACAGCAGAGGGGCAGTCTGAGAAAATGACTTCTGAGATGGAAGTGCATAAGAAGTAAAGGGGTGTCACTGAATTCCTCCACAGGGAAAAAAATGGCTGACATTCATCAACACTTGTTGAACATTGATGGACACCAAATAGTGGATGGGAACAGAGTGAGGTGATGGGTGGTGTGTTTCAACAGTGACGACAGCAACGTAGGGAACGATCCATGTTCTGGACAGCCATGCACAGCCATCTGTCTTAGTTTCAGCTTGGATGGAATTGGACTCACTGCCAGCAGAGAGTGCTGGGTGCTGTGACTGTGGAGCAAGTTCCACTGTTCATTGGAGGGGTTCTGTCATAAGAGTTGGAGGGTTGTCATTGTCGTCAGATCCATAAGTATTCCCTTCTCCTTGAGGATGCTGAATAGTGTTGAACGGAGCACAATAGGCATAGGCCCCAGCATGCTGCAGTGATTCCTGCCTTTAGGATCACCAGGGTGACAGCAGACCTTTATATATATTCTACTAGTTTTTCAGGATTCTGCAGTTGTTCAGAGGTGAAGTTCCAAACCACTGGGGGTGCCCACTGCTCTAGGCACCTGCCCATACCGTCCCATACTCCCATTCAGAGCTATCCTGCCTCAGGGCAGATCTCTGGGTGTTATTTTTTATATAACTGTTTAAGATTAAACATAATTTGAAACACATTTATGACACAGTGTGCTCCAGGAATGGGAGCACACTGGTTTGAGCACCTCACGGATATTCAAAATTCTCAAGAGCTATTGTAACTAGTTCTTGAGTGCTAGAGAAAGAAGAAAAGTGAAAGGCTGAGGAACTGCTGGAAAATCTCCTCCCCATCTCCTCCATAGCTGGGTTCCCCAAGGGGATGTGTGTCTGTATGTGTGTGAAATGTTTTGCCACCTTATGGTCTAGAATGGAAGAGATTGTGTCATTACTTCTGGCCTCTGTTTGATACTTTTTCTGTGGTATCTAGACAGCCAAAACATTACTCCATGAGTATCTTTTCCTTTGATGCATTATGATGCTGCCTAGATGGTGGCCATATGGATTGACTGCCTCAGTGGTTTGAGCCCCATATCAGATAAGGTGTTTTGAAATGTAACCATGCTTCTTAGAGTTTTGATCTCTTCTACTATATGTATAATGGTCCATGTCCAGGACCCATGATTCCTTTTCCTTCTGAAAGGACTACAATGTCCTCTACAAAGCTGGAGCAGGACTGTCCTTTTCTAACTTCTGATCTCACTGTTTAATCCACAAGCGAGTGAGGAGAAATATTATATCTGAAGTTGGTCTTCGCCAGGGTTTATCCCCAAGAATCTCATTAGATTCTGCCCTCATTTTTCCTGAAGAAAGCATTCACATGTACCATAGTAATGTACAGAGCAAAGGAAAGCTGGACCATCAGTAGAAGCTTATTCTTGTACTTGTTCAGTGCTTCATATGAAGAACCAGAAAGTGACTCACCATTGTGGATTTTGCATTTTTGTGCACTAACATCTTTCTGAATCGTCCTGGACACCTCAGGCTTAGAACAGCTTTTCCACAGACCAAGGCCTATTAATCTTTGCATTTTGAGAACTAAATAATCTGTCACTTTCCTATATCTCTTGTTTCATGTCCTTAATTTTCCTTTCATTTTTTAATTCTGATTTTGTTCTTCCCTTCTAATTACATTTACTTCTACATATTTTGAGAGATTTGCCATTGACTTTGTTGTAGTCAGTGCTACTGCCCATGCAGAAAACAGATGTAATGTTTTTCCCCTAAGTCTGGGTTACAGTCATTGTTCTACAGAGCTAATCTATTGCATGCTATGTATGTTTTGCATTCCATAAGCAACTTCAGGTCAGCATGATTTAAATGTAAGCTCAAAACTAGTTTAACCATTGTGCTCATTTGCTAGTTATGCAGCCTTGTATTTGGTGGGAAATATGAGGATAACTGTGAGCTTTTGTCTGCCCTTTTTTAAAACTTTATTTAATGGTTACATTTCATAAATTGTCACTTGCCTTAATGGTCTTTGGAGGTATGTTTTTTCACATATAGCAACAGAATAACAATTCTTTTCAGAGCTTGAAAGCTCTGCAGGCTAATTCCTATCGTAACAAGTAATTTAGTGGCCTGCCTACTGCAGGGTCTTGCATGGAAAAAGGTTCAGGTGAAGAAAAATGAGTTAGAGGGAGCAGGGAAAAATATTAACTAATTTACAGTAATTTTCTAGTTTTCACTGTCATGTTTTAATTGTCAGCTATGCTTTAAAATGTTCATTTCCATTGACCAGTTCTGTTACCTGGTATAGCTGTTTTTGTCGGAATGTCACTAGAACAGGTAGGAGTTTTAAATCTGCATTTGTAGATGGCAGTGAGAAACTGCGCGCCAAGTGCAGGTACTTCTCTGCTGCTTTCTAACTTAGACCTCTCTGATCCCATTTCTGTGGAGATCATCTCACTGGAGGCAGCATAAGAGAATTTAAAAATAAAGAGATTTTTAAAAGTTTTTTTTACAGTTCAGCTTGTTTCTATGGAAATAGGATCAAAAAGATTGTCAGGATTGTCAGTAGCTAACAGCTGAAAGTGAGAATTGTACATTTCAGCAGAGTCCCAGAGGGTAAAGACTGATACCCCAAACAAGTAATAAAATATTTCATAAAACTCATAATACTAGAAGGACCAATTGAGTATCAGTGAAAATTACCATTTGCTTTCTTTTTTCACTCTCTTTGGACCTAATGCTTGGTTACTTAACTGCCCTTGGGTACAGGAATTACCTGTATATGTAATTTGCTTTGCATAGCAACAGTCTTGTATGACAAACATAGTTTATTATTAGGGTTCTGACCTGTTCCAAATGGGCATCTGTGAGTTATGAGGGATGTATGTCAGAAAATACTATCCCTTAGTTCAGATTCAGTGACTTTTCAAATGTCAGCCTCCATTTTTGTGTAAGAATTAATTGACAGTTATACTTCCTGAATTATCTCTCTCTCTCTGAAACTATTAAAGAGGTATGTTTAGCATGACCATGTCATATTCTCTTCCTTGATTTTAAAAAGGAAAACTTCCTTCTGTTGAGAGATAAGTGATAAGATTTATGACTGCTGAGGACTTGCCTTTGACTAAGACACATTAGCGGAGTGGGTGAAGTATACAGTTTTTGTTCACAAATCTCTTATCCCATTTTGTTTTCAGATAGTGCTTGTTTACTTTGGTTCTCCCTCTGAATAAGATGGTAGAATTTATCCGTAATTACTTTGCTCAACAACAAAGGATTCATTTAAAATATTTTACTCAGGGGTCACTTGGATATTCGTACCAATACTGCGTGGTCAGTTTGTTGCAACCTTTCCTTGCTCAGGAATGAGTTAAGATAGACTAATCAGGTATGTGTAAATGAAGAACCCTTCATTTTTTTCTTTTTTTGAAGAACTATCCTTTGAGTAAAAGGGTAAGGATAAAGGTGAGAGAACTTCTTAGCCCAGGAGGCAAATGTAGCAGAACTCCTAAGGGTAGATGGACTCTTCCATTCATTACCCTACTAAGGGCTTGGGTCTAAGTAGCAGCTGCCAATATCTTTTTCTTTGAATAAACTAAAACGTTAATTAAAAGAATCTTGTGTTGTGCAAGACGCTAAAACTGCTGTCCTAGATTACATAGCTACTCCTGGGGTTGGTGGCTGTGATTAAGAACTCACTATTAATATTCACTATTAATTCATCAATCTATGTGACAACTTGTAGGAGAAGCATTTTTCATTACATGTGAAGTTATCTAGGTATCAGCCCATTACAAAATAAACATTTTCAACTACTTGATGTAACTACCCCTATTAACTGGAAAAACTTCTTATTGCAGGGTTGGATGTAAAAAAAAAAAAAAAAAGTAGTGAATCCTTCAGGCACAAATAGGGCTGCTGCTGAAGTGAGCATCTGCTTAGTCTGGTAGCTGGCAAAGGTTGTCACAGTTTTCAAGAAAGGCAAGAATGAAAACACTAGTATCTTTAGGACTGGTGCCTGGCAAAATTGTGGCCAGCTGTACCCTGGGGGGCATCAGGCCCAGTGCTGCCAGCTGGGTGGGGGAGGTGTTTTCCCGCTCTCCTCTGCACTGCATGGCCTCACTTTGAGCACTGGGTGTAGCTTTGGGTGCCACAGTATAAGAAGGACATAAAACTATTAGAGTCTTCAAAGGAGGGCTGCAAAGATGGAACAGGGTCTGGAGGGCAAGGTGAGTGAGGAGTGGGTGAGGTCTGTGGTTTGTTCAGCCCAGAGCAGAGGGGCTGAGGGGAGGCCTCATGGCAGCCTGCAGCTCCTCCCAGGGAGCGGAGGGGCAGTGCTGAGCTCTGCTCTGTGGTGACAGCGAAAGGGCCCGAGGGAACGGCATGGTGCTGCGCCAGGGAGGGGCTGCTGGGAGTTGGGGTGGGTTCTGCACCAGAGGACGGTGGGCACGGCCCCAAGCTGATGGTATTCAAGGAGCTCTTGAACACTGCCCTCAGAGATAGGGTTTGGGCTTCGGGTGGTCGTGTGTGGAGCCCAGAGATGGACTTGATCATCCTTTTGAGTTCCTTCCAAATCTGTATATTTGGTGGCTCAGTGATTCTGTATACAGATAAAAAGGTGTTGTATCTTTGTCCATGTAATGGATATGGTAGGTAAGATAGTGATAGAGACTTTTTTACATCTTTGAAGTATCTTTACTGTCAAGATTTCAAGGCTTAGAGCTATGTATTTTGATTAAACACTTTTATTAATCCTTTCTGGCTGTGGAATTAAAGTAGTTCTAGTTGTGTGCCACATGCTTGGCAAAAGAGGAGAGGCCAGGCCTGTCAGAGTGTGCAAGTCTTTTTTTTGTTTCTCAGAGCCTGCATTTACTTGGTATGTTATGCGTTGCTTGATACAGGGTATATTTTGATCATATTTCAAAATCCAATTTGGAAGCAGTGGTACAGAAATGAGCACTGTGGTAACTAGTCCTCCATTGTATAATTTTTGACCAGATCTGAATTTGTTCTGTTGTTGGCATGAATTCTAAAGTAACTTGTCCATCCTGAATGTATGTTGGACTCATAGAGGTCATAGGGCCTTGCAGTATAAAAATCTCTTAAGAGGTAACAGATGGCCAATGGCTAGTACCTGTCCAGCAATCATTTTAAAAAGTATGTTTTGTGTGTTTTAAAATAGGACCTTGAGGCTAGGTTATTACTTGCAATGTGATAGGTAGAGAAAAAGAAAATCTCAAAAGTTATAGAAAGTTATAGTCTGTAAAGACCTTGACTTCTGTTGGAAACTTATTGTTCTGGGTAGTTCCCAAATACATGCTGCAGTGATCAGAAATTTAACTTTCCAGGTCGTATCTGGCTCCATTTGAAATTCCATTTCCACTTGAATTCCAGCTGCCAAGTTTTCAGTCTAGTGGAACTACAGAGTATTTACTTACTGATTGATTTCTACCTCCACCATGATGGATCAGTTTCTTCCTACAGAAGAAGGTATAAATTCTCCACCTACGTGCATCCTTTGTTTCTGTGAAAGATGTTGAAGATGGGGATTTCTTCCCCCCCCCCCCATGACTGCAAACCTCCTTAACAACCTCACAGTTCCTCAGCAGAGGTCTTCCCCCCCCCCCCACTCCACTTTCATAAAGGAACAAATGATGTTTCTGAAACTTAAAAAGTAAGGGCAGTCAGTTTTCTACATATTTACAGTTTCATGTGGGCCTTAAAATTCATCTGATGGCTGGGTATATTTCTGAAAATGAAGACCTAAACTCTTAATACATTGCTTTTTTTACAGAATAAGATGATCAAGTGCTTTTTAGTGTTTCTAAAAACTCTTTAATTTTTAAGAAAAAAAAATTAAACTGAACTCGTATTTCCTACTCTTTCAATCTGAAAGGCCAAGGGCTGACCTTCTTAGTAATGTTGAGCTAAGTAGACATTATGAAAATTGTACTGCTTAAGTAGTCAAAACGCACCCTTAGAAGTCTAACTTCGAAATAAAACATACTGATATTGTCTGTTTTAAAGGAGGAAGTCTTGTGCTGTGGATGAATCATTGGGCTAATGATACTTGAATTCATGTTTGAATAACAATGTGCAAGGTCCTTATCTTGCTATTGTACTCAGAATTGCATATTATGCATAATTTAAACATGGGCTTTGACATGTTACATATGTACACCTGTATATAATTAGTACATTTAAAAATGCTGTACTGTGGATTTAACCAAACTAAATGCAAAGATGAGGAAGTTGGTAAGAGCAAAAATACTCCATAAACTTTTAAACTTTGAACTGCTGTCTCAATTTTAAGCTTATGTTTCTTTTTAGCAGGCAAATTTTAACTAAATGTGTATTCATAAATAATTTGTTCCAAATATGCTAAACTATGAACACAAATGGTGTGTATTTTCATGTTTCATAGTATTAATACATCACAGTTTGGCATTTTTAGTAATATTTAATAGTAAGCTTTTGGCTTGTTGACCGTGTCAGGTTAATTCTAGAATGCCATAAGAGAGCAGTATATCTAAAAGGCCACACGAAAAAATTCTTTTATCGGGTGCAGTATTTTTGGGTATAGAACTACAACTAATCCTGTAGGTTTTTCGTAAGAAAGAAATCCATATTTAATGCTACATTGATATTGTGAGTGCTTATTGAAAGCTGACTCAATTTTATTGGGACTAATTTGGAGTTGTTGGCAATCCTTTAGAGTAGCAAGTTTATGTAATAAGTTAGATGTTCAGTAATTCTTTCATATTTAGTACATAGATGGTTTTTTGCAGATACATGTTTTCAATAGCCTCATGCCAGGGATTCCCACTAGCATTTGAGAACTTAGTGATGTTGATGCAACACAAAACTTAAAAACAAAATAATAATAATTCCTACTTCATCTTCAATCTCTAAGGAAGAGAATTTATAAAGGTAAGGAAATTATTTGATGCCTGTGGTAGATCTTTATTTTTTTCATTTAAGAAGAAATGAGTATGATACAAAGTCTCTTATCTATGCATTTAACTGTCTACAATGGTTTTGTAAACCATGACAGCCTATACGTATACCTCAGACCCACCAAACAAGAGTGGCTTTGTCCCAGCTATAGATCACTGCAGTTGCTTTGTCTGTGTTGTACATCTGAGTAATGGGAATATTTTTGGCATGCTGGTGGGCTGCTGTCCAGCAGTCCTCAAATGAGACTCTTCTAGCAAATTTTTCAGCATAGGTGATTGAATTGCATGCTTAGGAATATTCTCAGATGTATTGAATGGAACTATGGCCAGTAGTTGTCTCCTATTGAAGCCATGTTGATTAGAGACTTTTTTATTAATAGAGATTTATTGTGGAATTTCTAAAAACTGCTTTACTTTTCTGTAGTTGATATCTGCTTCTAACTATTGATATTCCTCTAATCTCTACATAATTATTTTTAATTTGGCCATAATTTCATATACTCACATTTATGTGTGTCTAGATTGGCTCTGTGTATAGCATAATTTATATTTTCCTCGGTTTTCAAACAGTGTGTTTTCTTTTCAGTGGGATGCCATAACTGAAATGGATGAACACAATCATCCCATTCATACCTACCAGGTATGTAATGTGATGGAACCAAACCAAAACAACTGGCTTCGAACAAACTGGATTTCCCGTGATGCTGCACAGAAAATTTATGTGGAAATGAAGTTTACCCTGAGGGACTGCAACAGTATTCCATGGGTAGTGGGAACCTGCAAGGAAACTTTTAATCTCTACTACATGGAATCAGATGAGTCTCATGGATTAAAATTCAAGCCAAACCAGTACACTAAAATTGATACTATTGCAGCTGATGAGAGCTTTACCCAGATGGACTTGGGTGATCGCATTCTTAAACTCAACACAGAAGTTCGTGAGGTTGGGCCAATAAACAAGAAAGGATTTTATCTTGCTTTTCAGGACATTGGAGCGTGTATTGCATTGGTCTCAGTCCGTGTTTATTACAAAAAGTGCCCTTTCACAGTCCGTAACTTGGCCGTGTTTCCTGATACTATTCCAAGGGTTGATTCTTCCTCTTTGGTGGAAGTGCGGGGCTCCTGTGTGAAGAGCGCTGAGGAGCGTGATACTCCAAAATTGTATTGTGGAGCAGATGGGGATTGGCTTGTGCCTCTTGGACGATGTATCTGCAGTGTAGGATACGAAGAACTGGATGGTTCCTGTCATGGTAAGAAAACATTCGTTGTTTAAAAGTAGTCTTATGATATATGAACATTAAATAGCCCATATCATATTGAAAATATTTCACTGTGATCTCAAGGAATGGCTCTTATTCAGAATTATCAAGGTCATTTAAATTCATAATACTGTAGTTTTCTAAGAAAACATTTAGTTACTAAAGATGACTTTTATTTTGTTGAAGTTTTGATGCCTATGATGTAAATGTGTGTAGAAAAGCTGATTGCCTTGACTCCCTTTATAATGAGTGGAGGTAAGTTAGCATGTTGGAGCAGATTCCTCTGACCTGTTTTAGATGCATATCTCAGGATGAGATGAGCAATGATGAAAATATCCCCTTTTTCTCTATACTCCTAAAAAGAGAAATCTGGTCAGTTAACTTGGACTTAAGTATTTCCTGTAGGCTCACAAAAGCAGAGAAGTATTCACCTGAAGAGATATCATGATTACCCGTGCTTCTTTAAAAAGGAAGATTTTAATGCTTCCATGAATAATTAGTAACAGTCCATAACTCGAATTCAATTAGAGAAGTTTTAGTCCCTATTCAAAATTAAAGCAAAAAGTTTAAAAATGGTCAAAATTGTTTCATTGTATTGTGCCATGCCATGTATCTAGTATTTGTGTTACATGAAGACTAGTTTAAAAATACTGTAAGCCGAAGTGTTTATGAAGTGTCAGTGCATCAGAGTTAGTTGCAAATTCTTTATGTCAATTTCTTGTATCTTATGAGCTCTCTGTCTTAGAATAACTGTACTCTCTTCAAAACTTTTGGAGCCCACACTGAGTGCTGGTGTATGTAGAACAGCATAACACTGCACCTTGTCAGTATGAAGGAGAACTAAGGATATTTCAAATCAAGGTAGCAATTTGAAGGTTACTGCAAAAGGGAATGTATTTTCTTCTCCTCCTCCTCGTATTCATAAATTGGACAGAGAGCATGTGCAGGAGAAAAATGCATGCCTTCTATAGAATCCAAATGTTGTTATTCTTCGCTAACTCCCTCTTTGCTACTCTTGAAATATTGTGGTTGTCAAAATCTGATAACTGGACTCTGCGCAAATGGAAAATTCAGATGCCTTGCCATTGTGCTGTTTATATTAAGAACTTCTGAAATTCTGAGTCTCCTGCTATGCTTGAATAGCCCAAGTCTGTGAGGCTCTGTGGAGTCAGTTTAAGACAAATATCTATAGAGAACGTGCATGTTGAGACTAATTGTCCACCTGCCAGGCCTTCTAGACAATACTTACTACTTGGGTAGTGCTTAACTATTAGAGACATACATCTTTTCATACGATGGAGTTGCGTGGTAGCAAGTTGTTTTGTCAGCTTCAGAAACAGTGTACTAAAGAACTTCTTGTTTTTCTAAATGTTTAGGGTTTTTTCTATTGTACGTAAGTTTCACAAAGACTTCAGAGTAAGTCTAGTAATGTCTTCTAGAGAATACCTCAGTAGCTATTGAGATGCTCATCTGCTCTGGTTCAATTTTGCCTTGTCGCAAAATGGAAGAAAAAAGATCCGTGACCATAAATTACACAGGTGAAATTGCTATTGTCCAAATACTTCGATGAAGAGGTACTCATTTTTGATAGTATTTGGCAAGCTGTACAGCAACCTTGAGAGATAGTGTTAAAATCATATTATACATTGTAATGGAAAATGAGATCTGCTTACTTTCTGTTGTCTGATCCTGCTGACATTAATTATCAAAATACACTCATTGCAAAGATGCACTTTTGCCATTACTGGAAGCAAATACAATTTTCTACATAAGGTCAAGAGGTTTCTCTTTTAATGGTACAAGGATTTTCTTCAATACATTAATACTCAATCATCCCTCTAAAACTTTATGGAAACAATAAAAACCAGCAACCAAAACCCACACAAAATGTTAGGAAATGATTCTTCTGTGCATTGACTCAAATTATTTATTCAACTGACAGCTCAGTCTGCTGCTGAATGGATGCCTTTTAAATTAAATGAAATATCTGAAGCCTTGAGTGTTCATATATTCTTAGCTTTTTGTCCCAAGAGCAATAGATAAATGTTTTAGATCATAATCTAACAGAGCTTCCATATGTGTTCTGAAATCATTTTCACAGCTGTCTGATACTTTCCTCTCAGTAATCTTCGTTGTATTTTAATTTCAGTACTGCTTTTCCTGACAGCTTCTCAAAGTGTGTTTGTCTTATCTCTTGATAAATGCCATGCTAAAGGTAAAAGAGTAGGACAAACCCCACTTTGAAAATGAGCAGCAATTTGATTTTATTAGTGCCCACTCTATAGTTTTATTACGCAGTGTCTTAGTAAGGTTGCTGTCAGGGTGGCCATGTTTCCCTTTGTGCCAAAGCTAATAGTGAAGATGCATGCTTGAGTTGCTGAGGAAGTTTTTCTGCCGTGTGAATGCTTGAGTATTGTGAAGTGAACTGAGTTCACCAGCTAAGCTGACAGCAGTCTTCCGTACAGCTATAATGGCCTACTTTGAGACTTTGCTTCTAGGCTGAGGCAAGAATCAGATCTTAGAGTTAAAAAGATAAATCACCAGTCAATAATTCCTAATTACAAGTTAAAGACCCTAAGTTACAACTTAAAGTAAGTGGATGTTACTAACTTTCTGTGTGTGGGGGGGGGGGGGGGAGTGAAATTTACACTTGTTTCCATGGAAACATAAGGAAGGGGGGCGAAACCCGAAACACTGCATCTACTTACTTATAAAATGCGTTCACACAATCATCATATATTCTGTCTCCCCAAACTCTTTTATCTCTCCCACTGCACCGTTACAAATCTGAGTCCTGGAAATACTTGATGCCATTCTGTCAGTGCTTCTCATAGGTGCTCTCTGTTTCATACTGAGTGTACTAGAAATGAAAGAGAGAGTTACAGCCTTCAGATCAGAGCTAACCTAAACTGATGGCTGTTATTATTATTCTACATGACAATAATGTGCAAAATAAAACATTTTGAAATGTCTTCTAGCAAGTAATTGGGTGGTGGGCAGTATACAGCCCGATATTTGAATATTTTTCCTATTTTTTTGAATTGAGTCAAACTTTCAATTATTCACTAGTGAATGGCTCTATGAGGAATAGTAAGTTCTTTATGACAAGTATAGCTTATTAGTTGCAGAACTTAAATATATATATCTGTTTTGCTATTAGTGGAGATAAGCACTCTGTATTCAGGAATTACTACAATATGTTACAACTTCAGTTATTTCTATTATTTTGGTTTTACATGCGTTCTTCTTTGCCTGTGAAGCTATCGGTACTCCAATCCCTTGTTTGCTTTTAAAAGCACAATTGTAGTGTGACAGTGTCTTGAGAAGAATTGATAATTTGATTAAAACGTCTATATTTATTAAATGTCTACCTGAATGGTTGTAGAATTCAAAGAGACAGTAGAGAATTTTTTGTTGATTTAGGCACTATCTTGCTTTACTGAAGTTGATGGAGAAAAAAATCCCATTGACTGCAAGAGGCTCACAGTTATTCACAAGTTGCTTGCATTTCTTAATGATATCACCTGGAAAAATATTTTCTCAACTGATTGTATGAACAAACCTTCTTTAATATGAATCTGCTTTTCAAGTTCTTTCTTCTCAAAAGCCTGTAAGTGAAATAGCAGGAACATATTCTTGTATTTCATTAAGCACTAATAAATGAGTTGGCTCCAGAAGTTTGGTAATACTAATCTCAAACAGCTCCAATACACTTTGCTAATCATTGATACCAGCCTTGCTCACAAGCAAAGAGATGGTTATTGCATAATAGGAGGAGATGCTGTACAGGCTTCTCATAAACATAATTAAAAGTAGCAATGTGGTATCTGCTCTGAATTTCGGTTCAAGACAAAGGTCATCCTGAATTTAATAAATGCAGAATACATGCAGGCAGTATCAGGCATGGTGTTTTTGTTTTTGCTGTTATTTTTGTTTGGTTTTAAATGCAATAAAAGATCCTGACAAGGAACAAAGGGTTACTTTTAGATTGTGAGCTAAGGAAAAATAAAATTACAGTGGATTCTGTTGATTGATAAAGGAGTAAGAATGAATTTGACAGGAAGCTACAGTGCAAGAAAGATAACTGGATGTTTTGGAAAAGAAAGCAAGCATGTTGTTCTTACACTTAACCTATTTCATTAAAACTACTTTAAGAGAGAATTCTCAAAACATAAATTATTTCAGTCTCTGTAAAGCTTGTTCTGTTAGAGTATTTGCTGCTTATGTGAATTCTGCTTGCATTAGTTACAGCATATAAATTTGACTAAAACAGTTCTCTTTAGTACAATATAGTAATAATTGGTTGACTGTTACGTTTGATTCTTTAATGATTTACCAAAAAATATCTCTATTGAGATTTGCAATTAATTTCAAACAAAAATTCATGTGTGTGTATATATATAGTAAATACTAATTATGATTATAGAAAGTTTAGACTCTCAACCAATCAAATGCAATCCAGAAGTGTATTTTAACTTCAGGAAGTTGAATTTTCTTGAGGAGGTATTTTCAGGAGCTGTTTTGTGTCAGGAGTTGAAGAAACTTTTACAATGTAACATAACAGACATGGACAAAATCAAATATAATAAGAAAAGCAAATGTAAAATTCCAGTTCTTTGAACTTCAGTTGACTGAGCAACATTTCCTAGGGACACTAATGCATGAAAACATGGAACATCTGATTAATTGAAAAAATACTTCTTCCTGTTGCTCATTACTCAAAATTGTGGTAATGTTTCTGTGTTTGGATTAGTCTTGGCCGCCTTTCTTCAGACTTTTGGTCTGACGCAATTAGGAGGTATTTTCATTTTGCAAGTATGAACCAACCCTATCCTCTGTGAACCTATGACATGTCTTTGTTACTGGTGAGTGTTGTACCAACCAGGAAGTCACTTCACAAACTCAAGTGAGCCATTGGATGGAACTATGATAATTTATTAAAACCACACAAGTTCACTATATGATCATGGTTTAGATCTTGTCTAATGGTGTGAGAGAAGCAAAATACGTGGACAGTGAAATGGCAGATTTCCTAGTAGTTACAGAGATGTAATATAATGGTTTTTTGATCTGATTATTTTTTATTTTTGAGATCCAAAATCTCTGCCAGCCCTTTAGCACTGCAGTAAAGTGAAATTGAAGGAAAAAAACAAACTCTTGGACTACAGAAAAGGGGCAAAATAAGATTAAATCTTAAAATGGAAGAGTTAAGTGTCTTTTTAAGAGAAAATCCTTTGACTGTAGTAGTTGGAGTTCTTTCTGCAGCAGAGGTGGGACACTATCTGTTCTGGTACACCAGAAATTCCTGACAACAAAGGGTGCAACTCACTGCCAGCTGTTTTGGATAGCCATGGGTGAGAGTTTGTCAGGGAGGCTGAATGTGTGGAGGACTGTGGTCATCCACTGGCTGTTCTTCCTTGTCATGAAGTGGGATGGGTGCGGAATGTCCTGGGACTCTAGGTGGCTGTGTGGGCTGATATGGCATGTCTCCTGGACTGCCACAGGCAATTTTCTGGCAGATGTATTTGCTTCAAGTATTAAGTGCCTTTTTTCTTTTAAAATACAAGATAGACAAGATAAATTTCTAGTCTTTCATTATCAATATAAATAAAAAAAACCTGAAACCTCCTTTTGCTGCAGTCTGCATGTGCTGGAAATAGTGCAGAAAGCCAGTGGCCATGTGTGAAGGCGCAAGAGGGGAGGTGGGTGGGAGCATGTGGAGAGATAATGGTAGAGGTTACATAAAAAATATTCGAATGAGTGATCAAGTTTGGTGATCACTCAAGCATTAACTCTGTGGTTATTCTTTGCTATTTTTTTCTCTGCAGCATTACACAACACGTTATACAATGTGTTTTGTTTAGCAGATGTCTCCAGTGGCATTCCAGAGAATGGAGAGGGGAGGGAACACTGCCAAATTCATGGAATTCTTCCCCATTCTTAATGTCAAACAAGACCGTTGCATATCTCAGTCTTTTCCACACTGGTATCTACTCTATAATTAATATAAATGTTGTTCTTTTAACAGTACCTGTGACTTACTGTGCAATTCCAGAACTTACTAAGCAGTTGGATTTTTTTAAAGCAAACACTTATTGGAATTTGTAGAAAATTCCTGAATATGCAAGTGCTTTGGAAGGTCATACTTTTGTTTTTTTATTACTCTTAAGAAGTAATGGGTTACTTTACATAATTCATGTGAGTCTCAATGAGTTGATTTAACTGAAAATAGTGAAAGCACTTTAGACCTCAGTGGTTATTAGGGATGTGTTTTCCACTGAGAAAAGTGTTCTCTCGCCTATACTAGGCTACATATTTTAACTTGAATTCTGCATGTGGATAAATGTCATTGCTATTTGAAATTTTAAAATACAGTTTTTAGGCTGAACCACTAAATAGAGAGGTTTTTAATATAATACAAGAGCATGCTTGAAAAAATAGGACTTGTGGACAATAGCAACACTGTAGGTAACAGTACAGAGAAGTAGTTGATAATGACTTGTTCAAAGCTTCTGTATATGTTTAACCACAAATTACTGCTAGTGTACTGCCAAAAATTGCACCTCATCTAAACTCAAGAGCCATATACATTAGGAAAAGGAACATATATTTATGATAGTTCTTCAACATCTTAATCACAACGACTTAGACTGTGGAATTGAATGTGTCCTCAGGAAGTTTGCTGATGACAGTAACCTGAGTGGTGCGGGCAACGCAACAGCAGGAAGGGATGCCATTCAGATGGACCTGGACAGGCTTGAAAAGTGGACCCATAAGAACCTAATGAGGTTCAATAAGGTCAAGTGTAAGGTGTTGTGCTTGTGTTGGGGCAATCCCAGATGTGAGTACAGACTGGGAGATGATCTTGAGAGTCAGGACCCTGACTTGAGGGTCCTGATAGATGAAAAGCTGGACATAGGCCAGCAGTGTGCTCTTCCAGCCCAGAAGGCCTGTGATATCCTGGGCTGCATCAAAACAGGAGCGTCCAGCGGGGAGAGGTTGTTGATTGTCCCCCTCTAATCTGCCCTTGTGAGGTCCCATCTGGAATACTGCATCCAAGCTTGTGGACCCCAGCACGAGAAGGATTTGGAGCTGCTTGAGCAGTTCTAG